>NW_028318382.1:5477500-5795000 GCF_062004578.1 Staurois parvus
GTGTGGGGACCAGAGAGAGTGCAGACCTGCTGCCATGTCCTGTGCCTACACCAGGGGTTCCGAGGAGACTGTGCAACCAGAAAGCCTTTGCTGTGCAGGGAATCTGGAGAGTACAGAATTATAACCCAAGTCAGTGGTCGGCAAGCCGCGGCTCGCGAGCCACATGCGGCTCTTTACAAACTTAAATGCGGCTCTTCTGTGTGCCGGGCGCCCGCTCCCCTCCCTCCTCTCGGGCGGCCGACCCCTCCCTCCTCTCGGGCGGCCGCCCCAAAAGTCAGGACTCTGCAGCTGTCAGGATGTAGGCGAGGCAGCCAGGATGTAGGCGGGGCAGCGTGACGAACTCCTCTCCTCTCACAGTCCGCCCTGAAGACCAGAACGGCGTGGGAACACGGCGAGAGGAACGCGCGGAGCAAAGGTAAGTGAATTGACACAATATAGGGAATGAATTACTATAGGGGGGATGAATTACTATATGGGGGATGAATTACTATATGGGGGATGTATTTTCAGTTTTAAAAA
Organism: Staurois parvus; assembly: GCF_062004578.1. Taxonomy (NCBI): domain Eukaryota; kingdom Metazoa; phylum Chordata; class Amphibia; order Anura; family Ranidae; genus Staurois; species Staurois parvus. The sequence goes on from NW_028318382.1 coordinate 5,478,020, forward strand.
TGTGGCTCTCAAAATAAATTTCAATCGTGGTTTTGGTGAGATTTGGCTCAGTTGAAAAAAAAGGTTGCCCACCACTGACCTAAGTGCAAAGAGACAGATACTATCAGGAAACCATATATTTGTTGTCCTGAGGCACCCCAGAAGTGAGAGGACATCTGACAAGAGGGACCACTGCTGCTGTGTCACTGGGACTGGTGATAGGGCATTGCTGCCATTGATCTAACACTGCTAACAGAGACTGAGTACTGACTGATTGGCCACATATCTAGCAGCCTTGCCAACTGCATGCAGACTTTACCAGTACTGCATCTATCTGCACCACTGTAAAGAGTGTGTCCCAACACTAGCTGGCTGAAGAATTAGGGCAAAGGACGGTCCCCTCACATAGATTCTCTATAAGAACTTTACTTTCCCAGAGTAAGAGACACCTCTGTAAGAAGACCTGAGTAATAGCAAGTTATCATTCAGAGTGCACTCTAAGCAGCACAGTATACCAGTTTCAGGGAGTTTATTGCAATATTGATTCAAGTTACTATTACTGTTTATTTATGCCATTGTTTATTGCTGGTTTGCAGGTTATCAGATATAGATTCTTTCAACCATATAGAGCTCCATTGTAGACTGTTATAACACTTGGTACATTGTCTAGTGAAATGTGGCTGATCTAATTCTCTACCTGCTCATTTATGTTTTTCCTGCCATTTACTGTAATCCATATCAATATATTGAATTCCATTACCACTAACCAGTCTGATGTTTACTTCCCGATACTTATCCATAGCCGTGGGCAAGGTGTTTATATTTGTCCTCTCAACAGTATTGCAGTATCAATTTGCTTAACCTAGTGCTGTCAGAGTGGCCAAGGTTGTTCCCAGAGTTGAAGCAAAGAACAGAGAACCCAAACTACCAAGCGGCTCCTGCAGGGGTAGCTCTACATTTACATTAGAGATTAGAGGGGTGGAATACTACTTCGTTACAGCTGGATGTGGGAGCAGGGGAGCAGCGCTGGCTCAAAGACTTCAGTGCTTCTATTGTGAACTTAAGCTACAGCACTTGCAGCTAGAGGAGGTCAGCAATGGATTGGTTTTAAAACCCATATACTGCTAGTTGCAAATATAAAGTACTCAAAATGTCCACAGTTATACTTTAAAGTACTATTAGCTTCCAGGTCCAGGTGCTTCCACTGAACCTATTCCACAGCTTCAGCAGCTACATATGTCATTGTTGATTTGTTTTATAGTTCATATACTACTAGTTAAAAATGTACACTACATGGATGTCCACAGTTATTTATATTAAACTACTATTTGTTTACAGGTACAAGGGCTGGTTGATGCTTTACTACTTAATGGTGGTAATCCAAATTCTGCCTTCTTCCTAATTTTATGGTGGCTGACATAGATGATAGAAGAGAAGTTCAAGGGCATTTTCTGCTATATACAGTTTCTTGGTAGGGTTTGTGTAGAATTATAGGGGAGAGTATGTCAATAATGTTTTCTCACACAGACCACATGAAAAAAAAAATGGAAGCAGGTAGATATCCTGAATTTGCTCATAAAGTACACAACAACCATGTGCATCATTTGTAACCTCTACACCTAACATACTTGAGGTCAGTGCTGCCTTAAAATTAATTGGTTTCTGCTTTTCTTGGCCTTATTCTGCAATAAAGTGGAACTAATCATGAAAGCTTTATAGTGCGCAGTGGTCAGTTGTATCCAAACAAGATGTAAGAACAGAAAACAGACTTAGGTTGATAATGTTTGCTCTAATAAAGATAATTATCCATAATTGTAAGCAGCATGGAACATGAGAGCTAATTAAAGGTTGACAGATTTATTTACAGTATGTATGTTCTAACATCTTACCTGAGTCCATCACAAGTACAGATAGTGGCCCGAGAGTTAACATCCTGCTTTATAAATCCATGGTAGCAGCAGTGATCCTGCAAGAGATCAACGCAGGAAGTTTAAAGACATTTAAGGTCTTTGAAAACCCATAACATAATAAATATGTGGACTGCAATAGATATGAAAAGTAATGAAACAAACAATGCATTATGATGGGTACACTAATGTCTCTAATTTTGGATAACTATTATTATATAGAGCTTTAAAAAGACTGCAGGAATTAGAATTTTAGAAAAAAACAAAAACAAAAACACATGGTATATCCTATGTTTGTTGGAATATGATGCCAAAAACAGACATTTTACTAATATCTGCAATTATGGCACGTTCTACAGGTACAATCTAAAATGAGTGCATGGGTCTGTGTGGGTATTATTTTCAATGTCTACAAAATGCTTTTACTTAAAAATGTGCAGAGTAATTCCTCGCCATGCAGGAAAGGTTGGGATACAGATGTGGGGCCACTTATGGATACAGATTGGTCCTGAGGTTTTAGTAACACTCCCTGTGGTGCCAGTTTCTCTTACTTAGAAGCTTACTCAGCTTTTTACACAGAGATTACACCAGTGGGGAAATAGGGGTAGTCTTCTATATACGCAATGTGAGAGATACATGCACCATTATAAATATGCTATGACGATTTCTTAAATTATGCTGATATTGGAATGATGTTCCTAATGCGATTAACACTGTATTTCATACAAGCCTAGCACTGGATCCCAAAATATGTACTCTGGAGTTGGTGGATGAACTCTTTACTCTTGAGATGTATACATCCATAACTCGATTACCGTTTACGACTCAAAAACTTATTGCCCAGAAGTGGCTATTACCATCTCTACCTATTCATGATTAAGAGAAGGATTCGATTAATATAATTTTCCTGAAAGAAAACAAATTTGTATACTACCATAGCGAATGCCTGGGTAAATTTACCAGGTGTAAAGCATACTGAACTCTAGAGCAGCGGTCTCCAAACTATGGCCATCCAAGTCTCCAAACTATGGCCCTCCTTCAAGTCCCATGAGACCTTGCAAGACTCTGACAGCCACAGGAAAGACTCCCAGAGGCAGAGGCATGATGAGACTTGTAGTACTTCAACAGCTTGAGGGCCATAGTTTGGAGACCCCTGGTCTAGAGCAATGGAGACATGTTCTCTGGAGTGACAAATCATGCTTCTCTGTCTGACAATCCAATGGACAGGTTTGGGTCTGGTGGTTGCCCGGAGAATGTTACTTGCCTTACCGCATTGTGCCAAGTGTAAAGCTTGGTGGAGATGGAGATTATGGTGTGGGGTTACCAAGACATTTTGAATAATATCATGCTCCCAACTTGGTGGGAACAGTTTGGGGACACCCCTTCCTGTTCAAACATGACTGTGCACCAGTGCACAAAGCAAGGTCCATAAAGACATGAGTCAGTTTGGGGTGGAGGAACTTGACTGGCCTTTAAAGTGTTAGTCCATACAAAAGTGATACTTTAGTAATTTAAAGGAACCTGCTGATTCTGTTTCCTGGTATGCTGAATCTGTATACCTGAGTGTTTTGATGTTCCCACTTCCTTGTGTGTCCTAGCTCCTGTTGTGGGATTTTCCATGACTTGAAATACAATAAAAACCCAACAAGAAGAGTATCTAAGCTTAGTTACTATTAATTTAACCTAACTTGTATTGCTGCCCTCAATCAGTTACTGACTGAAAAAAGTTGATCTACAGCAACCAACTTGTTTTTATCTACAAAATTAAGTAAGGAATCTGCCAAGTCATCGGTTTCATTAATGCTCTAGCTTCCTGCAAACCCATAAAATCAAAATTGCTCTTACAAAATTCCAATTTTGTAAGAGCAACTGTACAAGAATCCAATCACCTACATAAGAATATAACCAATGGATTCAAGTGTTTGTAGGCTGGAACAATGTAATAGCTTTTCTATTATCCTTAGTAGGTAGAGTGAGGTTGATAGTAGGAACTGCAGGATATGCGGAGGGATCACTGGATGGGCACTGGTTAATGGATGTATAGTTAAAGACAGTCCTCAAGAAGGACAATCATTTATAAACAAACCACTAGGTCTTAGCATAGAACAGCTACTAAGTCCACATACAGAACATATCATTCCCCGTGTACCTGATTCTCTGGGCTGATTGTCACTCGAGTCCCATCATCCAGATACGCTGTCTCTGTGTAATTTTTTGCTAGCAATCCTCTGTAGATGATAGCAAAGAATAAATAAACATTAACAACAATTATATAAACATGTAAAAGACTGCATGTCTTAGGACAGGCACATAATGAACAAGCATACATTATTGACAGGATATGTTGTCTGTGTGTTTGTTCTGCCTAGGTGTAGTTTCTGTTCACTAGAGACCAGGAACTATATATTGTACTAATGACCTCTCACCCACTTTCAGAGCAAAGGAACATGCCTATACAGAGCCATTACTGCCAGTGGTATGTTAAAAGAGCATGTCTGCTGAAATTAGGATTTTATGACCTTTTAGCACAAAGTTGGGAGTGCTGGCTCCATACCCCTGTTACTCAACCTGTGACTTGAGGGCCGCTTGTGGGCCTTTGGCAATATCAGTGTGGCTCTTGAACCCCAGCAACCAGCAGAGAGAGCACCGATTTTTAAAGGGGCTGAACTAGTAATCTAGTTGCCCAAACTCAAAAAAGCCTATGAAAAAAAAGGTACCAGGGGCATCTCATGGGGCCCCCTACTGACCCCGGGCCCTCGGGCAGTGCCTGAGTTTCCAAATGGTCAGTCCGCCCCTGAGCTCCCCTGAATGGCACTCTCATCAAGTGCAACCAGATTCCAACCAAAAGAGAGAAGATCCTTTCTTCTGCAGCTACCTCTCATCACTCTCACTTTAGAGGGATAGCTGACCACATACAGCTCTTGACAGAACTGCAGATAAGCTCCTGCTTCTCAGCAGAGACATCACAAGGGCACAAAGTCTTGCCAACAAATCAACGGCCACATGACGCATCATATGCCCAATGCCTGCAATATCTTCTCATCCTAAGGTAGTGCATGCAGGAACAGCCTACATAAGTGGCAACTCTGCTCTGAATTTAGCAGCAGTGCAGCATCATTGCCACACCATCGCAGGAAACTGTAGACGGACTTCACGAGCAGGACTAATGAGTATTTGTGGGATTTTGCAGGCAGACTAAGAGAATACTGTAAGTGCAAATGCATTTATAACTAAGTGCCGCAGTACATATTTTTCAGTGCAAGGACATACTTCTAAAATTCATCAAAATCATTTTACAAGTCTCGGAGATAAAAATTAAATTGAGTGGAGCTGTACTTATTCTAGCTTTATCGATTCAGTTTTTAGACATGTTGCACCATAATCACAGTATTACAGCTTTTTCTGTTACTGTATTCATTCTTAGCAGGAAAGGGATCATTCATAAAAATATGTCAGAAGAAAACTGGGGAGCCCCATGTCTTCTAGTCTTTAGACCAGCCATTCTTAGCAAATATTCTGTGGAACCCTAGAGTTCCTCCAGCGGTTGCTAGGAGCTCCCTGAGTTGTAGCTAATTTGCCTCCCATTTGGTGATGCCTGCATAGTTCCAGAGCCAACTCCACTTAGCTAAAAGATCATTGGTACCATGCCAATAGTTTTTGCCGTCTGTAAGGACAGCATTCTGACTACCACTGTATATAGGGCATTCTTTCCATTAGCAACCAATATATGATGCATTTTTCCCCACTGACCCTCAAATAATTGGTTTTAGAAGGTGGGGAGGAGGGGGTTCTACAAGGCCTGAAAATAATTGTAATGGTTCCTTTGGGGCAAAAGGTTGAGAAATACTGCTTTGTACAAATCAGTTACTTAGAGCTAGAAAGGTTTTCAGTATACAGTATGTGATCTCCATAGCCTAAGCTTTTACAGCTACTAGAAAGTAGGTGGTCTTTAAACCTATAAGAACAGTTGGATGTGCAGTAGATTCACAGGACTGCAGCTGGGCAATGGAATTGGCCAAAGGGTGTATGAACAGGTACATTCGCCTAAGCAGAGCATTCCAGTGTGGAACAGAAGAGTGGCACTGGCAGATGATACTTGCTCTGTTTAACTCAAAGGGCAACAATAGAAATCAGAGAAGGTGATGTACCTGAACAGCATTCTTACTTTTAGTGCTTAAGGGCAGGGGCGGACTGACAACTCATGGGGCCTCCGGGCAATAGGGAATCATGGGCCCCTGTGTCCTCGCCCACACCCAAAAAAGCCTATGAAAAAGCCAATACAAAAAAGGTACCAGAGGCATCTCATGGGGCCCCCTACTGACCCCGGGCCTTTGGGCAGTGCCCGAGTGCTCAAATGGTCAGTCCGTCCCTGCTTAAGGGGTAAGTTCACCTTTGTAACATGTTCCAGCTCCTGCCTCCTGTTACCCTGAACCCCCCTCTATGTGACTGTGGGCAGGGGATCTTCTCCCCTCTCCAGCTTTCACAATTTAAAAATGTGGCCATGCTGGGCTCCGCCTACTTGGCTGCATCATTCATTCACAGAGTTCTGCTACTACTTGTAGTTCTCAATGAACTGCAAGGGTGCTGGTGAGCGCTCTCGTAGTTCATTGACTCTTTCTGCAATTCAATAACTGCCTGCCCCTATGAGGTACAGGCGGACAGTGTACTGAGAGAGTCTGCAGGAGACTGAAATTGCATCTGTGATCTGCTGATCATGGGTGCAATCAGCCTTCAGTAAAAAAAATATAATAAATGCAAAAAGATGTGCCTCTCTTTTTTTTTTATAAAAAGGTGAATTTATTCATTGAGACTGGGTGGGGTTGTAGCCATTAGCTGCAAGCGCTGATCGAATGCTGGTTTTCCAGCATTACTGTTCAACAGACGCCAGTAAGTAGAACAGCTTCTGTTGAACAGTCATTGGTACACACGGACCGAAAAGGCAGCCGGTTGCTACTGAACCGGACAATTTTCAGCTCCTGTATACCCTGCTTAAGACTTTTGTTTTGATGCACCTAGAAAGTATTTAGTGGATTTAAACTGAAAGTTCAATTGTGCTTTAACTGATGAGAGAGGAACCTTTCCTCCTGTAAATACTACAAATCTTCATTCAGCATTCTGCTTGGAAATCTTCACTCCCTTTCCCCAGTTAGAAATCTTCACCCATCCAAGACTGGTCACAGGGTTCTTGTGAAGCAGAATTCAGACAGTGCTCCTTTGAGTGGCTCTTTGAACTCTGCTCACTTTTGTCAGACACCACACAACCAGTGCTAAGGGACACGTCGCATTACCAGAGAATGAAGATTCCCAGGGGTCACAGGAGAATTTGTAACATTTTCACATCTGTCACTACCACCCATTTCTATTTCTCTGGTGGATGTTTTTTTTTTTTTTTTGCAACAGCATTCTTTTTACAATTTGGATTTGATAACTTGATAGATCGTGTGAAATGAGGAAGTACAAAATACAACCAAAGGAAGAGTGGGAGGCTGTGAGGTAAAGAAAAAAGCTGAAACATTATTATCCTGTACAGTATATTATACAACTTAAAATTGGAATTTCCCATCACAGCAGAAGTATTACCACTCAGGGAAAAAAATCTGTTTCAATCCAAGACAGGTGCAGGCTCTGGCTCACCACCACACATGCAGTAGGAAGAAGGGTTAGACGCACACTGGAGGATTAATGAATATAGTAGATATTTATTGGTCTATAGGACACATAAAACACCAGGACATGTATACAGGACTTAATGCCTTTCACACGACCTCATGCCTAATATTAACGATAATATTAAGCATGCGATCGTGAGAAACGCCTTAACAAGTTCTGTATACATGTCCTATGGATCAATAAATATCCACTATATTCATTAATCCTCAGGTGTGCGACTAACATTTCTTCCTATTACAAGTCATTGATATACTGAACGTATACGGTGTATTAGCTTTCTGTCAATGCAGAGCCAATGTGGCCACTGTGCTTGTTGGGGTTAAAAACAGTCTCATTTTAGCACGGCCATTATTTTTATTAAAATCATTTTCTATTCCCGATTTACCTCAATCTTCAATGTCCAAATAATGGAAAACATCAGTGGTATGTGCCACAATCTTATTCATTGATAATGAAAGTGGATCAACTCTTGAAAATCAAGAGGAAATAGCAGTACTATAAAATTTTGTAAGTACTATTGTACTACACTCACCTGCCTCTTTATTAGGTACACCTGTTCAATTGCTTGGTAACAAAAATTGCTAAAGTGACTTTGAATGTGGCATGGTTGTTGGTGCCAGATGTGCTGGTCTGAGAAGTTCAAAAACTGCTGGTCTACTGGGATTTTCACACACAACCATCTCTTGGGTTTACAGAAAATGGTCCAAAAAAAAAAAAAATATCCAGTGAGCGGCAGTTGTGTGGACGAAAAAATGCCCTTCTTGATGTCAGAGGTCAAAGGAGAATGGGCAGACTGGTTCAGCTGTGACATTCAGATGGTAGAGTCAGAATTTGGCGTAAACAACATGGATCCATCTTGCCTAGTATCAACGGTTCAGGCTGGTGGTGGTGGTGTGGGGGATATTTTCTTGGCACTAGAGAGGTGTACCTAATAAAGTGGCCAGTGAGTGTATTTTACCTCTTTTTTGATCTGAATAAAAATGAAATGCTGCTCAATTGCTTTTTCATGTGACATAGAGATCTTGTGATCTTTACCTGGGCTTTGTCTACCAGAAATAAAGTAGATGCTTGATCTGCTCTTCCATTCAGAAAAATCCCAACACTACCAGGTACGGTTGAATTACCAGACCCCTGCAATTTTTACATGAGAAAGGGGCTGGCTACAGAGAGTGTATCAACAATATTGGATGCTGGGAGGACATTGTGTCAAGATTGGTGTTCTGTGGTGTAGGATTAAAGGGAAGTGTAAGCACACGATGGTTGGGTTTGGATTTTTAAATTTCCTCCATTTCCTAGGACAAATTTACTTCAAAAGGTAATTTTTTTTAAGCTATGAGACAGTGACTATCCTTCCTCCATCCCTGTCTGCAATCTTATGCAAGTTCTGAAGCAAAGGTTGTGAAGGAACAAACCGCCACACACCAGTGATGCCAGCATTTGCTCAATTTTATTCCATGAAGCCAACAACAAGGCATAGGGACTGCCTATTTTGACACATTTCACCCATTAGGGCTTAACTACAGAGGTGTTGGAAGGTATTTCCTGGACTTGAGCACCAGGGGTGAAGACTGTGTTGCTGAAGTGCATCCTGGGAAGCTTAGTGGAAACTATTTTCAATAGGCCTTGCAGGAAAGTAGCTCATCAAGGAGCGAGTGTGATATATTGAAATTTGCTACAGTCTGAACAATTATTGATTTCAAGGTTTACTTCCTATTGACTGTAAGAGTTAGAAGATTGTAGAATTTTGATTGTTTTGTCCTGTGCTCCTCCCTGAGTTTATTCTGCCTAATAAACACTATGTAACTTCTTAAAAGTGACTGGTGCAAAACTATTTTTCACCCCACTACAAGCCAATGATCCTACCCTTAGAAGAAGTGATGCTCAGTCTAATGTAACTGGACTAGAGTACTCAGAGTGTGTACCTACTAAGCTGCTTGGGCGTCATCTTACATGACCCTAGGGGTAGAAGGGTTACACTGGAATCAAATAGGACTATTATTATTAGACAGGATTTAAAGAGTGCCAACCGTTTGTGCAGTGCTCTAAAGGGAGACCATGCAGTTACAATACAATAAAATACAAGAGGGTTAAGAGGGCCCTGCTCATAAGAGCTTACAGTCTAATAGGCTATCTAGTGGGGAATCTGAGATAGACATGTGCAGTTCAGAACAAAAAAAATTTGTTTTGTTTCGGATCTATTTAAGTTACTAATTTAGTTTACTTGTATTCCTAATGAAATTCGTTTTATTGAGTTTCAAATGCATTCTAATTGATTGTGAAGAAAAGCTGGTTGTTAAGGAGTGGGGAGGCCGCCACATCCTTAACAATCATGACTTACCTGCTGTCAGTGGGATTCTCTGCTCACAGCAGAATGTAAACAAGCAATACCAGCATTAAATAAAAAAACCAAACAACACACACCGCATGGGGGTCCCGTCCCCCAATCCATACCATGCCCCTTGGGTCAGGTATGAATTCTACAGGGAACTTCATGCCAAAAAATAAAAAGAACAAAAACAGGAGTAGGTTCAGTCAACAACAAGCTATTACTGAAAGAATTCAAATTATGTTGTTAAAATTGATTTTGGATTCACTGAAATTCGCTACTGTTGTATTCAGAAATGTGGATACATTCAAAAATTCCGAATAATGAAAATGTCCCAATTTAAATTCGGAATGAAACAAACCACACATGTCTAAATCGGAGATACCTCACCCCTCCCACAGAGGTCATGGTAGGTAGTTGAAACTGGGAACATACAGTAGATGACAGAACATTTTACTGGAGCTCTCTAAATGCATTTAAAACCACTGCGTGATTAAGCCCCAACAACATCCACTCGAGTGACATTTCAGGTTTGGGTAGACCTAAAGTTAAAATGTTTGATCACAAGAAATCCTCTTCATTTGCACTACACCTTCAGTTAGTTCAAGGCAGCACAAACCACAAGGAATAGTTTGATAAAAACCCTTAGTGTTGTGCGGATTTCAAGTGAATACAAAACATATAAAAGCATTGTAAAAATATTGGTGTATGACAGTAATGTCACTCACTCGGTCTTATCGAGGTGTAAATGTACAGGATTCCCATCCATGTGTAGCTTGTACTGGGTCCGATCTGGATAATTACTCTGGAGATACAAAAGGTTTAGTGAAAGTGAATACAGAGATTACATCATATTTCTTAGAATTCCTGCAGCTCTCGCTGCGCACAGAAAAATGGGGGATCAAATGCAGTATGATACACCAGTAACTTAAAGCTCAATTCCAGCCAAAACATTTTTTTCGTTTTGGACAGCATAGAGAGCGGTTAGAGAACGGTGTTTCAAACTAATGAAACAAGTGTGTTAATTAATTTTAGATGTATTTATGTACAATCAAGATCCTGCAGTGCTTGTGCAAACAAGGGAGCTACAGCAATAGGGAAGGTGGCACTTGCATTTCAGGGATTCAGCTATTAAGTTTTCCCCATCAGCAGAATTGCCAGTGTGGCTGTGAAATCTTTGCATTAAAGCTTACAGAGGAACTTCACTCCCTCAGTCAACAGGGACTACTCTTAATCCTAATGCTTCTAGCATTAGTACATAGATAAGCTCCTAGCATTAGTAAAATAGATAAGGTGTATTATATTTACTTGTTTTAAACTTTTTTTTTTTTTTTACATTTCTTCAGTTACTTCCTGGTTTTCATGCCAAATGATGTCATACATCCCGGTAGTCTTCCAGAGAGGGTTCTCAACTCAGCCTATGCCTGAGCTAAGGACAGATCGATCCCAGGAAGTAAATGATATATGAATCATCTGTCCTTACTCAAGATGGCCACTGCCAGAAATGCCAGGGGGAGTTTGCTTTAAATATTAAAAATGATTTAAATAACATTTTTGGTTTGAGGTGCTCAGTTGCAGTGCAGTTCCACTTTAAGTATATTCTGCTTCTTTTCCTTTTCTGGTTCCTCCCTTCCAACTTCATCAACAGGCTAATTAAATTTTTAAATAAAACCTTTTCATTTCCATTACATACAGTGCCTTATATTAGACCCAGTGATGTCATCAATGGATCTAGGTGCTTCTCTAATCAATGCAGGCAGATCGTGGCTGGTTAGAGGGACTGGTAGGGTGCTCTAAATAGCTTCCTGAAAACAACACACTAGCCTATCCCTAATGCAGTGGTCTCCAAACTACGGCCCAAGGACCGTATGTTACCCTTTGCTTGGCTGTGTCTGGCACTTGGGGCACTATTCCATCCACAACTGATATCGATGATGGGGCACCATTCCTCCCACTGACACCAGTGGTGGAGCAGTATTCCTTCCACAGACACCAATGATAGGGTGCTATTTTTCCTACTGATATAAAAAATGAGGCACTATTATTCCCACCGATACCAAAAATGGGGCACTATTACTCCCACTGAAACAAATGATGGGCCATTGTTTAAATAGGAAGAAGGGTCAGCCGCACACTGGAGGATAGATGAATATAGTGTGTATTTGTTGATCCATAGGACACACAAAACACCAGGACAAAAATACAGGACTTGTTAAGGAGTTTCATACGATCTCGTGGTTATGATTAAGCACACGATTGTGTGAAACGCATTAACAAGTCCTGTATTTATGTCCTGGTGTTTTGGGTGTCCCATGGATCAATAAATACACACTATATTCATTTATCCTCCGGTGTGCGGCTGACCCTTCTTCCTATTGCATCGTGTTTGGTGGCGAGCCAGAGCCTGGACCTGCTGTGGATTGTTTGCCTGAGCGGTATACCTTTTGTTCTTTGAGCCATTGTTTACACCCACTGACGCTGGGGCATTTTCTACTCCCACTGGCCACAATCCAGCCCCCCTAAAGTCTGAAGGACAGTAAATTGGCCCTTTGTTTAGAAACATTGGAGACCCCTGCCCCAATGCAAGTACTGAACAGTAGTTATGCAAATATTAAAATGCCTTGATAGGTGGATGTCAGTCTAAAGGAGTGGGCATTCCTAGGTAGCCTGTAATGTATATCAGCTGTTCTAGGTAACGTCCACATGTAATGTTGAGCCTCCATGATTGAAAAAACTAAGTCCACTGAATGAAATGGGTGGGCAAGGGGCAGTCAGGCTATGTAGAAAAATGCTAGATGATGCTGGATGTCCCCCATCCAGGAATTGAGGTGGGTTCTATTTGACTTACCACAGCTTTCAATGAATACTGTGTGAAGCTCACAGTGAACAATTAAATCAGAGTAAGCAATTTCAGTACAGGAGAAAAGCCTGTACAACTGTGCAGATCTAAAATGTAAATCTGGAGTTCAGCTTTAGGTTTACTGAAGTGTTCAGCATATTTTTGTTGAATAAATATGAAAAAGCTATACTATGGCTTAAACACCAAAGCTAAGAGACCGGTTAGAAGACATTACAAGGCAAATCTTTGATTTTGTTAATTATGTGGCCAAGCTCAGTTCCACAGTTTTGATGGGAGTGAGTCTAGGACTGCAATAGAGATCAATGCAGGCCATAGATGGGTCGAAAATCGGCCGATTTTCATCCAGTCTACAGCCGGCAAAAAGTGTCCCTGCAGAGAGCTCCGCTATTTCTGACAGTTCTCTGACAGTTTCTTCATATTTACAGCGGTTGAAACAGTGTATCTATTTGTTTCCATTTAGGATACAGATGTTTTTATTCAGAAACAAATAGATACAATGTTTCAACCGCTGTAAATGTGAAGGAACTGTCAGAGAACTGTCAGAAATAACGGAGCTCTCTGCAGAGACACTTTTTGCCGGCTGTAGACTGGATGAAAATCGGCCGATTTTCGACCCATCTATGGCCTGCATTGATCTCTATTGCAGTCCTAGACTCACTCCCATTCTTCTTCATCCTCTTCTTCATCCTCTTCTTCATCCTCTTCTTCTTGCAGGTCACTGCTCATGCGCAGATTTTTTATCGGTAAAAAAAAAAAAAAAAAAAAAAAAAAAAAAAAAAAAAAATCGGCTGATTAGCCCATTAATGCCGCGAAAATCGGCCGATCGGCCGATTTTTTTCCAACTTCACCCAAAAAAAAAAAAAAAACGGCCAAAATCCCGAAAAACGGCCGACCAAATCGCCCACTAACGATCCGAAAATCGGCCGATTTTATTTTCGGCCGACAAATCAGCCGATTTTCGACCCATCTATGGCCTGCACAAATCTCTTTGATACAGAGGGGTTTAACTCACAATGTGATGCAAAAGATATTACTGCCAACAAGCAGTTAAATCTCTCAGCAACATAGAAATGTAATGCTCATGTAGCCTTAGCCTATGCCAGCACCTAACTTCGTCTATAAAAATAAAGTTCCATTAATATGTTTCATTAACAAGGTAACCATCTAGATGTAGTAGAACTAGGTTTTTGCACATTTCTTAATATTTCTGTTTCAGCGGTCTTTATGGATTGTAATAAAGTACTTTTACAAATGTCTAGTGGTTTTTCATTCAGGACACATAAAAGAGATAGAATAGTACAAGAGTATAAAAAAGACTATTAAATCAAACTCAAGCCAGCCATACATTAATCTTTTTTTTTCCAATCATCTTGCTGGCTGAAACAAAACTGAACAAATTTCCCCATCAACACAAGTAAGGTGCTTGGTTTAATCCTTCCTGCTGTGCCATTGCATTCTTACAGCAGGCCTCCTTTGCTTTAGAAATACATTGATCAGCGCTGAACTTCAATCCACCTATAGCCAGCTTTAGGTTCGGAGCGCAGGTTCCAAGTCTGGGCATAGCAATCAATAATACAGGCAGCAGACGCAAGGCTAAAGTATACTGGATCCAGTGGCCTTGCCACAGACTTAGAATCCCATCCTGAACACTCATGTTTTCTAGTGCCACCAGTGTGTCAATCATGAATTATCCAGAACAATTATTTGCAAGTCTCATCTTATAACCTATCCCAGAAATAAGAGGATAGCTCCACAGTGGGCTGAGCCATGCAAAAGCTTTATGCCCATTTGGTCAGATGCACATGCAGAACCACTGGTGTATAGTACAAATAAGACCTAATAATATACTGTAGACTCATTTATTTCAAACTGCATGCAGCTGTTTCAGGCTTTCGCCATCATGAGTGAAGTATATGGAAAGCATGGCTTCTACAGAATAGGATTTCGGACCAATGACATAGTAACCTGTATGGTTATATGATATATACATTTCAAGGTAACAGTACCTTGGTTTCCAGAATTAATTTCTATGCCTAGATTTCCAAGCAAAATCACCTGATCTGATCAGTGACATAGTTGATATATTAATCCCTTTAGACATGATCTAATTTAACACAAAACAGATCAGAGTAAAATATGTGACAATAAACAGATTGGTGCAGATCTATCTGACAGCATAAACTATGTAGGTATAAAACTTACCTCTGTGTCTCTCTTGTGCCAAGAATGGATTTTCTCTGGAAAGACAACCTCATACTTCAATCCTCTTGGGAGTCTATTTATTGCTAAGAAAAAAAAAATAAAAAATCAACATTAGTTTCTGACTGTAAGCATCATTACTATGAATGAGTGCACAGTTATCCAGCCGACATAAGATTCTGTTAAAAGAAAAAAAAAAAAAAAAAAAAAAAAAAAAAGGAAGAATATGCTAAGAACAAGAAGGAGCAGGAAAGCTTTGGATCTTTGCCGACTTGCATTTTACACCTGCAACAGTCGGAGTTCTGTTGCTACCCCCCACCCCCTTCCCATTGTATACTGGGGTGGTTTACTAAAACTGGAGAATGCAAAATCTGATGCAGCTCTGCATAGGAACCAATCTGCTTCCAGTTTTTTTTTAGTCACAGCTTATAGTGTTACTAAACCCAGGGGCGTATTTGCGTAAACTAGGCATTTGCCTAGGGCCGCACTTTTCGGGGGGGGGGCGGCAGTGCCCCCCCCCTTTCCCTCGGAAGGTACACTTCCATGGGAAAGGGACAGGGGCAGGGCCGCCATGGCTGGGGGACCAGTGTAGCAGCAAGATTTGTCCCCCCATGAAGATCTGTCCCCCTGATGCATCTGCACATCTTCACCAGCTGCAGAGGACAGCAGAGTGGTGGGCGGATCCCCGGTGTGCACTCAGAGCGTGTGAGGGGCGGGGCCCGCTGTAAGTGCCAGGATGTGCAGGAAGGCCAGAAGGAGGAAGCAGAAGAGGACGAGGTTGGGGGCGGAGCCCGCCTGCTCCTTTGCAGCTGCCGGAGAAGGGACACAGGCACCTGGTGAACCGGACACCATCTGGAGGAGCTGCTGCTTGACAGGTAAGTGCTTGGAGGACTGGTGCTCAATCGGTCCTGTCTCACTGTCCCCTGATACACTGCCCCCCATCCATCACACTGCCCCCTTCCCCCCACATGTCACCCTGCCACACTTTCCCCTCCTGTCCCCCACACTGTCCCACTACCACCCACCTGTCCCCACTGTCCTGATCCTGTCCCATTCCCCCCCCGTCATGCTGCCCCCCATCTGTCCCTCTGCACTCCTCCTGTCCCACTGCCCCTCTCCTGTCCCACTGCCCCTCGCCTATCCTTCTGCGCTTCTCCTGTCCCGCTGCCCCGATCCTGTCCCATGCCCCCAGTCACGCTGCCCCCTACCTGTCCCTCTGAGCTCCTCCTGTCCCACTGCCCCTCACTTGTCCCAAGTGGGCCTCCAGGCCTCCCACTGACACCAATGATGGGGCACTATTCCTCCCACTGATACCAATGATGGGGCACTATTCCTCCCACTGAAACCAATGATGGGGCACGAATATATATTTATTTATTACACACAGAGCGATTTATTTCAAGCAGGAAATTAAAATATTACATAATACCAATTAAAAAAAAAAAAAAAAAAAAAAAAAAGGATTTTCAATACAGAAATATTGTCTCACAAGCAATTACAAATATGCTTGAAGTATTAATTCTCACTTGTGTCATTGTATTTCTTTAAAAAAATTGTGTACATTTAGGCCCCATGAATACCTTAGAATTGTTCCAAAAATCCCCATCTGTATTTATTTCCTTTATGCTTGAATCTACAATTCTGCTCTCTAAAAAGGTCTTCCTTTGAAGCCACCCATTCATATGCACTTATGAGTGATGAGCCAGAGTGAAAGATCACGCCCCCACCATTCCTTTAGACAAGCATGTTCCTCCCTGCTGGCCATAAGTAAAGTTTATACCAGTCAGCTCTATCTCTGGAAAATACACACCTAAAAGGGTGTCCAGGTATATGTTCTTTTACTTTGGCTCAGTTGACACAGGACTACAGTAACTTGAGGCACTGCAAGAAACCATGAGAGATGTAGTTTTGCAATCAGCAGGAAGCTAATGTTCTACTTTCCCTGCTGGCTGTTATGAAGAGCTGCAAATACTAAAAACAGCAGCTGCAGGTATGGGCTAGGGATATACATAAATTTGCAAAGAAAAAAAAAAATATATAGTCATCAACACCCGCTGGTCCATAGAGGTGAATGGACCATCCAATCTACTTATTATTAATATTATATCAAGTTTATATAGCGCCAAAGGGTTTGCTCAGCGCTGTACAATAGAGGGGGGGACAATACATGAAACAGTACAGTAACAACAAGCAGCACACAAGGGGTAAGAGGGCCCTACTCTTTTGAGCTTACAATCTAGGAGGGAGGGGGTAGTGGTACAGGAGGAAATGGCTGTGGGGGATGGAGTGGTATGAGGAGGGAAGGGCAGCGGCTGTTAGGTGAGGGTGGGGTAGGCTTCCCTGAAGAGGTGGGTTTTCAGGGAGCGCCTGAAGGTGAGGAGGGAAGGTGACAGTCTGATGGATTGGGGTAGTGAGTTCCAGAGGATGGGGAAGGACCTGGAGAAGTCTTGCAGTCGTGCGTGGGAGGAGGAGACCAGGGAGCAAGATAGAAGGAGGTCCTGTGAAGAGCGAAGGGTACGGGTAGGGTGGTACCTGGGAATCAGGTCGGTGAGGTAGTTAGGGGCAGTGTTGTGAATGGCCTTATAGGTCAGAGTGAGCAGTTTGAATTTAATGCGTTGGGCAATGGGGAGCCAGTGGAGGGAGAGGCAGAGGTAGGTGGCAGAGGTGGAGCGGCTGGTGAGGTGGATGAGTCTGGCCGCTGAGTTCAGGATGGTCTGAAGTGGGGAGAGTTTGCACTGGGGTAGGCCGGTGAGGAGGGAGTTGCAGTAGTCAAGGCGTGAGATAATCAGGGAGTGTTCGAGTAGTTTAGTGGTGTCTGGGGTAAGGAAGGAGCGTATCTTGGCGATGTTGCGGAGGTGGAGCCTGCATGTGTTTGTAAGTGATTTGACATGAGGTTGAAAGGAAAGGTTTGAGTCCAGAATGACGCCAAGGACCTTGGCTTGCGGGGCGGGATTGATGATGGTGTTGTTGGTAGTGATGAAAAGGATGGGGGGGGGGGGGGGGGAAAGACGAGAAGCTTGGTTTTGGAGAGGTTAAGCTTGAGGAAATGGAGCGACATCCAGTCAGAGATGTCGTTTAGGAGGTGAGTGATGCGGGCGGAGAATGTGGGGGTGAGGTGAGGGGTGGATAGGTAGTTTTGAGTATCATCAGCGTAGAGGTGGTAATTGAAGCCGTGGGAGTGTATGAGTTTGCCAAGGGAGGAGGTGTAGATGGAGAAGAGAAGGGTTCCAAGGACAGAGCCCTGGGGAACCCCAACAGTGAGGGGGAGGGAAGGGGAGGTGGCACCGTTGTAGGAAACGCTGAAGGAGCGTCGGGATAGGTAGGACGAGAAACAAGAGAGAGCGGTGTCTCTGATGCCAAGGGAAAGTAGTTTATTAAGGAGGAGGGGGTGGTCAACTGTGTCAAAGGCCGCGGAGAGGTCTAGGAGAAGGAGGACAGAGTAGTCGCCTTTGGCTTTGGCGGTTAGTAGGTCGTTGGTGATTTTGAGGAGGGCAGTTTCGGTGGAGTGTAGGGGACGGAAGCTGGACTGAAGTGGATCAAGGAGGTTGCTGTCAGCTAGGTGGGCGCTTAGGCGATCTTCGACCAAGCGCTCAAGGAGCTTGGAGATTAGTGGCAGCAGGGAAATTGGTCTGAGGTTGTTGAGGTCAGTGGGGTCCAGGGAGGGCTTTTTGAGTATGGGGGTGATGTCCGCATGTTTTAGGGGGGAGGGGAATACGCCAGTAGAGAGGGAGAGATTGAAGATGTGCGTGAGGGAGCGGATGAGGGAAGAGGGCAGGTGACCGGAGGAGTTGAGAGGAGATAGGGTCCAGGGGGCAGGTAGTGAGACGGGCTTCTGAGAAGACTCTGGTGACTCTCAGTGGTAGTAGGGCTGAAGGAGTGCAGTGCTGGGGGGGTTATGGTAGGCAGGGCCTTGGGTGTGGTGGGGGGCAGTGCCGTTGCGAGGTCAGAGGAGGGGAGAGATGAGGGGGTGATGGAAGGGGGGAGGCTAGATGGGGAGGTAGATTGCAAGTTGACTATGTCCTTGCGGATTGCGTCAATCTTGTTGTGGAGATGAGTGGCAGTCTCGTGGGCGGTAAGTGAGGTACTGAGTGGAGGAGGGGGGGAGAGAGCAGGGAGTTGAAGGTGGAGAAGAGTCGGCGAGGGCAGGTGGAGAGGGTGTTGATCAGGTTAACGAAGTAGGCCTGCTTGGCGGCGTGGAGGAAGGCGGATTTGTAGAGGGAGAACGCAAGAGGGGACTTGGTTTTGCGCCATAGTCTCTCCAGCGCGCGACTGCGACGTTTGAGGCATTTAGTATGGTCGTTCTGCCATGGTTGGAGCGGTCTAGGTTTGATGTTGTGTGTGGTTAGGGGTACCAGAGAGTCTAGGGTAGCTGATCGTGAGTCGTACGCGGTGGTGGCTAGGTCAGGACATGACAGTGGAAGGATGCTGTCGTGTAAGCGGTCATCAGCCGAGTGGAGGGAGGCCGGGTTGCGGCTGGTGATGGTTTGGCGCACTGGGGGGGAGTTAGGGGAAGGGGAGGTGGAGAACGTGAGGAGGTGGTGGTCGGAGAGAGGGAAGGGGGTGTTAGTGAAGTGGTTGAGGGTACTTCATATGAAAGCAGACTACTATAGAACAAAGACGATGTTCACAGTAAAGTTACATATAGAAGCCTCCGAAAGCATTTATATCATATACCTTAAGTAAGGTGAATGTGATTGGTTACTGAGGGTTTTCTTATTAGTCTTTCTACACAGTTTGCTTAGTATACAGTATATTGCTTAAAACTGAATTTTGGGCAAAATTCGTACATCTTTTATATGCCCCCTTTCACATAGCATAAATTAGAAAAAAATAAAAAAAATTGCACATTACTTTTCAGATGGACCCTCCAGCAAGGAAAATACTACAAAGTGTCTTTGTTTATGAGAGGGCTGGGCAACAGTGTTTGTGATAAATTACCCTCTCTGTACTGTGCAGGCAAATCATGTTTATCAATTGTAACTAGATTTGAAAACGGTTTGTCCTAATGCAGGCCATAGATGGGTCGTTTATCAGCCCAATTTTCGTCCGGATGAAAAAAAAAAAAAAAAAAAAAAAAAAAAACGGTCGATATTCACGCCGTCAGTGAATATTCAGTCGTTTTTCACAGATCTTCTTGTTTATTTTTATTGGTCATGCTGGAAAATCCACGAGAAACGGACGTTTTTTGTGGAAATTGGTGGCAGCATTAGCAACGACCGATTTTTCGTTTATCGGCCGACAAACGGACCGTCTATGGCCTACCTAACACAGGGTTAAAAGGTGTAGTCTGAGATTAGGATTCTCATACTGGATGTTAATGAGGACAGATATGCTCACTCTGACATTGTTCAAAAAACCTTGCAGTCAGCCATCACACCTTCTCCCAAGGAACAGATTTACAAAAAAAAAACAAAAAAAACACAAACAAAAAAAAAGGTAAGAAAGATTTAAAATAAAAATTTTAACGCATGCTGTGCATTCATGCTTATGGGAACTCACAACAAACATGGGGTTTTCTCAAATTTGGCTGTGAAAGTGGAAATGAACTTGAAATTGTAGAAATGGGTGGCCACAAACAAAAATCAGCTCCCTTAATGAGGAACTAAACTCCTGTTCTAAAAAAAATTCTAAAAAAGTAAGCTTTTCATGTCAGAGCATATATGTCATTAATGCTTCTCCATGCTTCTTTTTTATTAAATGAACACTGAGCTGTGCACAAGCAGCTCATTGTACATGTCCGTGCGCAAGCAGCTCATTGAACATGCCTGTGTGTGAGCAGCTCATTGAACATCCTGTATAATAAAAACAACATGCATGGGAGTTATATCATTTTGGCCTAGCCAATCAAGGTGGCTGAAGACTCAAAACATGGTGGAAGACTGGGGAGAGAAAAGTGTCGGTGGCAATGGGGATTGCTGGAAAAGGGAATTCACAATGTAAGCGTGCAATAACGTGCAAATATGCTCAGCATACTTATATTATGAAGCTCCTGGAGGCCTCAACATTCTTAAGGAGTTTAGTTCCATGTTGTGTAGCAAGAGAACCTGGTGAGGATGGGTCCTCTGTTCAGCTAGAACTCAGACCCCACTGACACACTCAGTTACAGGTGGAGGCCCAATCACACCTGAAATACTTTAGCATTAGGAAGTGATAGATGTACAGGTGAAACTCGAAAAATTAGAATATCGTGCAAAAGTTCTTTTATTTCAGTAATGCAACTTAAAAAAGGTGAAACTAATATATGAGATAGACTCATTACATGCAAAGCAAGATAGTTCAAACCGTGATTTGTCATAATTGTGATGATTATGGCTTACAGCTCATGAAAACCCCAAATCTCAGAAAATTAGAATATTGTGAAAAGGTGCAATATTCTCTGCTCAAAGTGTCCCACTCTAATCAGATAATTAGGCCATAACACCCGCAAAGGGTTCCTGAGCCTTTAAATGGTCTCTCAGTCTGGTTCAGTAGGAATCACAATCATGGGAAAGATTGCTGACCTGACAGTTGTGCAGAAAACCATCATTGACACCCTCCATAAGGAGGGAAAGCCTCAAAAAGGTAATTGCAAAAGAAGTTGGATGTTCCCAAAGTGCTGTATCAAAGCACATTAATATAAAGTTATGTGGAAGGGAAAAGTGTGGAAGAAAAGGTGCACAAGCAGCAGGGATGACCACAGCCTGGAGAGGATTGTCAGGAAAAGGCCATTCAAAAGTGTTGGGGACTTTCACAAGGAGTGGACTGAGGCTGGAGTCGGTGCATCAAGAGCCACCACACACAGGCGGATCCTGGACATGGGCTTCAAATGTCGTATTCCTCTTGTCAAGCTGCTCCTGAACAACAAACAACAACATCAGAAGCATCTTACCTGGGCTAAAGAAAAACAGACCTGGTCTGTTGCTCAGTGGTCCAAAGTCCTCTTTTCTGATGAGAGCAACTTTTGCATCTCATTTGGAAACCAAGGACCCAGAGTATGGAGGAAGAATGGAGAGGCACACACTGCAAGATGCTTGAAGTCCAGTGTGAAGTTTCCACAGTCTGTGTTGATTTGGGGAGCCATGTCATCTGCTGGTGTTGGTTCACTGTGCTTCATGAAGTCCAGGGTCAACGCAGCCGTCTACCAGGAGATTTTGGAGCACTTCATGCTCCTTTCACAGATGAGCTTTATGGGAATGCCGACTTCATTTTCCAGCAGGACTTGGCACCTGCCCACACTGCCAAAAAGCACCAAAACCTGGTTCAATGACCATGGGATTACGGTGCTTGATTGGCCAGCAAACTCGCCTGACCTGAACCCCCATAGAGAATCTATGGGGCATTGCCAAGAGAAAGATGAGAGACATGAGACCGAACAATGCAGAAGAGCTGAAAGCCGCTATTGAAGCATCCTGGTCTTCCATAACACCTCAGCAGTGCCACAGACTGATAGCTTCCATGCCACGCCGCATTGAGACGGTACTTGGTTTGGGCCCCTTTTGCAGCAATTACTGAGTACATATGCATGCTTATACTTTTCAAAGGTCCGATATTGTTCTATGTACAATCCTTGTTTTATTGATTGCATGTAATATTCAAATTTTCTGAGATTGTGGATTTGGGGTTTTCATGAGCTGTAAGCCATAATCATCACAATTATGACAAATCACGGCTTGAACTATCTTGCTTTGCATGTAATGAGTCTATCTCATATATTAGTTTCACCTTTTAAAGGTGCATTACTGAAATAAATTAACTTTTGCACGATATTCTAATTTTTCGAGTTTCACCTGTATAATAGTGTGCAGAAATTAGGCCAAAGACTGCCAGATGATAAATTTAGTAAGTCAAAGCAAGTAAACAGTGCAAGATTTGGCATCAAGCAACAATACTTCAAAGTTGCAGAACTAAAAAAAGTGAAATCTGGCCTATAACAAGAGGAAATAACTAAACTGTAGCAATGTTAGTCCAAGTTTTAACTAAGATAGCTATTTATAAGCAGATTCAGACCCAATTAACTTAAGGATAATGTTCTTGAGTGTACTCAAGTGTACCCAGATAGGGGTAAGGGGGTTACCCCTATATGGTGAAAGCAAAGCCTTAAGGTTATTGTTGGCCGGCTTGCGGAGGGGCCATTCTGTCAATGCCATGCAAGAATGTGTATCTTTAAGGGTAGGTGGTGTATAGCTGCAGGGCTGCTCAGGGACGATTAGTCTATGTGTGTACAGCAAGGGGTTCAAGCTGTATCACCTCTCATGGTAGGTGACAGTTCCACACACTTGGAGGTTATCTGTCCCAGCTTCCAGTCCAAGAGGTTCAGTCTCTCAGCACTGGATGGCACACTTGCAGTCTTTGGCAGTCTCAGCAGCAGGTCAGTGCTCTCTCTGAAGTAGGCATGCAGACTCAAGTAGCAGGACTCTCTCTCAGAAGCAGCTGTGGGACATCCTCCTGCAGGTCCTCTCAGCACAACTTCCCTCTGCAAAAGACCCCCTGTGTATCTCTTTCGTCCAGGAAAACAGCCCAATCTCTCCACCTCTGTAGTGCAAGGAAACCGGGGCAATGCAGTTTTGCAGCCATACAGTATATCTCCATTAACTTGCATTGTGCTCTTCCCCTAAGAAAATTACAAGTCCCAACATCCTTTGTTTTTCTATATGCAAGTTATCTCTATGTCTCTGATTAGTTCCAACCCTTCTACTTCCGGATTGGCTCAAGTCTGTGCCAGAAGGGGGGGGGGGTTAGGGAAGAGGGAAATTTCACAAATATCCTCCATGTTAGCTGCACTGAGAGAGGGTAGAGAATCCGGCTACAGTACCCAGCTTCACAAAAGCTGACGATACACCATTAGGACTTTCATTTGAATGGAGATTCTGAAACATCAGGGCATTATATCTTGTCATCGAGTCAACTAATTTCATTCAAAAGCTCTTAAAATTTCATCTAGAAATATTAGATGGTTTCACTTGTGCCTTTTATCATTTTCCCTGAATGAAAAATCACATTCACAGTTAGAATTTTGTTTGTCCAAGGAAAGTTTTCCATCCTGCTTCTTCCAATTTTCTCATCCCTAGTCGTAAACAGTCATCAATCTGACCCCACTAACCATTAGAAAATCAAACTGACGTTCCATAAACAAACATTTTCTAACGAAAGTCTACTGATGAGTGGCCAGCCTAAATGTATTCCAACTGGGTATGTAGCTTCTTCCTTGGAATGCAGCTTTATCTTTAGGTTCATCCAGGGGCATGGGCGGATATGAATAGTTCTAGAAATTCAGTACAGTGCTGAGTAATAGGTATGTAAATCCAGGAAATACCTAGTGCACTGTGTGCTGCCTTAAGCTATATGTATTTCACAACAATATTGATCAATGCTCACAGTGAAAAACATTTCCTGGGTCCAGCATAATCTAGATATTTTTTCTTTTTAAATTTTATATCTTTCATTGATTTTTTTTTTCTTTTAATTACAAGTTAACTTTATATTAAACATGACAAAACACAAATTTTCACACCCATTACCTATTCCCTTCCGCCCCCTCCCTTCAAATTTTCCTCCTCTTTTCTTAACACTTTCTTTTACTTCTAGTTCCTCTAATACGCTTACTATCCATTTTTCTCTCCCCTTCTCTCCATCTACTTCTCTTTTTACTCTCTTATGGGCTCCTACTTCCTTTCATAAATATCTCCCAACTCTTTAGACTCCGACTACTTCTAGGAAACTCTGACGATTTAAAATCATACCATCTACCCCATATTTTTTTACAATTTTTCTATTTTATCCTCACCTGTGTGGTATAATTCCTCCATCTTGTAAATATACTCAACTCTATTTATCCAATCTTATTTTTCGAGATTCTTGTGCTTGCCAACATTTAGGGATAAGTCCTTTGGCCGCAGTTATTAAATGAAATAGCATCATATTCTTATATTGTTTCACTGAAGTCTCTGATTTATGGAATAAACACACCCACGGGTCCTTCGGTATGCTGACCCCCCACTATCTTCTGTATATATTTAATTATTTTTTGCCAAAGCTCTGTATTCATATTTAGCATAAGCCAGATTTTTAACCCGATTTCTACCACATAGTTCACTTCCACACCTGAGTGCAGAAGACTAAGATATGTCAAATGCCCCTATTCATACATCTGACATTGATCATTACAGAAGGCCCCGATAATAAAGCACCAGGAATAGACAGTCTACCTTTAGAAACATATAAATATTATGTCTCCCTACTTCCTGTTTGATGAAGCTTCTTGCACTGGAACTATCATTGAAGCAGAACTTCACTCAAAAAGTGAAATATTGTTGGTTTGCTTTAGCCTGTAACTGAGATAGTTTTTTTTGGATGGGGAACAAGGACTGATTTTGCAGTCCTTGACTAGGTGAGGATGACACCACATGGCCGCCCCTCCCCCTTATGCAGCTTCGTGGAAACGTCACATGTCCCAGAAGGCTGCAGGATCATTCACAGTGGGCTATATGGGCTTGTGCATGCACAGTGGGGATCCAGCTGTGGCTCTGCAAGAAACCACAGCCGGAACCCATATCCAAGATGTAGGGCGCCAGAGACCCACAGCAGCAAGAAGAACTCCAGCCAATGGTATGTACCCGATTTTTAAAAGCGCAGCAGCTACAGTATTAAAAAGAAAAAACACAACAAAAGTCCCTCTTTAACTACACGAATCATACTGTCCAATATCTCTCTAAAATGTCAGATTCATTCAACCCCCCCACCAGAGTACTAGACAACTTCCTAGAAAAAGTTATACACCAAACTGATACATAATGACCAAATCAGGGTTTATCCCTACAACCCCTTTCACATGGAAACCCTCCATTCTGTCAGATCTGGGGATCCTAGATTAAGTTGGATCAGAATGGAAACAATTTTTGCATGTGTGACATCTCTGACACTCTATGGGTGGTTGGATGTAAACAGAAATGCGCCCACATATATTTTTCTACATCCAGTAAAGTTTGCAAAAGTAGACCAGGATTCAAACGTATCCATTTGATTTTGGACGTTCCTGTGATGTGGACAGATGGGACAAGGAACTTGATCTCAACTATATAGGCTTCTAATTACCCCTTTAAATTGGACATATGCACTTGCCCTCAATTAAAATGTTCATCTTAGATCCCTTTGTGGTGTGGATTGATGAGATATACAATTTAAGTCCAAGTGTTGGCATCATCAGCATCCCTTGTGACGGTTTCTTAGTGATTGAGGATTTGCTGGGTTCCGTCATGGACCATTAAGGCGGCAGTCCATACAAATTTTTTATGGTTAAGATTATTCATAGAGTATATTATATCACATGTATCTCTGAAGAAGGCAAGTGTTTGAAATCTTTTCACTACTTAGCAAGAAATATTTACAATTCATATGATATGGAAAAAACACTAGTCATACGCTGCATGGGCGTTCAATGTTGAAGTGGTCATGATACATGTTTTTATTGCGATTACTATTTAATAAATAAATTGTAATTTTTAAATTTATCTTATGTTATTACCCCAATCTTTGTTTATGTGCCCTAAAAAGCCTCATATATGTGTTATAGATTATTTTGGGATGTTGACACCAGGGGCAGACTGACAACACATGGGGTCCCCGGGCAAATGGGGAATCATGGGGCCCGTGTCCTTGCCCAAACTCAAAAAAGCCTATGAAAAAGGTACCAGAGGCATCTCATGGGGCCCTCTACTGACCCCGGGCTGTGCCCAAGTTTCCAAATGGTCAGTCCGCCCCTGGTTGGCACATTGGCATGGAACAATCCTCTAATCTATGACTTATGAGACTGTGTGGGTGGTGGGATGTAAACAGACATATATCCACCTATATCTTTCTACATACAGTCAGGTTTGCAAAAGTATTGCATTTAGTCCAACAATCCTGAATGTACCTTGATGTAAGCAGATGCAGATTCACTTACATTCAGCTTTCCGTAGGGATACATTGCAATCTGTTTTTGATCTGTCTAATTATAGACAGAAAGAATGACCATATGCAAGGGGTCTACTAGAGCAAAAAAAATTTCTAGGGACAAATCTGTAAACTAAGACTGACCACAGAAACTAAAGGAGTTGGTAACAATACAGGCACTGTGCCCCAAACAATTGTAATTTTTAATTAGTGCAATTCATATCACCTATTACTGTGCATGAATCATAATTAGTGGCTGGCACAGTCATTCCGGAGATATTGCTCCATACATGGTAAAATGTGCCAGAGGGGAAGAAAACAAGTACATTCCTAAGGAACTGCCCAGACAGCGCAGAGATTAACCTTTCAAGGAACTTACATTTACCCATTAGTAACCATAACTTTCCCCACCATGAAAAGCACTATATACACCTAGGGGATCCCTGAAGTCTCTTTAGAACCAAACACTGTCATGTAATATTAAGGGCCACTGCGCTGCTGACCCTGCATATCGACATTTACACCTTTATAAAAGTACCAATGAACTCCATCCAAGAAATTTTAAAATACTACAAGCAAGGTTTTTGCACACAGCCATCTACAAAGCAAAATCCTCAATGCCAGACTCCATCCACAAAAAAGCAAGATAAAAATAAAAATAGCCCATGTAACCACTTTCCCTCCACAGTATTTACTCCCCTTCCTGACTAGGCCATTTTTTTGCGATACTTCGGTGCTTTACTTTATTTGACATTTGTGCAGTCGTGCAACGCTGTACATAAATGAAATGTAGGTAATTTTTTTCCCACAAATAGAGCTTTCTTTTGGTGGTATTTGATCACCTCTGCGGTTTTTATTTTTTGCGCTATAAACAAAAAAAGACCGACAATTTTGAAAAAAAAACCAAAACAATATTTTTGACTTTTTGCTATAAAACATATCCAATAAAAATTTTTACAAAATCTAATTTCTTCATAAATGTAGGCCAAAATGTATTCTACTATGTCTTTGCTAAAAAAAAAAAAAAAATCCCAATACATGTAAATTAATAGGTTTACTTGAAAATCATAGTGTCCACAAATGGCGGTATACCGTATATACTGGAATTTTTATTTTTTTTATACTAGTAATGGTGGCGATCAGTGACTTGTGGGCATTTTGACACTGAGCGGGAACTAACTGTCACTGACATCCCCAGTGACACTAATACAGTGATCAGTGCTAACAAAAAGCACTGACACTGTACTAATGACACTGGACAGGAAGGGGTTAACATCTGGGGCAATCAAAGGGTTAACGGTGCGCTGTGTGTATTTTATTATGGAGACATGCTGCTTTGTATTTCTGAGAAATAAAGCAGCATGCCCTTGCTGCCAGGAGAGAGACCCGTGTTGTTTACACACAGGTGTCTCCCCTGTCAGCTTTATCTGATGATCGGCGAGTACTGCCCGGGAATTGCCGACTGGGACCCAGTGATTGACATTCCCTGCCACCAATAGCGGTGTGGGTAGGGCGGCGTACACGCCCGCTACCCAGAAATGCAAATCACGTATATAAACATGTGATTTTGTGCAGCCCTGCAGCAGTACTTCTACTATAGGGCAGCAGGCAAGTGGTTAAGGATAAAATAAAAAACAGATTTTGCTGTATTAGTCACTTTCAATGCAGGGATTTCCCTACAGTACTTTTTTTCCCTGCCACTAGACATCCTCTGTCTGATGGCCAGTATCATTAAACCCACTTCCTCTGAGCTAAAGTTGTTCAGCCTATGACTTGACAGTGAGGGAGAAGCAGCACTGTGATGAGCTCATCTCTGTCACTCTCCAAAAAAATATCAGAAATGCATTGCACAGTTGCAGCACAGACCCGTTCTCTTGAATGAATCACATTCAGTGGCACTACTTGTTGATGAACCCAACGGGGGAATTATTTTTGCTGTGGCTGGGAAGCAAAAGCATCATGGCCATGGCATATGTACAACACCCATCTGGTTGCATTTGTAGCTTAAGGGGGGTGGTTGAGGGCTGGTAAAAACATGGCTTAACCATGTGTTTTACCACCCTCCAAACTGCAAGTGTAAACAAGCCCTAAGTGAGGGAAAAGAAAATCCAAAATGTTTGAGTTGTCACAACAGGAGTGGGGAAGTATTCCAATGGGGACACATGTTGCAGTGACAACTCTCTGGGGGGTGAATTTCCCTCACGTTGGAGATATTTTCTCACTTCCTGTTGTACCTCCGGAACAGAACTGAAGGATAACCTCTCCATTGGGTACAGATGACAGAAAATAAACGCGATAGCTTTTTTAGTCGTTCCCTACTATCTGAAATTAAAAAAGAAAGATGATCTGGCTCTACATACACTTCAATACCTGCAATGCCACTTAGTAATGTGATAAATTGGACAAATATAAACAAAATATAAACAAATATGCCAAGGAGATTATAAAACAAAAATAGAAATTGCTATTAATAAATAACGAATTCAATAATTGCTAAAAATCTATCATACATGTTCCTTGCTAATCACTTTAGCCACAAATAACATGAAAACCTTTTAACTGAATTATTGGCGGTTTCAAACAGATCCCATCTAGTCAGGATCCAAATACTGATCTCACTTGATCCACTTTACCCATATGTATTGGCTCTCTCCTGCATTCACAGGACACAGAGGCAGCAGCAGGAGTCATTTGCTCCCGCTGTTGTCATTCAAATTCTGTGAGCAGAGAGCAGGGGGGCAGGATATAGCCACACTGTGTGTCTATGGACGCACACAGCACATCTCAGGAGCAAGGCCGCATGTCTGTCCCATAGCAAGTGGTCTAATAATGGGCAGACAAAAAAAAGAGGAGGAGCAGAGAGCACCATCAGGGGACCCCAGAAGAGGAGGTTCGGGGCCACTCTAACACTTTTTTTATTTTAGGTAACAAAAAAAATTATCTTTTTAAAGGACAATTCCAACTAAAATAGATATTTCAGATTTTGGATTATGCTGACATTTTTTATTTCTCTATTGGGGGAGATGTCTGCACTTACATTTCTGGATCTTCCCTATGTGAATGCTATGTGGGGGGTGTCTCCCTTTACTTTCAGGGGTGCCCATAGCAAAGGAAAATAAAGAGAAGAATAGCACAGGGCAGACATGACTAGGTGAAGAGGGAGAAAATGACAGGAAAGGGTTAAGTTAAAGGGGAAGGGTTAAAAAAAAAATAGGAAGGTTACCTGATTGGTGTTAGTAGTACGGGGTGGGATCTTTGATGATTTTGGGGACTGTTGGGGGGGGGGTCAGACGAGCCAGTGCTGGTTTAGCAGCTCAAGAGAGAACTTCCCACCCGCCCTTCCCTGGGGTGTTTGTTTTGTTGGGATTGCTTTAGTTTTAGGGCAGTTGTTGGTCTTGGGAGGTGGCAAATTATTTTGAAGGAAAAGTGTATAGTTGGGCACCATCTGTGGTATGGCGTACCCGGGTGAAATCCAGTTAACAGAGGTTTAACTGGAAGGTGGAGGGCTACACTGCGGAAGGTGTGTCCTTGTCTCTGAGTGAGTGCGTTGCGGCTGGAGGCCTAGTAGGAACATTACGGCTAAGGTTCCGCAGGGGGAGATCAATATTGTTTTGGGTGCCTGCCTAGACCAACAACTCATTTTGTAGGTTTCTGTTTTAAGGAATGTCTTTTCTGTATTTAAAGTTGAATTGTTAATAAAAGGCCTTGAAGACCATTTTACTCCAACAATGTGTGGTCTCCTCTATTGGTGGAGGGAGTGTTTGAAAAAAAGGGGGGTTTACGGAAGTTGGATTAGTATGTTTTTGGGGTGTTAGCATTTGCCAACTCATCTCTTCTACACTAATCATGGATTTTCATTACATTTTATCCTATGGAGAACACTCGGGAGGTGTTGGAACATGCATAGGTGGGTGCAAACAGTGAAAAATTCCAGGTGGACAGGAATGGAGGCAGATTATTCCAGACACATCCTGCCGTTGGAGCCTAAAAGACATAAGAAGCCTGGGGCTGACTCAGGCTGCCTTTATCTGTAACTAAAATATCAAGGCTTTGTAATATTTTATTAAATGAGACTGTATCCATACCCAGTTATAATATTTTATCTAAAATATTATTTTCAGCTCAAGTGCTGCTCTTTAGGCTAGGTTCACAATAGAAAGCAGTGCTGGAAAATGCACTGCAGTTACGATCTGCAGCGGGTGTCAATGTTAAGTTAATGACACCCCAAACACAGTGAGTTTTCCTGCACTGGATCGTATGGTACAAAAGTACCATGCAATCTGGTTGCAGTGCATTTCCAAAAGTAGTGCATGTAAAATGCAGTGCGATTTTAGCACTGAATCACATGTGAATTGCGCAGTGTGTTTCTGTGCGATTAATAGTGTGAACAGGGGCTAGCTGTTAGGGGAGATGAGGTGAATTAAAATTGTGAAAACCTAATTGGGCATGCAGGGCAATGGGGTCCCATTGCAAAGCTTTGATGGGGGTCCCCTAGCTAACTTTCACTGTATCAGTTGGCAGGGTCAATGGTGACAACACGTCATTGATCTTACTGTAATAGATGCCAAACTCAAAGACAGACAGCAGAAGAGATGTCAGCGTAGTCCTTAAAGCAGAACTACAAGTTTAAGCAAACTTAGAAATAGTTTGTTTGGGCCAAGCTGGCATCCTTAGCTGAGACAGATGACATTACAATCTCCAAGTCAGTCAATCAGAAGAAGCTTTGTATTTTCATTTACAGAATAAAAAGCTCCCTGTGAATGTCTGTGGAGCGCTTGGCACAACTTGATTTTGTACTGGGAGTAGGATGGGAAGCCCCGTCCCATTGCTGAAACACAGAGCTGTATACTGTATGTGGCTGAGGTTACATTCAATTTATACAGCACACACAACCACTGCATCTGTTAGTGAAGGAAGTAGTCTGGACCTGCTTGGCCCAAACTAACTATTTAAAGCGGAGTTCCACTCAAAAGTGGAAGTTCCAATTATTTTCCTCTGCCCCCATCCACTGCCAAATTTGTCACCCTTTGGGGGTGAGTGGGGATCGGATACTTGTTTTTGACAGGTACCCGCTCCCACTTGCGGCTTAGTTTGCCATGGCGAAGTGAGCCGGAAGTTCAGCACCCTCCTGCAAACTTTCACAAGTCCCAGAAGACTGCCAGACCAATTAGGAGGCGCAGCGCGACTTGTGCATGCACAGTGGGCACCAAGCTGTCACAGCCAGGTGCCCACAGTTGAGATGCCGGCGCCGTAGAGGACAGAAGCAGAGAAGGGTTGGTGTGGGTGAGAACATCCCTGCACTCTGGGACAGGTAAGTGTGTTTTTAATTAAAGTCAGCAGCTACAGTTTTTGTAGCTGCCGACTTTTAATAAACACAAAAACGGCTGGAACTCCACTTTAAATGTATCTAAAACAGGTCAATCAGCTTTAAGCTGGCCAAACACACATTTTTCTTGTTCAGCCCGCAGGCTAAACAGAAGAAAAATGAAGAGATTATTCTATCCATTCTATGGATGGATGAGTCTCCCACTGCGATCATTGAATTTTCACATTCAGCCCACATCTGATTGGTTGCAGCTGCTGTTTGGCAGACAATTTTCCACTCACTCATTCAGTTGATGGATGTTGAGCAATAGAGGCCAAGAGAGCAACCTACTAAGAAAATTTCAGCTGGTTCATCAGGAACTGGACACAATTTGTAGTGCATGGCCAGCTTTACCCTGCTAGGGACCAACATTTGGATTAAAGTTATATTTCCAATAAGAATTATGAATAAAAATTATATTTTATGACAAAATGAATAATGTTCTCGCACACAATTACTCTATACCCGTAATACGAACAAATTTAAACTAACTTCTTGAAGGGCCCATTTACACCAACTGCTACGTTACAATGTAGCAACTGGTGGCTGGTATGCATTGGGGTCTGGCTGCAAAACTGCAGTGCCAATGCACCATGATTGGCACATTACACTGTTCACTTTATTTTAACAAACTTTATTAAAATGTCACACACTGACATTTCATTAAGTTCTGTTGGGAGCTGCAGAGTGCAAAGCGGTTGATTTTCTCGAACTGCGATGCACAGAAAAAACATGGCTGTACTTTTTTTCAGCACATATTGCATTTTTTTCACTTACACCAATACAGTGATGTGAACTGGGCACATTGAAAATTAAGAATTTTGTATTTGTCTTGTGGTGGAACTGCACTGGTATAGCTCCCCAATTCAGTCCTACCACACCTCGCATGAATGTTTTTGTAGAGCTGCAAACCTCAGCTGTCCTATACGGCTTTAGCTGCAAGAGGTTCTGGGGTTCTTGACTAGTTTAATCACGAAAGGTTAAATTTCAGTCAGAGAGCAATATATTTACACCAGGGTTTCTTAACTAGGGTTTTCCAGAGGTTCATTGAGCAATTTCTGCATCTTAGATAAGTTCCCATTAACACCATTGATCCTAATGGCCACAAGTTAAGAAGCATTATTCCCACTGACCACCACACTTATGGATCATGAGTTATAGATATAGTAAGTTTTAGCAAGGCTTCCCTGAGACTGAAAGTTATTTCAAGGGTTCCTCTGTGTTGAAACAATTGATCTACACTAACACAGGTAAGCAAATGCTTCTTACGGCTCAGAAGCAAATCTGTGACCTGCAGTCTGGTTTCAGCCCTTCTGTACTGGAAGAAGCTGCTCTTAATGGGCCCCCCCTCCTACCCCAGGCCCCATAGCAGCTACATGGGCTGCTATGGCTACTGCTACACCACTGAATGTCATACATTTTTAAACATTTTCAAGCACAAGGACTATTTCCAGGGACAGACTCAGAGCTCCAGGTTTGGGTGTGTCAGAGGCATGAGATCCTGCTATAAGCACAAGCAGAGAAGTGGAGCCTGCATACCTTGCTATCACACACAATCCTAATGCCTGGAGGCTGCCCATTGATTGCTGTAACCTGATCTACTGCTAGAGAGACAAAGTCTATATGTACTTTCATTATTACACCATACATAAACTGTAAAATTAAACAGGACATGCAAATCAAACACAGAAATACATTTATCAATTCACTCCAAACTACAATACAATGTCTCCACAAAGTCATTGACATCTGATCTTCTATTCACACATGACAGCTTTGTAAAAGGATTGCGCGTAGGGCTACATGGGCGATCAAACCCCTTTGCTATGGAGAGACCTAACTACTTACTTACAAATGAGGTTTCCCCAACAAGCAGTCTATTTTCTCACTTGCACATAGAACAAATTGCCATTGTAACAATAGTTATAGGAGGTCTTCCCATAGGGCAGTGCCCCAGACTCACCTAGCACCTGGCAGTGTAGCAGTGCCAGTAGGAGCAATGCAGTCCCCAGCATGGTCTATGTTGTGATCCTATGTGCACTCCTTCCAGGGAGGAAATGACTTATGTACATCAAGCTGGAGCTGTCTGGCTTTATAGAGACTCACATGAGCAAACAGGTTACACAAGTCTACAGATGAGGAGGAGGAAGTTTCAGCACGCTTGTCCCTGAGCCATTCCTCATTGTGTGTATGCTCTTGTGGTGTTCTTTTTTATTTCTGCTCTGTTTTGATCGGCATTCATGTATGCTCTGTAATGTAATAGATTGCTTGGCTATATTGTCAATTGATTGCAAGCCACATTGAACTGGATACACACTATGGGGTCTGTTTATAAAAAAAAAATCAAGTCACATATAATACTTGTAATATGTGAAATATCAGTTTCTATTTGTAGTCTTTCACAGGGTAGATGTAATGTTCCCTAACATTCGATCCTAAGTAAATAAAGCCTTAAGAATATTCGACCCAAAGGGTTAAAGAACATTCGACCCACCAGAGAAAATAGCCTGACACGATGGGCTAAAAATATGCTGATTCATTACACTGTTGGTGGTGAGCACAAGAATCTCCATGCCCTTTGTACAGAATGCAGAGTTCTCCCTCATAATATTTTTTTTCTGGTGAAATTTTCTTAACCTATAGTGTTAAGGCTGGTACACAGAGGCCGAATCTCATCCAGTATTGGCCGATTCAACAGAAACTGTCCGACATTCAACCAGTCGGTACAGCCTGTCGAACAGTACCCTGTCTAATAACGAACTTCTGTTGAACAAGCATGCTGGAAAACAACTAGCATTAGACAACAGGTGAAACTCGAAAAATTAGAATATCGGGCAAAATTTAATTTATTTGAGTAATGCAACTTAAAAGGTGAAACTAATATATGAGACAGACTCATTACATGCAAAGCAAGATAGTTCAAGCTTAGAGCTCATGGAAACCCCAAATCCACAAACTCAGAAAATTAGAATATTACATGCAATCAATAAAACAAGGATTGTACATAGAACAATATCGGACCTCTGAAAAGTATAAGCATGCATATGTACTCAGTACTTGGTTTGGGCCCCTTTTGCAGCAATTACTGCCTCAATGCGGCATGGCATGGAAGCTATCAGCCTGTGGCAGTGCTGAGGTATTATGGAAGACCAGGATGCTTCAATAGCGGCCTTCAGCTCTTCTGCATTGTTCGGTCTCATGTCTCTCATCTTTCTCTTGGCAATGCCCCATAGATTCTCTATGGGGTTCAGGTCAGGCGAGTTTGCTGGCCAATCAAGCACAGTAATCCCACGGTCATTGAACCAGGTTTTGGTGCTTTTGGCAGGTGCCAAGTCCTGCTGGAAAATGAAGTCAGCATCCCCATAAAGCTCATCTGTGGAAGGAAGCAGGTGTTATGGCTTAATTAGCTGATTAGAGTGGGACACTTTGAGCCTAGAATATTGCACCTTTTCACAATATTCTAATTTTCTGAGACTGTGGATTTGGGGTTTTCATGAGCTGTAAGACATAATCATCACAATTATGACAAATCACAGCTTGAACTATCTTGCTTTGCATGTAATGAGTCTATCTTAATTTTTAGTTTCACCTTTTAAGTTGCATTACTGAAATAAATGAACTTTTGCATGATATTCTAATTTTTTGAGTTTCACCTGTATTTTCTCTAATAATCACATTTTTCTCTTCAGATCGAATGTTCTAAGCCTATAGTTGTAGGCTTTTTTCTCTATTGGTTGAATGTTCTTTAACTCTTCTGGTGAAATGTTAAGGGTTTTTTTCTCTTAGGATCAAATGCTAGGGAATATTACATATGTCTTGCTAAAGGCAATAAATAGAAATTGACATTTCACACATTCCAAAAATTACCAGTATTATTTGTGACCTATATACAATTGCTGAGACATTTACAAAGCACATTTTTTTTATAAGTAGACCCATATGCTTTGTGAAAACACATGAAGTTTTGTGAATTATTAAAATTGAACTCATTTTTTTTTTTTTTTTGTAACATGCTTAAAAAAGCAACTTTTGCTGTAATACCCATCTTATCCCCAACACTGTCTTCCACAGACCTGCCACTTTGAGCACTGTTTGTTTTCCAGATTGGATAATGTCCAGCATCATCCAAACCACTTTTTGTGAGTCCTGGCTGTCAATGTCATGCCCTTGTGGCATAATTGGCCTGAAGACTGCAGGTTTTAAACCTGAACTCTGGCATAAACAAATATTGTTTAAGTATAAGAGAACAAAAGAAAATTGGTTGTGGGACACATTCATGACCAAGTACTTCCAAGTAAAGAGTAAAGATGGTAATCTAGTAAGCACTGGGGGGTATACTGCATAGAAAAAGTTATAATGTGTTGCAAACTGTCACGGAAAGTCAGTGAACCATGACTAGGTAGTAAACATGAGCTATATGTTGTCATAGCAAGTTAAAAGTAACAATATATACAATAAGCTCAATTACAGGAGGTGTAGCATGAAGTAGACAATAAGTGTCAAAATAAATTAAACCAGCACTAAAATCTTCATGCTGAATGGGGGTACAGTCTGTCATTCTCTGAGGTGCAGGACCATTATTTCAGCTCCCGAAACGCGTTAGCTTACCACATCAAGGGTCTCCTGATGTCTGGGACCGATATTACTGGCTCTTTGTCTCTGTTTTTTATCTCCTTTGGTTTGTGAGTATGCACTTTTATGCATTTTAATAAATTCATTTTTCACCACGGTAATGCACGAAGAGAGTGCGCCCTTTCTTTGCTTTCTTATGAAGTAGACAATGACCATTATTCATCAA
Source organism: Staurois parvus (assembly GCF_062004578.1). Lineage (NCBI taxonomy): Eukaryota > Metazoa > Chordata > Amphibia > Anura > Ranidae > Staurois > Staurois parvus. The sequence continues at coordinate 5,515,034 of NW_028318382.1, forward strand.
AGTCTAGAAAAGCCCAGAACGCCATTAAAGCAGGACTTCAACAACTTTTATTTAGATTAAAACATAACTTTTATTCACAACATAGCTTGAGACCACTGTACCCTATTTCTAAAAATTGGGTTACCAAGAACCCCACATCATTAAAATTCATTCAAAGAAACACAACACAGAGAAACCCACAAACGTATTGCAACCCTTCTGGGAATGTCCATCTGCTGTTTGTGAAAATAACCAATAACCCACCCAGGAGTAACCAACCTCCAGGGATCTAGTTGGAATTGTCCAGAGAGAGCTGTTTGTGGATGGATAGGAGATTCCAAATCATTTCACCAGTGTGGCTTCTTCAGGGCAAAAGAAAATAAGGAGGTTGCAGTCAAGAAGATGTTTACTGTCTTTCATTCAGCGATAATATACCAAACCAATCCACGCATCCAAAACCTTAATGTAAATAATGGGCTGGATGTGCATGAAGAGACTTCAATGTCCCAATATTGAATCCATGAAAGTGCATCCTTGATCCAGACTAGTGGTTCTAGCATTTCACAGTTTGAACAGAAGGAAATAAGGCTCAAGTCAACTGAGGCAGTACGTTAACCACTTTACATCCGCCCTATAGCAAATATAGTGCTACAGGAAGACCCTCCTGTGCAAAATTACATATATACATGTGATTTCACACTTCTGCCTCATCGGGGCACAGGTGCCCCGCCAGCAAATTGCTTCTGCTGTGAATTGTCACAGCATAAGCCAGTCTACGAGTCCAGGTGAACAGCTTTTCGCTGCCACCTGCAGATCGCCGGACAGGGTGGAAGAACAGAGCTCTGCCTATGATTACACAGGCAGAGCTCTGTTGTGACAGGGGGGAGGGATCGGTGTCCCTACAGAGCTGGGAACACGATCCATCACTTCCTCTAGTACCAGCACCACCTAGTGTACACCAGGCACATAGCTAGGCACACGCTTAAGCCTTTGGTCACCCTAGATGTTAACCCCTTCCAAACCAGTGTCATTAGTACAGTAATCAGTGTACATTTTTAGCACTGATCACTGTACTAGTGTCACTTGTTCCCACAAAGTGTCAGTTAGTGTAAAATGTCCACTGCAATATCGCAGTCCCACTATAAGTTGCTGATCACCGCCATTACTAGTGTGTATATATGTGTGTATATATATATATATATATATATATATATATATATATAAAAATTCCAGTATATGTCCCATAGTTTGTAGATGCTATAACTAGAGATGAGCGAATCGAAGTATCCGAAGTGGAATTCGAGTCGAATATCGGAAAAATTTCGATTCGTGCCGAATCCGAAAAATAGCCTAATTCGGACGCGCGAATCGAAATTTTTCAGAAAATGGCGGCTGACATGTGCGGCGACGGAGCGGGGATGTCTGGGAAGGCGCGCAGACAAGGCGCGCTGACCCATAATGCATTCCTCAACTACATGTGATCGCATCAGCCAATCAGCAGCCAGCCAGCCAGCCAGCACTGTGTAATGGTCGAGCTATAAATAGCGGCCATTTTGGAATTCTTCATTTGCCTGCAGTTATTGAACAGAGGCAGACCGCTCTGTACTAGGGACAGGGACAGAGTTAGGGCCACAGAAACGATAATTGGGGACAGAGAAAAGTTACTTAGGGACAGAGAACCATTACTCAGGGACACAGACTTGTTAATGAGGGCCACAGAATCGTTATTTAGGGACAAAGAAACGCTAGTTAGGGCCACAGAATTCATAATCAGGGACAGACAGAATTGTTACTCAGTGCCAGAGAATTGTTACTTAGGGCCACAGAAACTTTAATTAGGGCCACAGAATTTTTACTCAGGGACAGACAGAATTGTTACTGAGGGCCACAGAATTGTTACTCAGGGACAGACAGAATTGTTACTGAGTGCCAGAGAATTGTTACTCAGGGACAGACAGAATTGTTACTGAGTGCCAGAGAATTGTTACTCAGGGCCCCAGAAACTTTACTTAGGGCCACAGAATTTTTACTCAGGGACAGACAGAATTGTTACTCAGTGCCAGAGAATTGTTACTCAGTGCCAGAGAATTGTTACTCAGTGCCAGAGAATTGTTACTTAGGGCCACAGAAACTTTACTTAGGGCCACAGAATTGTTACTCGCACAGACACAGAATTGTTACTCGCACAGACACAGAACTGTTACTTAGGGCCACAGAATTGTTACTCGCACAGACACAGAATTGTTACTCAGGGCCACAGAACTGTTACTTAGGGACAAAGAAACGCTAGTTAGGGCCACAGAATTCATACTCAGGGACAGACAGAATTGTTACGGAGTGCCAGAGAATTGTTACTCAGGGCCACAGAAACTTTACTTAGGGCCACAGAATTTTTACTCAGGGACAGACAGAATTGTTACTGAGTGCCAGAGAATTGTTACTCAGGGACAGACAGAATTGTTACTGAGTGCCAGAGAATTGTTACTTAGGGCCACAGAAACTTTAATTAGGGCCAGAGAATTTTTACTCAGGGACAGACAGAATTGTTACGGAGTGCCAGAGAATTGTTACTCAGGGCCACAGAAACTTTACTTAGGGCCACAGAATTTTTACTCAGGGACAGACAGAATTGTTACTGAGTGCCAGAGAATTGTTACTCAGGGACAGACAGAATTGTTACGGAGTGCCAGAGAATTGTTACTCAAGGCCACAGAAACTTTACTTAGGGCCACAGAATTTTTACTCAGGGACAGACAGAATTGTTACTGAGTGCCAGAGAATTGTTACTCAGGGACAGACAGAATTGTTACTGAGTGCCAGAGAATTGTTACTCAGGGCCCCAGAAACTTTACTTAGGGCCACAGAATTTTTACTCAGGGACAGACAGAATTGTTACTGAGTGCCAGAGAATTGTTACTCGGACAGACAGAATTGTTACTGAGTGCCAGAGAATTGTTACTTAGGGCCACAGAAACTTTACTTAGGGCCACAGAATTGTTACTCGCACAGACACAGAATTGTTACTCGCACAGACACAGAATTGTTACTGAAGGCCAGAGAACTGTTACTTAGGGCCACAGAATTGTTACTCGCACAGACACAGAATTGTTACTCGCACAGACACAGAACTGTTACTGAGGGCCACAGAACTGTTACTGAGGGCCACAGAACTGTTACTTAGGGCCACAGAATTGTTACTCGCACAGACACAGAATTGTTACTCAGGGCCACAGAACTGTTACTTAGGGACAAAGAAACGCTAGTTAGGGCCACAGAATTCATACTCAGGGACAGACAGAATTGTTACTGAGTGCCAGAGAATTGTTACTCAGGGACAGACAGAATTGTTACGGAGTGCCAGAGAATTGTTACTCAGGGCCACAGAAACTTTACTTAGGGCCACAGAATTTTTACTCAGGGACAGACAGAATTGTTACTCAGTGCCAGAGAATTGTTACTCAGTGCCAGAGAATTGTTACTTAGGGCCACAGAAACTTTACTTAGGGCCACAGAATTGTTACTCGCACAGACGCAGAATTGTTACTCGCACAGACACAGAACTGTTACTGAGGGCCACAGAAACTTTACTTAGGGCCACAGAATTGTTACTCGCACAGACACAGAATTGTTACTCGCACAGACACAGAACTGTTACTGAGGGCCACAGAACTGTTACTTAGGGCCACAGAATTGTTACTCGCACAGACACAGAATTGTTACTCAGGGCCACAGAACTGTTACTTAGGGACAAAGAAACGCTAGTTAGGGCCACAGAATTCATACTCAGGGACAGACAGAATTGTTACGGAGTGCCAGAGAATTGTTACTCAGGGCCACAGAAACTTTACTTAGGGCCACAGAATTTTTACTCAGGGACAGACAGAATTGTTACTGAGTGCCAGAGAATTGTTACTCAGGGACAGACAGAATTGTTACTGAGTGCCAGAGAATTGTTACTTAGGGCCACAGAAACTTTAATTAGGGCCAGAGAATTTTTACTCAGGGACAGACAGAATTGTTACGGAGTGCCAGAGAATTGTTACTCAGGGCCACAGAAACTTTACTTAGGGCCACAGAATTTTTACTCAGGGACAGACAGAATTGTTACTGAGTGCCAGAGAATTGTTACTCAGGGACAGACAGAATTGTTACGGAGTGCCAGATAATTGTTACTTAGGGCCACAGAAACTTTAGTTAGGGCCACAGAATTGTTACTCAGGGACAGACACAGAATTGTTACTGAGGGCCACAGAACTGTTACTTAGGGCCACAGAATTGTTACTCGCACAGACACAGAATTGTTACTGAGGACCACAGAACTGTTACTTAGGGCCACAGAATTGTTACTCGCACAGACACAGAATTGTTACACAGGGACACAGAACTGTTACTGAGGGCCACAGAACCGTTACTTAGGGCCACAGAATTGTTACTCGCACAGACACAGAATTGTTACTCGCACAGACACAGAATTGTTACTCGCACAGACACAGAATTGTTACTCGCACAGACACAGAATTGTTACTCGCACAGACACAGAATTGTTACTCGCACAGACACAGAATTGTTACTGAGGGCCACAGAACTGTTACTTGGGGCCACAGAAACGTTAATCAGGGACACAGAATTGTTACTGAGGGCCACAGAACTGTTACTTAGGGCCACAGAATTGTTACTCGCACAGACACAGAATTGTTACTCAGGGACACAGAATTGTTACTCAGGGACACATAATCGTTTAATTAAAGAGTATGTCAGACAACATGCAGAGGAGTGGCAGAGGAGGCAATGTTTTAGGAGCGAGCAGACGTGGCAGCAGAGGAAGGGGTCGAGGCAGCACTATTCGCAGCCAGAGGCCAGTGCTCCCGGTGTCATCCAGCGGTCGTGTCTCCACCGACAACCCTGCCGTCATCGATTGGTTGGCTCGGTCGTCTTCCTCTTCCCAGGTCACCTCTGACACCTACAGCCAACGGTCGGTGGGTACGTCAGACACAACCGTTAGTTGGCATGGCCCGGGACCAAGCCCACTGAAATCACGTGTCCTCTACCTGCCCCTGTCCTTTGGTGTTCCCTCACCAAGCGAAGTATCGCATGCTGTGGGCTCAGCCCCACTGTACAGTGAGGAAGAGCTAACAGAGGGCGGTCAGGAACGGGGGGAGACATCCGCCTTTTCAGCAGCTAGGCGAAGAAGTAGTGGCGAGGAGAGTGGCCCGGTAGCCGGTCTAGAGACAGGTCTGTCTCCTGACCCAGACGCAGCCGAGGGGGCTAGTAGTGAGGCGGAGACCCTACTTGATGATGAGGAGGTTGATCGCACTTGGCAGCCTCGTCGTCATCAGGCAATTTCTTCCGCATCATCAGGAGAAGAGGGTGGCAGCTTGGCAGTGAGCGAAACAGTCGGTGGGTTGCCCAGGAGACAGCAGCAGGGTCGCAGCAGTGTCAGTGGAAGCAGTGTCAGTGGAGCCAAACGGCCACGGAGTAGAGCACCAGCTCCACTGCAGCCTACCACCACGGCCAGTAGTGGTGCCGGTGTGCACGGAGGAAGCAGCAGTCAGCCAGTGAGGAGTATCGGGGGCAAAGTTTCCTACTCGGCGGTGTGGCAATTTTTCGTCAAGCCGCCCGAGGAAGTAAACGTAGCCGTATGTCGACTATGTGGCCAGAAAGTCAAGCGTGGCCAGGGGGCCCATGTTGGGACTATTTGGGCCATGTTGGGACAATGGGAGACCTCCCATTGCTGCTGTCTCCATTGCCACACTCTGCCATGTGCCACTTTCAGGTCTCCTCACACACTGCTGGTGTGTTGAATTTTTTTGACATAGGGTGCTGGCAGATTACGGGCCTCCCATAGCTGCTGCCAGGCCCCTAATCTGCCATAAGCCCCTATATACCGCCTCCTCATGCTGCTGCCAAGTCCAGAGTCTGTCATGGGTCCCTGTACGGCCTCCCATTGCTGCTGTCTCCATCGCCACACTCTGCCATGTGCCACTTTCAGGTCTCCTCACACACTGCTGGTGTGTTGAATTTTTTGACATAGGGTGCTGGCAGATTACGGGCCTCCCATAGCTGCTGCCAGGCCCCTAATCTGCCATGGGCCCCTATATACCGCCTCCTCATGCTGCTGCCAGGTCCAGAGTCTGTCATGGGTCCCTGTACGGCCTCCCATTGCTGCTGTCTCCATCGCCACACTCTGCCATGTGCCACTTTCAGGTCTCCTCACACACTGCTGGTGTGTTCAGTTTTTTGACATAGGGTGCTGGCAGATTACGGGCCTCCCATAGCTGCTGCCAGGCCCCTAATCTGCCATAGGCCCCTATATACCGCCTCCTCATGCTGCTGCCAGGTCCAGGCGAACGTAGTCACACAGGGGAGGAACTTCTCAGTGTAATGAACAGAGAAATCGACAGATGGCTGTCTCCGCGCAAACTGAAAATCGGAACCATGTTGACCGACAACGGAAAGAACATGGTGTCTGCTCTGCGTCAAGTAAGGTTGTGCCATGCGCCATGCATGGCTCACGTGTTCAATCTGGTTGTCAAGCGGTTCCTAAAATCCACCATCCCACTGCAAGACATCCTTAAAATGTCACGTAAACTTTGCATGCATTTCAGCCATTCCTACACCGCAAAGCACACCCTCCTTGAGCTGCAGCGGCAGAACGGAATTGCACAGCATCGCCTGATCTGCGACGTTGCAACAAGGTGGAATTCAACCCTACACATGTTAGACCGCCTTTACGAACAGCGAAAGGCCATCACCGATTTCCTGATGTTACAAGCGGATAAAGGTACTCCCTGTGTAACTTAGATGTCAGCCATTGGCAGCTCATGCGTGACACCTGCGCTTGCTCAGGCCCTTTGAGGAGGCCACGCTATTCGTGAGTCGGCAGGACTATGGGATGAACGACGTCATTCCTCTGTTGCACGTCCTGGAACAAATGCTGTTAACAATGGCTGGTCAGGGTGCGGTAGACGTGGCGCACAGATCTCAACGCCACATGACCCCTGTGGGGGCAGGACAGGAAGAAGAGGAGGAGGTAGAGGAGGACATTTGTGCTCAGGAATTATTGAGTGAAATGGGTGGTTTTTCCACTCAGCGGACAGGAGTGGAGGAGCAGGAGCATCTGGTAGAGGAGGAGGAGGAGGAGACAGAGGACCCAGACGCACCGTGGCAGTATGCTGTGGAGATGGAGGCAGGGAGTTTCTCGCATTCCTTGGCACAAATGGCCCATAGCATGCTCGCTTGCTTGCGTAGCGACAGCCGAATAATAACCATCAGACAGGGGGATGACTTTTGGCTGTCCACCTTGTTGGACCCTCGCTACCGTTCAAAAATGGTGGCCGTTTTCACACCTGCTGAGAGGGAGGCCAAAATAACGTACTATAAAAACCACCTATGTAGTCAGCTGGTCTCTGCCTGTCTGCGCCAACGTCCATCCTCAGACACTGTGGGCCCTGTGCGCTCGCGTTCCGCTGCCATGGCAGCAGGGGAGGGGTGGGGTGGTAGGAGCAGTGGCAGCTCCACCAGCAGCGGCTGCCTCAGTCTGCAGTCGATGATGAGTAGCTTTCTTCACCAGCGCAGTGAGGAAACTACTAACCAGCCGCAGCAGCAGCAGCATCAGGTGGACCTGGAGCAGGACCTCAAACAACAGGCTTAGGCCTACTTGAACAGCACCCTGCCAACCGAGGTAGACAATCCCCTTGACTACTTGGCAACGAAACTTGACCTTTGGCCCCAACTAGCTGAATTTGCCCTTGAAAGGCTGTCATGCCCGGCCAGTAGCGTGGCATCGGAGCGCGTGTTTAGTGCGGCAGGAGGTATTGCAACTCCGCGGAGGACACGACTGTCCACCCAAAGTGTGGAGAGACTGACGTTTGTGAAAATGAATCAGGCGTGGATTAGTCTGGATTTCAAACCACCAGTTCCTGACACAACTGACTAAATCCGCCATGAATCATGCCTCAAACATGTGCCACTTTCAGGTTTCCTCACACACTGCTGGTGTGTTCCATTTATTGTCATAGGGTGCTGGCAGATTACGGGCCTCCTATAGCTGCTGCCAGGCCCCTAATCTGCCATAGGCCCCTATATACCGCCTCCTCATGCTGCTGCCAGGTCCAGAGTCTGTCATGGGTCCCTGTACGGCCTCCCATTGCTGCTGTCTCCATCGCCACACTCTGCCATGTGCCACTTTCAGGTCTCCTCACACTGCTGGTGTGTAGAATTTTTTGACATAGGGTGCTGGCAGATTACGGGCCTCCCAGGCTGCTGCCAGGCCCCTAATCTGCCATAGGCCCCTATATACCGCCTCCTCATGCTGCTGCCAGGTCCAGAGTCTCTCATGGGTCCCTGTACGGCCTCCCATTGCTGCTGTCTCCATCGCCACACTCTGCCATGTGCCACTTTCAGGTCTCCTCACACACTGCTGGTGTGTAGAATTTTTTGACATAGGGTGCTGGCAGATTACGGGCCTCCCATAGCTGCTGCCAGGCCCCTAATCTGCCATAGGCCCCTATATACCGCCTCCTCATGCTGCTGCCAGGTCCAGAGTGTGTCATGGGTCCCTGTACGGCCTCCCATTGCTGCTGTCTCCATCGCCACACTCTGCCATGTGCCACTTTCAGGTCTCCTCACACACTGCTGGTGTGTAGAATTTTTTGACATAGGGTGCTGGCAGATTACGGGCCTCCCATAGCTGCTGCCAGGCCCCTAATCTGCCATGGGCCCCTATATACCGCCTCCTCATGCTGCTGCCAGGTCCACAGTGTCTCATGCCATGTGCCACTTTCAGGTCTCCTCACACTGCTGGTGTGTAGAATTTTTTGACATAGGGTGCTGGCAGATTACGGGCCTCCCATAGCTGCTGCCAGGCCCCTAATCTGCCATGGGCCCCTATATACCGCCTCCTCATGCTGCTGCCAGGTCCAGAGTCTGTCATGGGTCCCTGTACGGCCTCCCATTGCTGCTGTCTCCATCGCCACACTCTGCCATGTGCCACTTTCAGGTCTCCTCACACACTGCTGGTGTGTTGAATTTTTTGACATAGGGTGCTGGCAGATTACGGGCCTCCCATAGCTGCTGCCAGGCCCCTAATCTGCCATAGGCCCCTATATACCGCCTCCTCATGCTGCTGCCAGGTCCAGAGTGTGTCATGGGTCCCTGTACGGCCTCCCATTGCTGCTGTCTCCATCGCCACACTCTGCCATGTGCCACTTTCAGGTCTCCTCACACTGCTGGTGGGTTCCATTTTTTGTCATAGGGTGCTGGCAGATTACGGGCCTCCCATAGCTGCTGCCAGGCCCCTAATCTGCCATGGGCCCCCGTACCGACTCCTCATGCTGCTGCCAGGCCCGTAATCTGTCATGGGCCCCTGTTGTCGCTTGTTGGCATATTCCGCTCGTTCAGATGCTCCTTCTCCTGCTACTCCTCTTCACGGATTCCGTCAGCAGTCTTTCTTGGAATCCGTTTCCAAGAGACAACAGTTTGCGAGCACGCACCCGACGGTGCAGAAGCTGAACGTCCTCCTGTCCAAGTTGCTGCTGCCAGGCTCGTAATCTGTCATGCGCCCCTGTACCACCTCCTCATGCTGCTGCCAGGTCCAGAGTGTGTCATGGGTCCCTGTACGGCCTCCCATTGCTGCTGCCAGGCCCGTAATCTGCCATGGGCCCCCGTACCAACTCCTCATGCTGCTGCCAGGCCCGTAATCTGTCATGGGCCCCTGTACTGCCTCCTCATGCTGCTGCCAGGTCCAGAGTGTGTCATGGGTCCCTGTACGGCCTCCCATTGCTGCTGTCTCTATCGCCACACTCTGCCTGTGCCACTTTCAGGTCTCCTCACACTGCTGGTGGTTTCCATTTTTGTCATAGGGTGCTGTATGGCCTCCCATTGCTGCTGCCTCCACCGCCACACTGTGGCTCCACACTCTGGTTTTGGCCCCGTGACTGCCCAAATGAGTGAAGTGTGCGGTGATTCTAAGATCGACGGCACTCATCTGCATGTCATACTGACTGACAGTATTATTTCTCTTCCCCAGCAGACTCCAAGGGCATTTAAATTAAAGGTACAGTGTTCTGCACTAATATTAAGTCTCTCTGAAGCCTAGAAACACCCTTTTTTAAGTTAAATTCACAGCGAATATATTCGACTCGAATCGAAATTTTTCCACGAATTCGCCGAATCAGTCGAATCGAATTTTTGAATACTTCGCTCATCTCTAGCTATAACTTCTACTCAAACTAATCAATATACGCTTATTGGGATTTTTTAACCATAAATATGTACAAGAATACCTTTTGGCGTAAATTTATGAAGAAATTTGATTTTTAAAATTTTTTTATTGGATAGGTTTTACAGTAGAAAATAAAATATTGTGGGTTTTCTCAAAATTGGCAGTCTTTTTGTGTTTATAACACAAAAAGTAAAAACTGCACAGGTGATCAAATACCACTAAAATAAAGCTCTATTTGTGGGGGAAAAAAAGGACATAAATTTAATTTAGTTACAGTGTTGCATGACTGCACAATTATCAGTTAAAGTAACGCAGCGCTGTATCACAAAAAATAGCCTGGTCAGAAATGGAGGGTAAATCTTCTGGAGCTGAAGTGGTTAATGTGCCCCACAGTAATTCCAAACCATCATATGCACTTACAGGTAGCTTTCCCACAACAAACAACTGGTGAATTTCCTTTCAGACCACGCTACAGTTTTATGCAGCCACCAGTTGTTTGTTGTTACATTGTATTGTACTGTAACAGCCGCAACCACTGATTGAGGAACATTTTCCAACATGTCCATATCATTTGATTGACTTCTGTGGAGCTTGGACAGTCACACAGTGATCAAAATTCAGCCAGTCCCTGCTGGATGAACCAGCCAATTTCAACCAGTGTATGGAAAGATTTACTTGTTTTTTTCCTGTAAGCTTGCTTTAGCTGATGTCCTATGCAGATCAAAAGTCACACCATTGACAAATGAAACATTTAACACAATGTAACAATTGTTGCACAATATTTAGCCAATGACACTTGCAAGTAACCTTTTACCCCAGCTGCATTTTGACAGCAGCTCTTACTATGCGATACAATGATCAGTGTTTGTGGTAGAGCAGCATTGGCAGGGAAAAAGGCATAGAGTATAGGAGATACACACTAGATCAGTGGTTCTTAACCTGGGTTCGATCGAACCCCAGGGGTTCGGTGAGTCAGTCTCGGGGGTTCGGCGGAGGTGACCCACACCCGACTCATGATTTGTGATGACATGCCCAGTGGTCGGCAAGCCGCGGCTCTTGTGTGCCGGGCGCCCGCTCCCCTCCCTCCTCTCGGGCGGCAGGGACTCAAATGCAATGATTGGCCAGTCTCGCTGCCACTCACATCCTGATAGCCAGTGATTGGCTGTCAGGATGTGTGTAGGCGGGGCAGCGTGACGAACGTGAGAGGAGCTAGGCTCCTCTCACAGTCCGCCCTGAAGACCGGAACGGCGCGGGAATACAGCGAGAGGAACGCGCGGAGCAAAGGTAAGTGAATTGACACGGGGGGGACTTAATATGGGGGATGAATTAATATGGGGAATGAATTACTATAGGGGGGATGAATTACTATGGGGAATGAATTACTATAGGGGGAATGAATTACTATATGGGGGATGAATTATTATATGGGGGATGAATTACTATATGGGGGATGTATTACTATATGGGGGATGTATTACTATATGGGGGATGAATTACTATATGGGGGATGAATTACTATATGGGGGATGAATTATTATATGGGGGATGAATTATTATATGGGGGATGAATTATTATATGGGGGATGTATTACTATATGGGGGATGTATTACTATATGGGGGATGTATTACTATATGGGGGATGAATTACTATATGGGGGATGAATTATTATATGGGGGATGAATTACTATATGGGGGATGAATTACTATATGGGGGATGTATTACTATATGGGGGATGAATTACTATGGGGGATGAATTACTATGGGGGATGAATTACTATATGGGGGATGAATTACTATATGGGGGGATGAATTACTATGGGGGATGAATTACTATATGGGGGATGAATTACTATGAGGGATGAATTACTATGGGGGATGAATTACTATATGGGGGATGAATTACTATATGGGGGATGAATTACTATATGGGGGATGAATTACTATATGGGGGATGAATTACTATGGGGGATGAATTACTATATGGGGGATGAATTACTATGGGGGATGAATTTTCATACCGTTTGTTACAACATATCTTTGCGAGCAATCCTTTTCGAGGATGCTGGACATAAAGACGAAGAAAAGGAACAGACTTTGTTGCGAAAATGACATGAGAGTGGCACTTGCCAAGGTAATGCCGCGCATTTCTGAACTGGCCTCTGAAAGACAACAGCAGAAGTCACACTGATTTGCGGTAAATATTCATTATTTTGTTTTTGTGTGAAAATCATGTTTTAATGGTTTTGTTCTTTGTTCTTAATGGTTTTGTTCATTTTGTGCACCTATGTATAAATATATACCTATGTTTTGAATTTTAAAAATCATATTTTATTTTTCCAATTAAGAAGGGTTCGGTGAATGCGCATATGAAACTGGTGGGGTTCAGTACCTCCAAAAAGGTTAAGAACCACTGCACTAGATATACTGGTGATTTTTTTTGGGGGGTGTATCTCCTACTCCCAAAGTCATGTGGTTAAACCAGAATATAAAAGTATGCTCCAATTACAGTCAAAACTGAAGATAAGGAAATCTCTAATAAAACACAGTAGTGCAGGGGTGGGCAACTGTGGCCCTCCAGCTGTTATAGAACTACAAGTCCCACGAGGCATTGCAAAACTGAGCGTTACAAGCATGACTCCCAAAGGCAGAGGCATGATGGGACTTGTAGTTCACCAAGAGCTGGAGGGTCACAGTTGCCCACCCCTGCAGTAGCGGGTTCATTTGTGTAAACCTAATTAGGCATAGAATGGGCATGTATGTACCAGTTCACTAACTCCCATTTTTCCATTGTCCGGAAATTCCTGCTTGGAATGCAAGAGAGGAATTTTCAAGCAAACCCACAACATATCCCTTGCTGTCCTTCCCAAAAGAAAGGACACAAGAAAGTACACAACTACTAGATGTTATACAAGAATAAAAAGTAATACACAGTTAGGATAGACAAATAGTATCAAAATATACAACAAATTAGAATACAGATGTATTGTACTAAAATATTAATGTCTTTATCCATATTGAACAAGAACAAAGAAAAGGACAACACAAATGTTTTTAGTATCCAATACAGAAATAACACAAGATTCAGCAATAAGATAAGCAATAAGATAGGCATCACTACCTGCATTCCAAAATCACTTCACTCAGACATAGATGGTTCGAATCTTGGCCAGTTCAGCAGGGACTGTGTTGATGGGGGAATCAAGCGATTTTCTTTACTGCAACCCATGTTTGTAAGAAAGAAAATTGGGTCATCTATGTCCTGCCTACAGTAGCGGAATTTGGTAGGTAACGCACAACCAAATTTGACTGTCATAAAGATTTACATGTTAATTAGCTTGCAGATTCTTATATATAGCAGTTCCACTAGAAACACTTCAACCATTACAGTAAATTTATTAAAGAGATCCTTATCTTCCCCTCTCTTTTATTCCATACTATAGAAATGTTTAGTTACTTTATTTCATTCTTTTAGGCCCATGTACACAGGACACTTCTGAACGATGGAAACTGACTGCTGGAAAACGTAGGTTAAAAAAAAGTCTGTTTAGCTTCATTTGCATACCGCGTTTGTGCGCTTTTATGAGCATTTGCGTTTAGAAGCGTTTTTTAAAGATAACCTCAGGAGACCTTCCAAAATGACCAGAATGCACTGAAAAACAGTAAAAAATTAACTATTTCAGACATTTTGAGAGAAATAGAGAGAGCAGAAGCAGAGAGAGCAGTATTTGTTGAGATTAGCTGTCTTTTTTTTTTTTTGTGGTGTTTGGATGTGTTCCAGCTCATTTCTGTGCAGAAATTATTGCAGCAGTATCTAAATTATTTTCTTTCATGCGAAACCTCAAAGTATGGTGTACCATGTCCATTTGAGTACCGGGAAAATGCTTTGCATGCATTTTTCATGATGAAAAAAAGCTCTGGACAGCATCTGAAAATGGAAGAGTTAAAAAAAAATTGCTAGCCGTGTTTAGCCGCATTTACATGCGTTTACAAGTGTTTGGCGTTTGAAACGCTGATAAAATCTTCTCCTGAATGCAAGTTTTCTGCGTTCAAAAAAACGACTGTAAACTCAACTGCCTGTAAACGACGATTTGTACATGGACACAAAAGAAAACATTAGGGTGAGTTCAGGGGCTGCTGAAAAAAACGCTGAACAGCTCCTAAACGTGAGTTTATCAGCTGCAGTGTACATGAGCCCTAACAACTTCATCTCTTATATCTTTATACTTCTTATTGACCAGAGCATTTTTTTAATTTCCACTCTAGGCCTGTTTATTAGGCAAACTTTGTCATTACATAAAATAACAAGGTCATACATATGTTGCTTTTTGGAGACAAACATCTTTCTTTAGGCAATATCTGGCAAAACGCATTTATTGTAATCTTTTGACAAAAAGACTTTACTAATAAATATAAAATATTTTTTTCCTAATTTGACCAGTATCAGTTTAAGAAAAGTAGTTATACAAAAGTATACATTTTACTTAATAATTTTGTCACAATTAACATTTACACTACAATTACGTTTCTGATACAAATAATGGCAAAATTATTTGCAAATGTCAAAAGCACCTTTTTTTTGTACTTATTTTTCTATACAACACTTACAAAATTAACATACATAATGAGTGAAAGCGAAAATAAAAACGAACCATTGATGGCAAAAAAAAAAAAGAACAAAAATCAGCAGAAAAATAATAGCTATGGAGAGAACTGGAGGAATATGTTGATGAGGAATTATTAGGTTTGATTAATGGTTAGAAATAATAAGGGTTTGAATAGGAATATATTTTAATAAAAATAAAAATGTAATTTCTTAACTGATATCATACGCAGATCATATGAATAAAAAGGCATATACAATAAACCTTGTTACACTGAGGTTGATTTACCAAAACTGAGGAGTGCAAAATCTGATGCAGCTCTGCATACAAACCAATCAGCTTCCAGGTTTTTGTTTGTCAAAGCTTAACTGAACAAGCTGATTGGCTACCATGCACAGCTGCATCAGATTTTATACTCTCCAATTTTAGTAAATCAACCTCAGTGTATTACTCAACTACACTTGCAAACCATCTGCAAGTGCCAGTCTACATAGGAGCAGCTTAAATTTGACAGATTGTTATATGTAGCACTACCCCCTTAGGAGTTTTTTGTGTCCCCCTTAAGCTCTGTACAGCCAAGCAACACGCATTTTCCACAATTTGCACACTGGAGTCAAAGAACAGTCATTGAGCTTGGATTTGTGATTTAATTAAGGGGTTAGGAACTTGGATGGGGTCTAGGGGTATATGGGATGCCCAAGGCACTGTAGAACTTGAGGACAAACTCCTTAGCAATTATGTACATAAATGTGAATAGCAACAGTCTCTTTCCTTTAAGAGCCCCAAAGACTCTCACTGTGTTAATGTGTTAATTTATTTCGGGAGATTACGTATGCATTCTGAGTCATCCCTGCTAGTCTAACCCAGAAAGAGAAATGGAATGAGCTTATTGGATGATATTGACTGGAGTAACGAATGGAATTAAATGAATTTCAGAATATTTGTTATGTAATGATTCGGTGATTCTGATGGATCCACCTCCTTCTAACCCAAACACAATAAGTAGGAATCATCAACTTATTTCACTTTTTTTTCACTTTTTCATTTTATACCTTACTGTATTTACTGCAATGTGTTTCCATTTCAATGTATGTAGTGCATTTTTTATAATAATGAAAAATGGAATTTAAAAAAAAATGGCCTGATTATCCAAGAGTCAAAAACCACTCCGCTACTTTCATCTGAATAAAACAAAAGGATCTGAATCAGTTTGGATCAGTACTTTATTTCGGCTTCAAACATTAACAAAAGGGCCAAACTAATGCATTGACATAATCTGAATGCATCTGAATGAAATTATTGAATACGAATGAATTTGTTGTTTTGTTATAATTTATTTGGGGTTCATTGAGTTGCATTACTAATTTGATTTGTAGATTTTAGAAGATCAGAATCTACAAATAACGAACAATTTTGTCTGAATTTTAATTCGTAACAAACTGAATTGCATATGTCTATTTCCCATGAGGGTTATTGTATCACCACTGGACGTGACTTCAAGTCCCACTGGTGGCAGCTCCTACTTACGTTTTAGGAGTTGCCACCATCAGCTGTACAAGGACTAAAAAAACCAAAGTAGTATCCTAAAAAAAATTATTGAACAAGGTTACCATCAGGATAGAATTGTAGAGCCATGTCATCAATACTTGAACTCCCTGCAAGAAAAAAAAAAAAAAATTAAAAAAGACAGAAATGCACAGAGTAAAGGATATATGATTTATTATCTAATGTAACCACAGTTTTAGAGCCATAGACTTATTAATTAGAAAAAAATGGTATCTCTTACTCAAAGATCCAAAACTTGGCCCACTCCTTCCCCCAAAGCAAAATGTTAGAACAAGAATAAGTCCATATGGCTGCGCTCCGATAAAGGACCATCTTTATTGTAGTATCAAAACAGCATAAAAAACACCAACCAAATCATGATGTGGGATCAGAGGAAAGCCGACACGTTTCACACTGCTTCAGCACCTAATCATGGCCTAAGAATCAAAGCAAGTTGTCCACCTGACATAGTCGAAATTCAGCCTAAACCATCTGTGGGCAATGAACCTTGATTAAAATCTCCTCCATGGAAATTAAGTAACCACAAATAACGTATAAACACAATTAAGCTATATAAAAACATCTAAAGAAATGTAATAAGTGAGCGCTAGAAATAAATATATCAGCAGCTAAACACCAAAGGCACCATATAAGACCTTCAAACAGACAACAATGAACAGAGGGGGTGCAGCGCTAGTGAATTCACAAAAGGTCATAAATATATAAAATTCTTAAACTTTACTATGCATGATTTATTTATGGTTTTATAAAGTGATATTGTGCAGATACAGGTGCCTTACAAATGTGCGGCTAATAGATAAATAAAGGTGGTATCTGATTCGATACAGGTAAGTCTAAAGTGATGATATGAATAGGATCTCAAATAATGTATAAACTTAAAAATTGTGAGTCCAAGGTGATATTGTGAGTGAGATCTCGAATGATCTTCAGACATTAATGGCTAGAACCGTGGAAGAGGTGAGAAGTGTGGATATAGATTGCGCAATCACCAGATACGCAATCTTTATGCGCATTTATGTTGTATAAACATCAGATGTCCTCAGATAGGTCTGGTCAGATCTGGTCATATCACACTCATCGCCTCAAGGTACTGTCACACTCAGGAATGGCCGCTCTGCAAATGTATTCAGCCCCCACAGGAGCTCAAAAGAACAGAGGAGGCCAATAGTGCAGTATTTCAGGGATGTTTATTCCGAAAGTAAGGCAAGTGAGCATATTGAATCAAATATAACAATACTGACCGAGTCAAGATGGCCACCGGGGCCCCTCGTGGCGCCGGCGGCGTGGCGTCAGCCTGCTGTAGCTATGCCTGACGCGTTTCGAGCAATGGCTCATAGTCAGAGGGGTGCAGCTTACAGCTGTTGATGCTTCACTGTCCTTTAAGGGAAATAGCGTCGTTATCACGCGCCATTTTCCCAATGCTGGATGTCTCCGCGATGGGTGCCATTTTGGTGTAGCCCGGTTAACAGCGCATGCGCAAGCATCTGGTAAACTGATTCGCGGAGACAAGCAGACATAGCAAAGATCACCAGGGAGGAGTGTGTTGTTATGGAAACAATCCTTAAGGTGCACACACAGAAAAGAATCAATGTGCTGGGTCAGAGAGCAATTATACCATCTACACCTAAACAGACTTTAATATACTGGTCTAAAGGTGATGGTAGTGGTTTAAAATACCCATAAAGGTATACAGCAAATTCAAGTATACCTCTAGTGATCCTATAAATATACCGATCAGCAATAATGCAATCCTTATGGTGCCGGCATTATTATTTATCCCATAAAGTGATCAAAATAAAATTACTACAAAATAAAAAGATTTATCACAATTATAATAATAAGACTAATATTATCCTGATAAATGATATAAGAACATATGAATAAAAACATATACGCCTATATATTACATAAAACTGAATACATTATGCAGATATAATATCTGTTCCTAAAAGGCGCAGACATTATTACACATTCATTATGCATAACCAATAAATAGGTATAAAATACAGTTAGGAATAAAAAAGAATTTATAAAAGAAAGAGAGTAATAACCGCTTCCTAAAGCGTATACAATAATTTAAAAAGTTAATGGGCATATATAAATTAATGTAAATAAATTTAGACTTCGCCAAGACCAAAAATAAAAAATACCTAAAAAAAAATAATTAAAAACTACATAAAATATTCAACTGTTATCAATAAAACAATTGATGTCCAGTTCTATGTTGAGTCCCTTTGGGCGCATACAATCCATCTAGAAAATCCATTTGGTTTCCATCTGTGACATCGCTCTTCTTTTATTGGTGCCTCTCCTCGCCTGTATCTGCACAATATCACTTTACTATGCATGATTTATTTATGGTTTTATAAAGTTTAAGAATTTTATATATTTATGACCTTTTGTGAATTCACTAGCGCTGCACCCCCTCTTTTCATTATATAAAAACATCAGATAAAACACACCATGACATTACAATCTGACAAATTCATAATAACATTTCTAGTCTGCAGAAACAGAAATTTGTAAAGTTCATATTCAGAATTTAAAATAGCCCTGCCATTAGAATCTATAGAAGTGTTTTGTTCATAGTGTGGAGACTTCTGGAGATTAGCGCAAACACCCCAGACCATTCCTCAGTGAAATGTTTGACCAGCTATTACTTTGTTTTTTTGGAGCACTTGAGATATTTTGGTATTAGTGGACCTTTTGTTATTTATATGTGTATATTCCAACATGAGTGCTGAAATGTGTTATTATAAGTATTCTTATTCACTACCTGTGAATTCAGCTGAGTAAACAAGTGTAGCAATACAAAAGAAGATAGTATAAATGTCTCCTAATGATTTCCCATCAATATGTTGTATGTTACCATGTGTATAAATAGCATCACAACAGCAGACAAGCAATAATGTTTTAATTTCAAGTGTTTCTCATACATTACACCACTTAGATAGTAAAGGTATCTTAATGGATAAACTAGTGATGTAAGGGAAAATGCTCTTCACTCATCAATCATCGTATGATTTGTCCACATGTATTACATCATGTGAAACTTGAAACATTACTTAATGTTCTATCAAATTGTGTACCTAAGTGTGATCACTAACTTATAAACTAAATTGCCCCATGCAGTGCTAACTCTATAGGTTTCTGGAAAATCAAACCACAGGCTCTTGGTGACAAGGTCATTTTTTGGGTGTTAAATTGAGTCTAAAGTATTATCAAATTGCAAATACTACTGGGTTAGTGCATGTTAGACTCTATTTTAGTGTAAGCACCCTAATGCTCAGAATGCCAGGTGCTCTGAAAGAAATAAACCTTGAAACATGGAAAGAAGAGCAATGGTAGGAAAATACCAAGTGGTCCATCGCGTCTGTCCTTTAATGGTCACATTGAGAAATAGGGGAAATTCCCCTTTGGGGCCACAGGCAACATTAAAAAAATGTATATGGGTTCTAACCCTTCAGAGCTGTATATGTTTGGGTGCCGACTGGGTCAAGAGATCAAACATCTTGCCCATTCTTTGCTGTTTACAGTCTGATGAATGGTAACCTGTGCTCCCAGAGGACAACTTTACAAGTTCAATTCAAGGGTGCATCTGTTCACCTGGTAGATTGGTACAGATTCCCAGGTATACACTGTTCACCAATCTGAGCTGAATGCCAGTTTTGGCAAGCCAATCCACGCATCTCTACTTATAAATGACTGTTACCCAGCATACTTCATAGGTGTACATTTTCAACATCAAACAGAAGATAATTTGACATGTTTTTTTTGTTTGATACTAACCCTGAATTACATGTAGGGTCTCAATGGGTTTATTTACTAAAGGCAAATAAGCTGTTTTCTTTGAAAAGGAAGCTGCATTTTGCAACAGAATTTGTCCCAGAACTTAGTGAATGAGATGAAGCTGTACTGACTTCCATCATCCAATCATATTCATAGAAAAATGCAGTTTTTTTTTATTTACCTTGCAGATCATTGGGTATTTTGCCCAAAGTGAAACATCTGTCTGTCTGTGCAGCAATAGCACAAAATTAACAAAACATCTACTTTTCAGAGCTAGCAACCAAACTCAGTTCCCAACTGACAAGGTGTTCCCTAATGCATTCCACAACCAACCCCCCCCCCCAAAAAAAAAAACAAACAAAAAAAAACAAAGGAAATGCTTTTATTTTTTAGTGTTCTGTCAGTACTCAGTCTTTTCACACAGCAGCAGGCTCTAATAACAGAAGCTGCATTTTGCAACAGAATTTGTCCCAGAACTTAGTGAATGAGATGAAGCTGTACTGACTTCCATCATCCAATCATATTCATAGAAAAATTCAGTTTTTTTTTATTTACCTTGCAGATCATTGGGTATTTTGCCCAAAGTGAAACATCTATCTGTCTGTGCAGCAATAGCACAAAATTAACAAAACATCTACTTTTCAGAGCTACCAACCAAATTCAGTTCCCAACTGACAAGGTGTTCCCTAATGCATTCCACAACCACCCCCCCCCCCCAAAAAAAAACAAACAAAAAAAAACAAAGGTAATGCTTTTATTTTTTAGTGTTCTGTCAGCACTCAGTCTTTTCACACAGCAGCAGGCTCTAATAACAGAGAGAGCCACAGAAAGATAGATCCTGGTCCAATTATTAGGCAAAGGTCCAATATTAAGATCTGACTACCAAGTAAGAAGTAACTCTAGGAATGGAAGTGAAACATCTCCACATGCACTAATCTCTGGAGCAAATTCCCTTGCAAAGTGCAACTTCCCTTACAAAATGAACAGCCTGTTTGCCTTGGAGCCCCTGGGACCCCAAGAACACTTGCCATAATGTGAAAATATGCCAGAAGGTAGTCTTCCAGTGATGACAAGTCCACAATCCCTGACACCACTAAGTCTGTGCTGCAATAGCATAAAACAAACAAAATAACTACTTTTCAGAGCTACCAACTAAACTCAGTTCCCAACTAAGGAGGTGTCCCCTAACGGATTCCACAAAATACACAGGTATTGCAAGAGTTCTGTCAGCACTATGGTGTCCGTTTATGAACCAGCGGTAATAGATCGCTGCTCAGTTCTCCGGCATTCTCGCAGAACACAGTTCTCCTGAGAATGCAGTTTATGAAGCAGTTCTCCGAACGAAGGGAGAACGATCTCCAAACGCTGGAGAACGGTCTACAAACTCTGGAAAATGGCTGATTTTACTATAATCTCCTGAGATTACAGTAAAAGATCAGTTTACTAAGCAGAGGTAAATTATCTCTGCTTAGTTTGCGGTCCCTCCGATTCTTCAGCTCTGGGCTGGAGAATCTGGAGGGAGAACACAGATCTCCAGTGAAGGGCTGACATGATCTCCTGAGTGTCATAAACTGTGAATGGCCAGAGAATAGCTGAGATCCGTTGAATCGCAGCTATTCTCTGTGTCATAAACGGACACCTATTTCTTTTTACACAGCAGCAGGCTCCCATAACAGAGACAGCAAGAAAAAGAAAGACATAAGTCCAATAATTAGGCAAAGGTCCAATAATTAGGTCTGACTACCAAGTTAGATTTGGCCCTAGGAATGGAGGCTTTATCCCGCTCAATGTTCTACAAACTTTCAGGACCCAGAACAGAATTTATTTGGACTCTACATCAAATGTTTGTTTTCTCTACATCAGCCATAAACCCTGGAGCCGCTCACCAGGTGCATGTGGGAAACCTCGGTGAAACGTACACGCCACCCAAAATCCTGACAGCCAGTGCCTCACTATATATAAATAAACAATAGAAAATGTGTGGGGTGTTTTCTTTTGTCAAACATTTAACCACACAAGAAGGAAAAGAACTTCTAGTTCAGAGGTTTTATTAGGAACTGTTATTGCTGCATTCCCAACGTGTTACCCTCATGTAAATTAATGGTGCATCATGCGGTCCCACATTCTGAATGTGCATCACAGGAGATTGTTGCAATTTAGGGGACATTCTGTACAGGACTTTGAGGAGGAAATTCAAATGTACTGTAAAAATGCAAATTTGCAGATAAAGATTCTTATTGTTAGGACAAAAAAATACTTATTTTTCAAAGCTTTTTCTTGTTTTTTAATCAGGTTAATGTAAAATATTGTAAATAATTATTAAGGTTTTCTCTGTAAGTTAGCAGGTAGTAAAGGTTTAGGCTGATTTTCACATTTTTCTAATTTCTCCTTATCACTTGCAGTACATGGCTTAAAGTCAAGGCTTTTTTCAGCAAGAACGGGGAAGGGGGGGGGCGCAGTCCCAGTACCTCCAGAACTGAATATATGTTATGGAAAAGGATAGTGGAGGGTCTATTAATGCTGGCTGTGGGTAGTTTTTCGTTGCTGTGGACAATCTATTTTTGCATGGTGGTCTATTGTTGCTACAAAGGTCTGTTGTTGTTGGCGGGGATCTATTGTTGCTGGGGGGTCAATTGTCGCTGGAAGGGATCTACTGTTGCGGGAGGGGTCTACTGTTGCTGGAAGGAATTTAATTTTTGTGGCTGTCTATTGTTGCTGGGGAGTTCTATTGTTACTGCTGGGGAATCTATTGTTGCTGAAGGGGATCTACTGTTGAATTAGGGGTGTATTGTTGCTGTCTGTCAGAGAGTCTATTGATGCTGGCTGCTAGTAAATCTGTTGTTGCTGCCAGAGGTCTGTTGTAGCTGGTGGTGCAATCTATTGCTCCTGGGGGAATCTATTGTTGCTGAGGAGGGTCTATTGCAGCTGGCTGTGGGGGACCTATTTTACTGCTGTCCTTGTCATCATTAACATATTCTATACAAATTACTTAGCACCGCAAAATGATACTTGGCTCTGTATTCTCTAAAAGGAGCAGTAATGTTAGGTGGGTAGGAGATGGAACCAAGGGACGGTGCTCAGAGGTGGGTAGGGGGCAGAGACAAGAAGTGACTCAGAAGGGGGAAATTTCTGCACCTATTCTCTGAGAAAAAAGCCCTGCTTAAAGTGATTGTAAACAATCACTTTGTAAAATAACTTATTCAGTTTAAAATATAAATGAAAGGCAAAACATTTTGTATAGATATAAAAAAATTATAAATATCTTTTTTTCCCTCTTTTTTTTATAGGTAATCACATTCCTTCTGTTCTCAGCTGCATAAGAATTAGGGGAGGAGAAACAGTAGAATGCTGATCTTCCCAGTGAAAGGTTGTGCAGAGGGGGTGTGTCAGTCCGAACATTGGAGGAGATCAGGTTGTGTTCCCAGCATAACTAGACAACTGACCACAGTGTGTTCTCAGTTCTTTTAGTTTGGTCAGCTTTTAATAGGAAAGCAGACGGACTGGCAGAAACACCAGGGATTTCACACAAAGGAAGCAATACAAAGAGAACAGGATACATTTTCATACAAGTACATGGTACAGCAGACACATATCAGGAATATGAAATTTCGGGTTTATATATTCTTTAATGGCTCAAGATGTAGTTTACATATAAATTAATTCTTCCCTCTGTATAGTTCTATCAGAGGTTGTCATCAGACACAGGGTCTAAGGCTTCATGTACACGAGCAGCTCCTAAACTCGAGTTTAGGAGGTTTTGGCATTTTTTTGCCAAAGCTCCTAAACTCAACTCCATAAAAGCCTATGTGTCCATGCACACATGGGCTTTTAGCAGAGTTTAGGAGCTGCAGTGTTTAGGTGAGGTTAAACCTCCCTCTCCTGAACGTGGAAGATACGTGTTCAGGATAGGAACATTTTGACTGCCGACCGCGGGAAACTGCAAAATGCAGCAAAACTGTGGCAAAATCGTGGTACAGTGGTTTTGCCATGATTTGCATTTTCCCGCTACCAGTGGTTAGGGTAGGATCGTGTACAGGGAGCCTACAAAAGAACAACTTCTGCTGTACTCTTTATTTAAATTGTTGATTGCAGGCTTGTAAAGTATTTTTTTTCATGGATGCCTTTAGTAAATTTACGAGAAAGCAGATGTTTAGCTTCTACAAAATGAAGGATACACGTCCCCTTATTGCCTACCTGAAATGGAATGTATGATAATTTAAAACTAATTTTTGTATTTCATTTGTTCAGGACCAAAGAATTTAAAAAATAGTTTGGCTATCAGTAAATATTGAGCAAGAAAATGTTTAAATTCTATTTTCCAAGTGGAGTTCCAGGCTCTTTTTCATATAGTCATCTGTCTCCTCTAATCTGCTCTGCTGAAAAAGCCTGTTGTTTTGTGGCCTCAGTAGTTCAAGCTGAATATTACACATATAGAATAGTGATCAGAAGAGTGAGCCATCCCCACACACCTTTGCTTTTTTCAGACAAAGTTCAAATCAGACAAAGTTTACAATATTTGTATTTTTTTTTAGTAAACTCACAATGATGTGCATTAAGGCTCCATGCACACCAGCATCTTTTTTTTAAGTTCAAGAAACGCTGGGAAAAATGCTGGATAAAAAATTCTGGTAATAGCATTTTTTTGTAGCATTTTAGTGGTGTTTTAGTAGCATTCAGAAGTGTTAAGGAGCATTCGTTTTTTATTAGCATATTTACAGTACATGTAGAGGGAAAAAAAAGCTAGAAAAAAGCTGTTAGGAGCATTTTAGTAGCATTAAGGAGCGTTTAGGAGTTTTTTTCTGCTACAAAAATGATCCAAAAAACTAAAGTAGTGTACATGGACACATTGGATAATATTTAGCTTCTAGGAGCAGAACAAAATGTGCTGCTAATAGCTCTAGGAGCTTAAAAAACACTTAAAAAAATTAAAGGAACACTTTTTAATCAGAGTATAACATCAAGCCAATTAAACTCCTGGGATATTGATCTGGTCAGTTAAGTAGCAAAGGGGGTGTTAATCAGCATCAGCTGCTTTGGTGTTAATGAAATTAATAACAGGTGCACTAGATGGGCAACAATGAGATGACCCCCAAAACAGGAATGGTTTTACAGGCGGAGGCCACTGACATTTTTTTCCTACTCATCTTTTCTGATTGTTTTTCACTAGTTTTTCATTTGGCTAGGGTCAGTGTCACTACTGGTATAATGAGTCAATACCTTGACCCTACAGAGGTTGGACAGGCAGTCCAACACCTCCAGGATGGCACATCAATACTTGCCATTGTCAGAAGGTTTGCTGTGTCTCCCAGCACAGTCTCAAGATCATGGAGAAGATTCTGGGAGACAGGCAGTTACTCTAGAAGAGCTGGACAGGGCCATAGAAGGTCCTTAACCCATCAGCAGGACCAGTATCTGCTCCCTTGTGCAATGAGGAACAGGTTGAGCACAGCCAGAGCCCTACAAAATGACCTCCAGCAGGCCACTGGTGTGAATGTCTCTGAGCAAACAATCAGAAACAGACTTCATAAGGGTGGCCTGGGGGCCCGATGTCCTCTAGTGGGCCCTGTGCTCACTGCCCGGCACCACAGTGCTCAGTTGGCATTTGCCATTGAACACCAAAATTGGCAGGTCTGCCACTGAAGCCCTATGCTTTTCACAGATGAGAGCAGGTTCACCCCGAGGACATATGACAGACGTGAAAGGGTCTGGAGAAGCCACGGAGAACGTTATGCTGACTGTAACATCGTTCATCATGACCGTTTTGGTGGTGGGTCTGTGATGGTCTGTGAAGGCATATCCATGGAGGGATGCACAGAACTCTATAGGCTACAATGGCACCCTGACTGCCATTAGGTATCGGGATGAAATCCTTGGACCCATTGTCAGACCCTATGCTGGTGCAGGGGGTCCTGGGTTCCTCCTGGTGCATGACAATGCCCGGCCTCATGTGAAGAGAATATGCAGGGAGTTCCTGGGGGATGAATAAATTGATACCATTGAATGGCCACCACACTCGCCTGACCTAAATCCAACAGAACACCACTGGGATATCATGTTTCATTCCATCCGACGCCTCAGACTGTCCAGGAACTCTGGTCCAGATGTGGGAGGAAATACCCCAGGACACCATCTGTCATCTCATTAGGAGCATGTCCCGATATTGTCAAGCATGCATACAAGCACGTTTGGGCCATACAAACTACTGAGTACCATTTTGAGTTTCTGCAATGAAATTTCAGCAAAATGGACTAGCCTGCTGCATAATTTTTTCACTTTGATTTTCGGGTTGTCTGTGAATTCAGTCCTCTGTAGGTTGATAATTTTCATTTCCATCAAACAAAGGGGCATCCTTATGTTCCTTACACATTACCCAGTCCATTTCAGTATAGATATCCAGCATGATATTTTTCCCCATTGAGATCTGATATGTTTTCAAAGTGCTCCTTTAATTTTTTTGAGCAGTATATTTTTTTTTATAATTTAAATATTTATTAATTTTCCATTTTAATTACATTTCATCATCACAATATAAATATATATATATAAAAATATATTCTATAGTATTATATTAACCAACATTTCTACTTTATATACTCTATGTTACCTTTCCCCCCCACCTCCACCCCCCCCCCGTATCCCCTCTGCCTATTCTACCTTTTCTCTGCGTCTTCTTATATCAGCAAGTGGAATTTTTCTGTTGTTATCTTTATTCTTTCCTATACCTCATATATAATCTAGCTTTTTCCCAGTTCTCCCATTTCCCATAGTAAGCCTCCATCTTATCTTCTTGGGTATGGCACAACCTTTCCATCTTTTTAATCTGCTCGACTCTTTCAATCCAGTCCTCTTCCTTTGGTGCCTCTATTTGCCTCCAGAACTTGGGTATCAGGGCTTTTGCAGCATTTATATAGTACCATATCCCTGATTTTTTATATTTATTTACCGTTATATCCGTGATGTGCAAGATACATACTTCTGGATCTAGATTTATGTCTATTTCTGTCAATTTTCTTATTAAGTGGATTATTGTTTTCCAGAATATCTGGATTTTTGGGCATCCCCACCATATATGGTATATTGTGCCTATTTCTCCACATCCCCTCCAACACAACGGTGTACTCTCTCCACACATCTTATTTTCTACTGTTGGTGAAATGTGCCATCTTGTCAAACACTTATAGTTCATCTCTACTTCTCTCATAGAGACATTTTCGTGAGTTAATCTATACATTCTCCTCTGCTTTTCCTCATCTATCACAACTCCCATATCCATTTCCCATTTTGTTATATATGTTGGCTTCGTGTTTGTGTCTAGTTCAGTGAGTATTTTATAAACTCTAGCAATCCCGTGTTTCCCATCACCTTGTGTTCCCAATATCTTTTCGAACAAGTTCCAATTGTCTCTTGTCCTTAAAGGTCTTGGCAAACTTCCAACAAAACACCTCAATTGGAAATACCGCCATTCGTCTAATTTAGTGAAAATCTCTCCCTCTTTTTTTTTCAATTCGCCAAATGCTCCTATTTCATCTCCCACCAAGATATCTCCTAATTGCACCTTATCTTTTTTAAACCACTTCCCTCCTATTTCTTCTCTGCCTGGGGGAAAAAACTCTGTATTTTTTAGTGGAATCAGTGTGGAATTAAAAGTCCATTTCATACTTCTGTGTAAGTTATCCCAAATCTTTAAAACATTCAAAGTGTATGTATTTACATTGTTATTTAAACCCCTATACTGTGTTGGCACCCATATCATTATCCCCAAGTCTATTCCGCTGAGTTCATTCTCTATTCTCACCCAGTTTTTTTATTATTAAATATCCAATCTATGGTTCTTGACAATATTACCACTTTGTAATATCTTTTAAAGTCTGGGAGCCCTAACCCCCCTCTTTCTTTCCTCCTACTTAGCAGTTCGTATGACAGTCTTGGTTTTTTATTCCTCCATATGTATCTTGTTATCAGTTTCTTAATTATTTTAAAGAAAATCTCTTGGAGTTTAATTGGGATCATTTGATATCTATATATGATTTTTGCTACTATTACCATTTTTACCAGATTAATACGGCCCATCCATGTCGGGGTTCCTCCCTCCAATCTTTTTAATTCGTCTCTAATCTCATTAATCAATGAAATATAGTTTTGTTTATATAGATGTTTATGTGAGGCTGTAAGTTTTACTCCTAGATATTTTATATCCCTGTCTTTCCATTTAAAGGGAAATTCTTTTTGTATCCTTTCTTTTTCGTTTTTTAAGATGTTTATATTTAGAATCTCCGTTTTTGTTGGATTTATCTTTAAATTTGATAGTTCTCCGTACTCCTTTAGTGACTTCATTAAGTTTGGAAGTGTTATCCTGGGGTTTCCTACATAGAACAACAAGTCGTCTGCGAAAGCAGCAACTTTATGTTCTGTATCTCCTATCAGGATTCCCTTTACGTCTCTATTCAGCCTTATTGTTGACAATAGTGGTTCTAGTGATATAACATACAGCAATGGGGACAATGGGCATCCCTGTCTTGTTCCGTTTGACATCTCAATGGGTTCTGACCTCTCCCCGTTTACCCCAATAACCACCGAGGGGTATCTGTACAGCTTTCCTATCCACTCTCTCATCCTAGGCCCGATTCCCAAGGCTTCCAGAGTATCCATCATGAATCTCCAGTTTACCCTATCAAACGCTTTTTCAGCATCTATAGACAGTAGTACCACCGTTTTTTTTCCCTTTTTACTCTTTTGGATTAGCATCAGTGATCGTACCCCATTGTCTTTTCCCTCCCTCCCTGGAACGAAGCCCACCTGATCCTCATGTATCCATCCAGGCATTAGCTCTTTCAATCTATTTGCTAGGACCTTTGCGTACAACTTAGTGTCTGTGTTCAGTAGTGAAATAGGTCTATAGCTCGAACACTGAGAGGGATCCTTTCACTCTTTTTGAATGAGCACGAGTTGGGCTTGTAATGATTCTCTTCTTACTTCCATCTCTCCACCTAGTGCATTCATGTAGTTTTTGAGTTTTGGTACTAAGATTTCACTAAATTTTTTATAATATCTCACTGTATAACCATCTGGTCCTGGGCTTTTCCCCGACACTGTCCCCTTCAATGCTAGTTTTATTTCTTCCTGTGAGATATCTGCATCTAGGGAGTTTAGTTGATCCTCACTTATTTTTAGTAACCCAGCCATTTCCAAATATTTCTTTCTTTTCTGGCTCTTCTCATTGTCTATAGTTTCTGAACCTTCCAAGGGGCTTATATTGTACAGCTTCCTGTAATATTCTATGAAGGCTTTGGTGATATCTTTATTTGAGTGTTTCATGTTTCCTTTAGCATCTTTTATTTTTTCTATATAATTTCTATTTTTCTTTTTCCTCAGGGCTCTCATCAGATACTTTCCAGGTCTTTCACCCCATCTATATCTCTCACTTAAAACTCTATTATATACTTTTCTCCTCTCCTCTTCTATCATTTCTTTCAGTTCTTCTTTCTGTTTTTTTAACTTCAGCTCTATTTCTTTTGTTATTCTATTCTTATGTATTTGTTCTAATTTACCTATTTCTGCTAAGAGCTCATTCATTTTCTCCCTTCTTTCTTTTTTCTTTCTTGCCCCAATCGCCATTAATATTCCTCTTATATAAGCTTTGTGAGACTCCCAGACTGTGGCCGTTGACACCTCCCCTGTCTCATTCTCCTTAAAAAAGCGTTCGATCTCCTCCCCTATTTTCTGAGCTATTTCCTTTTCCACTAAAAGTGTCTCATTCAATTTCAATCCCAGCCCTCCGATTTTCCTTCTCCCCCATTCCATTTTCATAATAACTGGAGCGTGATCTGATAAAGATATTGTCTCTATTTCTACCTGGGTCAGGTGGTCAATTAATTGATGTTCTATTAATATATAATCTAGTCTTGAATATCTCTTATGCATATTTGAGAAAAAAGTATAATCTCTATCTTGCGTGTGTGTAATTCTCCAGGCATCTACCAATTGACTTATGTGTAATTCTTTTTTCAATAATTTCAGGGCCCTACTTCCTTCTATCTTTATATGGGAGGTGGCGTCCCTTTGTGGGTCCATACAAAAGTTAAAGTCCCCTGCCAGGATCAAACGTCCTTTTTTAAAGTCCATCAGCTTCCTCAACACCTTTTTCAGATACTCCTCCGGTTTTTTATTAGGACAGTAGATATTGGCCAGTGTACACTCGATCTCCTGTAACTTGCCCCTTAAAAACAAAAATCTCCCATCTGGATCTGTTTTTCTATCTTCCAACTCGAACCTAATGTTCTTTGCCAGACCTATTGCTACCCCTTTTGCTTTTTTAACTGGGGAATCTGCATAATACCATGTTGGGTGGTTTCTAGACCTCAGCCTAACATTTGAACTTATCTCAAGATGTGTCTCCTGTAGAAATATCACTGAGGCATCTCTATGGTGTAATTCTTTAAATAATCTATATCTTTTCCCGGGGCAGTTCAACCCATTTATATTATATGTTATAAACTGAATCTCTTCCATCTTCCTTAAATTTCCTCTTTTCTCCTCCATCTATATTTTTCATTTCTCTCTCCTTCTCCCTTCTCACTTGCTTTTATATCGTCTTTTATTTTGCAGGAAAAATAACCTCCCTCTCCCATTTCCCACCCTTCCAACCTTCCAACCCCCTCCCTCCCCCCTCCCCCCTCTTTTTAGGCCTAACATTTGCCTACTAATCATTTATGGATTAAAAAGTCCACCTTTGATTTGGTCCTTGGGCTAAGACTCTGTCCATGGACGACTTTCCCCTTATCCAACCTCCCCATAACCTCCCAGGCCCCACCTGGATTTATCACAGGCAGAAAAAAAAAAATCAGAAACGAGGGCGATAGAGTGGGGATAGAAGGAGAGAAGAAGAGAAAAAAAAAAAAAAACTATTTCTCTTCCTCCATCCCTCTCCCCCCCTCCCCTCCACTTCCTCCCCCCCCCCCCCACATATTGCCAGTCCTCTTTTCTCTTCACTCTATTTTCCCATTGTTCTTCTTCCCAGCCAGGGATTTCCATTCTTTGAATTTTTAAACTGTCACAAAAATTTTTCATATCTTCTGGAAACCTAAGGTATGCTGTAGTCCCATTTTTCCATCCTATTAAACATTCGGGAGTCCCCCATCTATATTGCACCTTTTGTTCTTTCAACCTTTCCAATAGGGGTCTCAAAGTTCTCCTTCTCCACAAAGTCTCTGGAGCCAGATCCGCATATATCTGTATGTCTCCTCCTTCATACTTACCGTATTTTCCGGCGTATAAGACAACTGGGCGTATAAGACGACCCCCCTACTTTTCCTGTTAAAATATAGGGTTTGGGCTATACTCGCCGTATAAGACTACCCCCCTCTTCCAACCAATCACGGCAAGCAATGTACCAGTATTTTCTGTGCACACTGTGCACACTGCATACAAAGCCTGCTTGGATTGGGTGGGTCAGCTCTCCCTGCCTACCCAGCCCTGACTGTCTCCAAGATACCATAAATTGCACAGAACTGCCACAGACATTATAATATTAATAATTACCGTATCTCATAGCAGTTAAGGGGACAAGGTCGGATGCAGCAGTACCATACCGGTACTTCCGAGCTGACACTTCTGCACATGTCTAGGGCAGCAGTAGACGATCACTGATCACCATTCCTCGCAGAACTGCATGAGACGTCGGATGCAGCCGTTCAGTGCTCGATTGATCGTGACTGAAACTGTGACATGCGCAGAATCACTGTGTATCCCTTCTCTGCATATCACAGTTTCAGTCAAGCTCAATCGAGCACTGCTGCATCCGACGTCTCATGCAGTTCTGCGAGCTACGGTGATCCGCGATCGTCTACTGCTGCCGAAGACATGCGCAGTAGCGTCAACCCGGAAGTACGGTAAGGTTTCAGCACAGCACCCGGCGTATAAGACGACCCCCGACTTTGTAGACGATTTCCAGGGGTTAAAATGTCGTCTTATACGCCGGAAAATACGGTAATTACTGATTTTCCCTTAGTCTTCTTCCAGATTTTTTCTTTATCCCGAAGTTCATAGAATTTAACAATTATATCTCTCGGCCTTTCTTTCCCCAGATTTCTCAGAATTTTTCCTTTTCTAAAGGTTCCTTCTATTTTAGACTTTTCCATTTCAGAGCTGTCTGTTATAGTGTTAAATATTTTACAAACCACCTCTTGCAGACTTTCTCCCTTTAAGTTTTCTGAGACCCCACGTATCAAGATGTTTCTCTTCCTGTCTTTATTTTCTTGTATCTCAGCCTTATATAACAGTTTTTCTTGGGCTTTCCCTATATTAGTTAGTTCTTTTTCAAGTTCAGAGATAGCCTGGGTCTGACCTTTAACTTTCTCCTCCGTTTCCTCAACTCTCTCCAAGAGGTGTCCCAGATCACTGCGAATGTTTACCATTTCTTGTTTTATTGTTTTCTCCAGTTCTTTAAACATTTCTGCCATTTCCTTTTTATTAGGTATTTGTAGATCTTTTTCCATCTCTGTATTGCCTGATATTTGCTGATTACTAGTATCAGGGCCTATTGATACTCTAGGGCTTCTTTCCATACTAAGGTCTGCTTCTCCTTTTTCAGATCTGCTCTGGGATCTTTCTGGGGTTACGTTCCCTTGGGATGTGTATTTTTTAATTGTGCCAGTCTGGGACCCTTTAAGCCCACTTCCTTTTACATTTTTGTTTTTCATTTTTCTCTGTGGCACTTATCCTTCTTATAATCCTTTATAAGTTCGTGGGTGGGGTGGGAAAGTATTTCTTTAAACTTTCAAGTCTCTGCCCTCTCCCCCTTGCTAGTTTTTCCTTTTCTCTTTTCTTCCTCTTCTTCCTTCCCTCCTCTCCCCCTCCTTCCCCCTGAGCCTCTCTTCTTCTCTCTGGAAGAAGCCTCTTCCACCTTTTATACAGTCTCCAGGGGTCCCCCCTTTCACATACACTCTATTTCTTGGAGGTCAGCACAATAGGTCTTCAAATGCAAATCACATTTTATTCATAGTCACTCACCCTCCTTCTATGTCTTCTTCCAATGAGTGCCTTTTCACTCGATTCCTCTGAGGGTCTGTTCATGGGGGGGAACTCCCCAGGGTCTCTTCAGACTCCTTGTCCAGGTCTCGATGGTTCTCCTTCCACTTTCTATTAGGCTCCAGGGATACTAGGGGGATAGGGGGAAAGTGTGTCGGCCACCGGAAAACAGGTCGGCGCTGCTCTCTCCCTGCAAAACGCCGGCCGGCCGGCTTCTCGATCTCCCAGAGGTGCCTTGCGGCCGGTCACGTGATTGCTCCGGCCCCTATCGTCTCCCAGCGTCCAGGGACTCTCTCTTCACCAGTCTCCAGCCGCTCCTCTCTCTTCCCTCACCCGCATCAGCCTCTCCTCCGCCGGGAGCCGTCAGACCGGGTAAGTCCCCCACCGCAGGGCTCTAACATGCCCCAGGGGATAAGCTTGGAGGCCTGGGGAGGTCAGACAGCGGAGCTCCGTCCACGAGCTCCTACATTGAGCTCTCCCCTGCCGCCATGTTCAGGCTCCGCCCTCCTGTCCAGGGATCAATGTCGTGAGTTGAAGCTTTCATTATGTGGTTTGAAGCAACATTATTGTTTTTGAGCAGTATATATATATTGACAGGAAGCCAAGAAAAACTACTGGTTGTCCAGAATGGTAAATATATTTGTCCAGATTTAAGCAGTATACAGACTGTTTTCCTTTTTGTGCTGTGTGGTGAGCTTGTTTGGCTCACTGAAGGGTTAGCAAGCTCAGCTGCTTGAGTACTCTGGGCTTTATAAAACTCCCAGGCTGCTTAGGGAGGATTCTTCATCCTGGAACTAGATCTCTGTGCAGGACAGACTCCAGAGCAGCCACTTGCTTGTGTAGTGAAATTAACTACTTCCCGCCCGGCCTATAGTCAAACCTCTCGTCCCTCCTGGAGAGCATGATATGACGTCCTTTCCAGATCGTGCTTTGCGCGTGCCCGCAGTGCCGCGTTGTGGCGAGACTTTTCACCGACTGTGTACCTCGGATACGGCCAATGACAGATCTGTGTACTGGCCCCGTTGCCAGTACCATGTGACCTGCTGTGACCAATCACAAAAATTGGAAGATGTAGAGAATAGGGCCCGTAGAGATAACCTCCGCATCTGTGGGGTCCCTGAAGTGGTAACTGATTTACAGGGCACTGCTACTGCCCTTTTTCATGGTCCAGGCAGTACTACTTCAAAAAGTTTTAGCAGAATGTTAGAAGAGATGTTCAAAGGGGGGAATAAAGACATCTATCTTCAATGTATGGGTACTGCGATGGGATGTAAAATGGCACCCCAATATGCCAATTTATTTATGGTTGACCTGGAGGAAAAATTCCTGAACAGCATGGAACAAAAACCATACAGATACTATCGCTATATTGATGATATTTTCATCATATGGACAGAAGGTGAAGAAAACCTAAAACAATTTTACTCATTGATCAACACTTTTCACCCATCAATCAAACTAAAAATGGAATACTCAAACACACTCGTCAATTTCCTAGACACTACAGTATACATCAGGGATGATAAGCTTCACACCTCAATATACAGGAAACCCACTGACAGATGCAACTACCTCCACAGTTCCAGCTTCCACCCCCAACACACAAAACGTGCCATCATACACAGTCAGGCCATTAGATACCACCAAATATGTTCTTTTTTTTTTAAATTTAAATATTTATTGATTTTTCATAGAAATAACAATACACTTTCATCTCTTTCATAATAAATACACACTTCTTTCTTATTCTTTATTTTCCCCCTCTTAAAACATTACCCCCCCCCCCCCCCACTCTGCGTTCTTCACTGCCTTCTGTCTAAAGCAAGCGTATCCTACCCCTCTACTCATTCTATGGCATTCTACATTTCACTTTCTCATATTTTCTACAAAATTTTTCCCATTTTTCCCATTTCGCGGAATATGACTCCAACTTATCTCCCTGCGTGTAATATAGCTTCTCCATCTTACTACTCCAGTTCACTCTCTCTATCCAATCCTCCTCCTTCGGTATTTCTATTTTCTTCCAATACTTCGGGATCAGACTTTTTGCAGCGTTCATATAGTACCCTAAACCTAATTTCTTGTATTTGCTAACTGATAACTCTGAACTGTGCAACAAACACATCCCTGGGTCTAACCCGATGTTCATTTCAGTAATTGTCTCTATTAAATGTATTATTGATTTCCAGAATATTTGAATTTTTGGACATTCCCACCAAATATGATACACTGTCCCCACTTCCCCACACCCTCGCCAACACCACTGTGATTTCTCCCCACTTATCTTACTTTCTACTCTCGGTGTAATGTGCCATCTTGTCAAACATTTATAATTTATTTCTACATCCCTCAGACTTACATTTTCGTGAACTAATCTATTTATTTTCCTTTGTTTTTCTTCATCTAATACCACCCCCATATCTCTTTCCCATTTCACTATGTGCATTGGTTTAGTGTTTGTGTCTAATTCTGTAAGAATTCTATATAATTTGGCTGTTCCGTGTTTCCCATCCCCCCGTGTATTCAACAACCTTTCAAACAAATTCAAATCCTTTTTCATTCTCAAAGGTTTTGGGAGTTTTCCCCAAAAACATTTTAATTGGTGATAACGCCACTCATCTAACCTGGTGAAGATCTTTCCCTTTTTCAAATCTTTAAAGGGCTTCAGTTTCCTCTCCCCCATTATATCTCTTAGTTGTACATCTTCCTTTTTGAACCAACTACCTGTGATCTCCTCTCTACCTAGGGGAAAAAAATCTGTATTTCTTACTGGCATTAGTATGGAGTTAAATTCCCATTTCATATGTTTGTGTATTTTGTCCCATTCCCTTAAAACATTTACAGTGTACAAACTTAAATCTTCCTTCAATCCTCTATATTGTGCCGGTAACCATATAATTCTATTCAAATTGCTTCCACCGAATACTGTATGTTCTGACCCAAGAGACAGAGATAAACATCTCGGGACACTAGCAGACTCCTTCCATAAGAAAGGTTACAAAGACAAAAATATCAACACCAGCATAAACACAGCCTTGAGATACCGAAGAGAAAATCTACTTCAGTACAAAGAGAAAAATAAACAACCGTGCACCTGTAGTAACCACATACAACCCAGCACTAGAAGGAATAAGGAAAATAATCAAAGATTTACAACCCATCATAGCAGAGGATGGAACTCTGAAAGAAATATTCCAGCAACCACCAATACTGGCTTTCAGACAACCCCCCAACCTCAGAAATAAACTAGGAAACTTCCTTCTGATCAAGATGTCACAAATAATGGAAGCAAACCCTGCAATAAAAAATGCTGCAAACTGTGCAACCAAATCAATCCATCAAAAAGTGTCAAACACTCAAAAGGGATCTTAAATATCTCCGGATCATACAGCTGAACTTCTAGTAATGTTGTGTACCTTATCCAGTGCAGAAAATGTAGCAAAGGATCTTATGTTGGCGAAACAGGACATAAGTTGCAAACTAGGATGAATTTGCACAGACCCCCCCCCCAGTCTTTGCTGTGTCTTATCTCTAGTCTAATCCTAGTCTTATAACCATTGCTGTGTACATTTGTGTGTGTTTCTTTCTGGATTTTTTTTTCTCCCCCTCTCAACATCTCTTCTAACATTCTGCTAAAACTTTGTGAAGTAGTACTGCCTGGACCTTGAAGAAGGGGACATACCCCGAAAGCTTGTCCTGTATGTTAGTGCAAATAAAAAAGTATCAAGTCAGTACTCAATTGTTTCTGCCTTTTTTCAAGAACTGGCTTCTGAGATCCCTCTGGAACGTTTGGAATTTGATTGTATACACAGAGCTTTAGCCCCTAAACCCACACATTATTATTAAGTTCCACTATTACCACACTAAAGAGCGCCTCCTACAGGTGGTTCAGAACCGACTAGCACTGGAATTTCAGGGTAGTTCCCTCCAGCTGTGTGCTGACTTGTCTCCAGTCACAATAGCAAAACGCCGTACCCTGAAGACCTATCTACAAATTCTACAGTCCACTGCTATCAAATACAGATGGGGTTTCCCGTTTAAGCTCTCTTTTTCCTATCAAGGTTGTCAGTTCCAAGAATCTTCTCCTGCGGATCTCCGTTGCCACTTCCAGGAACTGAAACTTGACTTGCCACAATCCCAGGTTGAGAAGGCCTCTATCCCTGCACGTTTATGGGGATCCCAATCTTCATGCAAGTCATCTCCCTTAAGTCAAAACAGCTCTCAAACTCTTCAATCTCTTCAGGCGCAACGCTTCCAGGAAGTCTTTGCGAGCTGACATTGAGTATCCTGTTGAATTTTTTCCATTTTTGCAGTACTGGCGACATTGCCCTTAAGTGCTCTTTTTTGCTAGTTTTCAGCTCCTGAGTAGTCACATGATGCATTACTTCTTTTATTGGGGCCTAAGCCCTTGTGGACATGCAAGCTCTGCTTAGTCCCCACTTTTGTTGTTGATAGTGGGTGGCACCAGGGGTGGATTTCCTGCTATGAGCGTGACCCTGCCTATTGGGCTAGACCTGTGAGCGGTTTCGCGCTTATGGTTATTCTGGGGTTTTTCCGCCTCTGTGTCACTCATTGACTGTAGTTCATATGGCCTTATTCACCATTTGATGATTATTAGATAGTGGAGTTACTTAGCCTATGTTGTTTGCTAAATCATTTTCTGTTTTAGATAAGCCAAGTGGTTCCGGTGGACTACTGCGTCCCCCTTCGAGCTGGTGTGTGGACTGGACCGTTGTCCTGCCCGCTACCCAGCCTACATGTGGGTTTACCCCCCACAGCTGGTTGTTATGTTATTTGTGCTGATCTTATTGTGTCAAATATATATTGCTTGTATACAAGATTGTTTCTTGTCTTCTTTTTTCTTTCTTGCCTTTTTTTCTCCTCCTGGTCTATTGTCTTGTGTATCTTGTGTTTTTACCAAATCTTTTTCAGGGTTCCCGGGGATCGTGACGGAGGCTATCCTCTTCTTTTTCAGTTTC
The DNA here is from genome assembly GCF_062004578.1 of Staurois parvus. Classification (NCBI taxonomy): domain Eukaryota; kingdom Metazoa; phylum Chordata; class Amphibia; order Anura; family Ranidae; genus Staurois; species Staurois parvus. The sequence continues at coordinate 5,553,199 of NW_028318382.1, forward strand.
CATGTCGCTGATTTGGTTGTCCTTGAATGTTCATGGCATGATCTCCCCCGAAAAGAGGGTGCAAATATTCAAGTTCCTCCGGGCTCGCCATGTGGATATAGCTTACCCACAGGAAACTCATTTTTCTGCTACCTCCAGCCCAAAGTATTTTGATGCTCGCTATCCTCAGGTTTTTTAGGCTACTGGCCCTACAAAACAAAGGGGAGTCCTCATTGCTTTCCATAAGAAAACCCTATTTGTTTGAGTGAAGCGTATTGCTGACCCAAATGATAGGTATCTTTTATTGCAGGGTACGATTCAGGATGTAGACGTTACACTTTTGACCTACTATGCTCCCAAAATTAATCCTGGACCTTTCTTATCACATGTCTGCTCCCTTTTGGCAATTCATCAACGAGTCACTCTTCTGGTAGCGGGGGATTCAAATTTAGTTCTGAATCCTACCCTTGATAAGTATCCCCCAGAGGAATCTAATCCTTCTGCTGCAGCCAAATTCTTTGCTCAAACTTTATGGACTCATGACTTGGTGGACTTATGGCGTGAGCTCCACCCTGGAGGGAAAGATTACACTCATTACTCTTACCCTCATCACTCCCACTCCAGAATTGACCATGCTTTTGTGTTACATAAACACCTCCCTCTCGTGCACTCCATTTCTATTCTCACAATTACCGTGGTCTGATCATGACCCCATTTTGGTGGTCTGTCGATCTCTCCTCTGTAAGCCTTCCTACTCCTACTACTTGCATTATGAATGACTCCCTGTTCTCGCTGAAAGAGGTTCAGGTGAACCTTTTGCGCAAATCTCAAGAATATTTCCAGCTTAACTCAGGGTCTGTCTCTTCTTCAGTGACACTGTGGGAAGCTTACAAGGCTGTTCTTCGAGATCATATTATTCAGCTAGCTTCGAGGCGCAAACGGGATGTTAGGATCCGCCAGGCGGAGCCCTCCGTCTGCCAGCTGGTAGACCTACCCAGAGCGTGGGGTCTAAGCCCGGGCTGTGCTTTCACCAGGGCCCCTGATGGTGGGGATGGACTTGAAACAGTCCCGGGCCAGGTCACGACCTCTGAGCGGGCCACCAGCGGCCGAGGAGGCCTCCGGGGATGTATGTAGGTACCAGGAGAGCCAGCTGTGAAGAGGATGGCGGCCCCAGCAGGGTGGTACGGATAGTGGCCCCGTGGGGTAAGCGGGGTACCGAATCGGCGGGCTAGGAGTAGTCGGGTCACACGCAGGGTCAGCCGGGTAAATCAATCCGTAGGAGCAGTCGGGACAAGCCGAGTCAAAACGCAGGAGCAGGCAGAATAGTCAGAACAAAGCCGGGTCAAATCACAGGAGCGGGTAGAATAGTCAGAACAAATCCGGGTCGATCTCAGGGGCAGGCAGCGTAGTCAGGGTCAAAAACAGGGTCACAGCAGGAGCAGGTATTCAGGATCACACATAGACCTTGCGGCAATTTGTGACAGTGCAGGGCATCTTTAAATAGTGCGCCCTGCACTGTCATTGGCTGGCTAGGACGCGCCCCCGGCTGTCATTGGACGCCTGAGGCGCGCCCGCGGTTTCCACTGCGCATGCGCGGCGTCCTGTCAGCCGCGGCTCGCCGGGACCTAGTTCCTGTGTCCCGGCGTGATCTGCCGCCAATGCGCATGCGCGGGGGACAGAGCCGCGATTGCGGCAGACGGAGCCGGGATCCCTGACATTGCCCCCCCCCAACGGGCAACCTCCGGGAGCCCCACTGATCTCTCCACCGCGGGTGAGCACGAAAAAACTCCCGGATGAGCCTAGGCGCGTGAACGTCCTGGGCGGGTTCCCAGGAGTTCTCCTCAGGACCATAACCCTTCCATTTTATCAGGAACTGAGTCTGGCCCCCCCTCCTTCGGCAACTGAGGATAGCTTCCACCTCAAATTCCTCCTGGTCACCTATGGCGATTGCCTCGGGAGGTCTGGATTCTCGGTCTGGGAAGGGATCCGGTCTGGACGGCTTCAGGAGAGATACATGAAACACAGGATGTATTTTGAAAGTCTGTGGAAGCTCGAGTTCGTAGGCCACCTCGTTGACCATTCGTTTAACAGGAAATGGGCCAATGTACTTGGGTCCCAGCTTCTTTGAGGGGCACAGCATCTTCAAGTTGGCTGTTGCCAGCCAAACCAGATCTCCTGGTCGAAGCAGTAAATCTCCTCTTCTCTTTCTGTCGAAAGCCTTCTTACTGTCCTCCTGGGCCTTAGCGATGGCTTCCTGAATAGTCTTGTTGTTGACGGAAAAGAAGTTCAAGATGTCCTGCGACGCCGGTACCAGATTTTCAGGCATTAGATCAGGGAGGAATGTGGGGTGATACCCGTAATTAGAAAAGAATGGCGATTGACCCGTAGCTGAGTGACTTGAGTTGTTGTATGAGAACTCCGCAGAAGGCAACAACGTCAGCCAGTCATCCTGGAGATAGGAGGTGTAGCATCGTAAATACTGTTCCAGCGTTTGGTTGGTCCTCTCGGTTTGACCGTTGGTCTGCGGGTGGTAGGCGGACGAGAGCGACAGCTTGATTCCCAGCGCTTTACATAGGGCGTTCCAGAACCTGGAGGTGAATTGCACCCCCCGATCCGACACAATGTCTTCGGGAACTCCATGAAGCCTTACCACTTCCCGAATGAAGATCCGTGCCGTTTCCGGTGCCGATGGGGTCTTCTCCAGGGGCACGAAATGCGCCATCTTCGAGAAGCGGTCGACGATCACCATTATCGCCGTGTGGCCTTGGGATGGTGGGAGTTCGACCACAAAATCCATGGCTATCATTTGCCAGGCCCGCTTGGGTATAGGTAATGGACGTAACAATCCCCATGCCTTACTCCTGGAGGGTTTGTTCCTTTGACAGGTGGGACACGTCCGGACGTAACGCTCACAATCCTTGATCATATCCGGCCACCAGAACGAGTGCCGTAGCAGTTCTAGAGTCTTCGTCACCCCGAAGTGACCTGCCATTGGATGGTCGTGGCAATGCCCTAGGACCAAGGTTCGCACCTCTTCTGGGACCATGATTCGGTCTTCCTTCCAAAACAGGCCACCGTGGCTCTGGAGGGGTGAACCAGACGGAACGGGTAGTCTTACCGAAGCATCAAGAAGCCGGGAGCGCAGTTCCGTTTGTAGCGCGAGGAAGCTTCCAGAAGGCAGGATGGTGTCTGGTACCGCAGCGTCGTCGGGGTCCTCAAACATGCGGGACAGGGCGTCTGGTTTGGTATTCTTAGTACCGGGTCGGTACGTTATATGGAATGAGAATCGAGAAAAGAAAAGAGCCCATCTCGCTTGGCGTGGTCTCAGTCGTTTTGCCGTCCTTAAATATTCTAGGTTTTTGTGATCTGTAAATATTAGGATGGGGTGAGTGGCCCCTTCCAGTAAATACCTCCATTCTTCCAGAGCGGTTTTAATGGCCAGGAGCTCCCGATCTCCAATGTCATAGTTGCGCTCCGCTGGTGTCAGCTTCCTGGAGAAGAACGCCACAGGGTGCAGTAGTTCCTTGGTACCATTCCTTTGGGACAGAACCGCTCCTACCGCGTTTTCGGAGGCGTCAACTTCCAACACATATGGGAGCGAAGAATCCGGATGGCAGAGAATGGGAGCAGAGGTGAACAGTCTCTTGAGCTTATCGAAGGCCGACTGAGCTTCGGAGGTCCACTTAAAGCGGACCCCTTGTTTCGTCAGTTGCGTGATCGGGGAGACCAGACCGGAGAAGTTCCTAACGAATTTTCTGTAAAAGTTAGCAAAGCCGATGAAGCGCTGTACCCCCTTCTTGTCGGCGGGTATTGGCCAATCTAAGATCGCCGTGACCTTCTGGGGATCCATCGCGACCCCCGCGGAAGAGAGAACCAGTCCCAAGAATGTGATTTCGTGCTGTTCAAAACAGCACTTTTCAGCCTTAGCGTATAGCCCGTGTTGGCGCAACCGTTCTAAGACCCGTGACACGTGACCCCGATGAACCTCCAGTGAGGGGGAAAAAATTAGGATGTCATCCAAGTAAACTACCACGAAAATATCAAGAAAATCGCGAAAAACATCATTGATAAAATGCTGAAAAGTCGCCGGGGCATTACAGAGCCCGAACGGCATCACCAAATATTCGTAGTGACCGAATCTTGTACGGAACGCCGTTTTCCACTCATCCCCCTCCCTGATACGAACAAGGTTATAGGCCCCCCGCAGGTCTAATTTTGTGAAAATCGTTGCTGATCTCAGTCTCTGGAGGAGCTCGGGGACTAGGGGTAAGGGATAACGATTCTTTACCGTAATTTTATTTAGGTCACGATAGTCTATGCAGGGCCGTAATGATTTGTCCTTCTTCTCTACAAAGAACAACCCGGCCCCGGCTGGGGATGTGGAAGGACGAATAAAGCCCTTCCGAAGGTTTTCGTCGATATATTCCCTCAGCACCCCCGATTCCATTTCGGACAAGGGGAAGATACGGCCGAAAGAGATTTCCGACCCGGGTAGGAGGTCAATGGGGCAGTCGTAGGGACGGTGTGGAGGTAGAACGTCAGCTCCCCGCTTACTAAAGACGTCCAAGAAGTCATGATAGGCCGGAGGAATCACCTGGGATAGATTGGTGTCTCCGTCCAAGCACAGGAGGAACCGGGGAACCATGGGTCCTGTGACGTGGCAGTGACTCAAACAATAGGGTGACCGAAAATGAATCGTTCCCCTTTCCCAGTCAATCTGGGGGTTATGGGCCCTCAGCCAAGGGAGCCCCAGAATGACTGGAAAAAGGGGGGAGGCGATGGCGTCCAAACGGAGGAACTCCTGGTGATGGTCTGCCATAGTGGTGAAAATGGGTGGCGTTTCCTGGTCCACCACCCCAGATTTTATACTGGACCCATCTGCCAAGAAAATGTTGAACCCCCTTTCTTTGGTCTGGAGAGGGATTTTTTGCCGGTGGGCAAAAGTCAGATCAATAAAACAGCTACAGGCTCCTGAGTCAACGATCGCGGTCACCGACAATATTCCTCCGGGGAGCTGTAAAGACACAGGAATGGCCAGGTAACTAGACTGATCATCCCTGCCTGCAGGTAAGGAACAAGAAACGGGTGTGGACTTACTCGTTTTTGCAGGACAGGAGCGCACCTGGTGACCAGCTTCCCCGCAGTACAGACACAGGTTCAGTGAGCGCCTCCTCTGGCGTTCCTCGACCGATAAGTGGGAACGGGCCAGTCCCAGTTGCATGGGTTCCGGGTTGTCTCCCATCTCCGTGTTTCGCGGATGGTTCCCTGGGGCTGGAGTTGTATCTCTTGATGGAATCCATGCCACCCTTTGACCCTGGCCGCTCCTTTCCTGTCGACGTTCCCTTAGTCTACGGTCAATTTGAATGGCCAATTCAATCAATCTTTCCAGGGAGTCAGGTAGGCCTACTCGTGCGAGTTCGTCCTTGAGAGGCTCAGACAGTCCAATGCGGAACTGGTGACATAAAGCTGCATCGTTCCATCTGGTGTCTCCCATGCTACGCCTAAAATCGGACGCGTATTCTTCCGCTGCCCGGTGGCCCTGTCGCAGAGAGTATAGGGTAGCCTCTGCGGAAGCAGCCCGCTGAGGGTCGTCATACAAAACGGCCATGGCCTGAAAGAACTCGGTCACGGAGTCAAGATGGGGGTCGCGCCTCTCCATCAGACGGTGGGCCCAATCCTGGGGCTCATCCTGAAGGAGAGAGACTATAAACCCCACCTTGACGGTCTCGGAGGAGAATGTGCGAGGCTGCAAGTTAAAATATAGTGTGCAAGCGTTCCGAAAGGCTCGGAAACGGCTCCGGTCCCCACGGAACCGCTCCGGCAGGGGAACGCGGGGTTCAGGAGCTAAGGGTGTGGCAACCGCTCCGGATACCGGGGTAGCGGGAGGTTCCACAGACGGGGAACTCTGAACAGGGGGAGTCTGGGGGGCTAATGTCTCCATGCGGTCTTCCAGTCGGGCGCAGCGACTGTGGAAGTTCTGGAAAGCCTGGGTCAAAGTTGCCAGGTGCTGGCAAATATCCTCTAGGGACGCCGGTCCACTTCCTGGCTCTGTCATGGCCGCAAGGTACTGTTAGGATCCGCCAGGCGGAGCCCTCCGTCTGCCAGCTGGTAGACCTACCCAGAGCGTGGGGTCTAACCCCGGGCTGTGCTTTCACCAGGGCCCCTGATGGTGGGGATGGACTTGAAACAGTCCCGGGCCAGGTCACGACCTCTGAGCGGGCCACCAGCGGCCGAGGAGGCCTCCGGGGATGTATGTAGGTACCAGGAGAGCCAGCTGTGAAGAGGATGGCGGCCCCAGCAGGGTGGTACGGATAGTGGCCCCGTGGGGTAAGCGGGGTACCGAATCGGCGGGCTAGGAGTAGTCGGGTCACACGCAGGGTCAGCCGGGTAAATCAATCCGTAGGAGCAGTCGGGACAAGCCGAGTCAAAACGCAGGAGCAGGCAGAATAGTCAGAACAAAGCCGGGTCAAATCACAGGAGCGGGTAGAATAGTCAGAACAAATCCGGGTCGATCTCAGGGGCAGGCAGCGCAGTCAGGGTCAAAAACAGGGTCACAGCAGGAGCAGGTATTCAGGATCACACATAGACCTTGCGGCAATTTGTGACAGTGCAGGGCATCTTTAAATAGTGCGCCCTGCACTGTCATTGGCTCGCTAGGACGCGCCCCCGGCTGTCATTGGACGCCTGAGGCGCGCCCGCGGTTTCCACTGCGCATGCGCGGCGTCCTGTCAGCCGCGGCTCGCCGGGACCTAGTTCCTGTGTCCCGGCGTGATCTGCCGCCAATGCGCATGCGCGGGGGACAGAGCCGCGATTGCGGCAGACGGAGCCGGGATCCCTGACACGGGAGAGGCAACATAAACAGCGTCAGCTTGAATCACAGATAGCTACTGTGTCTTCTCAATTTAAACAATCACGACTCCCTCCAACCGTAGGTTGTTGGACCAGGCTTGCCTGAAATTAGATCTCTGCAGATGATGCTGAGCGCTCTTTGTGATGGATGCATCAGAAGTGGTACAGTAAAGCAGATAAACCGGATTCTATGTTAACACGTAGGTTGCGTTGTTTTACACACAATCCTAAACCGATTTTCCTGTGCACTCATCATAATGTTCTAACTAGTAATCCCGCAAAGGTGTTGGAGTAGTTTCGGTACCGCCTTGCTAAACTCTACACGGACCCCACTCAGGTTGAACCCCATGCTATTTCTGACTTTTTGTCTCAGCTGTCTTTGCCTACTTTGTCTCAGGCTTATAGAGACTTGATGGATTCAAATATTGGAAGTCTTGCGTTGCATCGCCGATTTGAAGACAAGCAAGCGCCCAGGCCCTGATGGATACACGGCTTTGTATTATAAGAAACTGGCTGATGTTCTTGCCCCTCACCTCGTAGCCATGTTCAATGCGGTGAAGGGAGGTTCAGCCTTTTCCCCCGAATTGCTGACCGCTAATGTGGTTATGATCCCGAAACCTGAACGGGACCATTCCTCTTGGACGAATTATAGGCCAATCTCTCTTATCAACATCGATATGAAAATTCTTACAAAAATTTTAGCTACTCGTTTGAACTCTTTTCTTTCTCTGATCAAAAAAGATCAGACGGGCTTTGTCCCCCAGAGGCAAGCAGGGGACACAATCAGACAAATTTTACAGCTACAACACCAGGCTCACATTCGCAAAATTGATATGATGCTCTTATCCTTGGATGTCATAAAGGCTTTTGATACCTTATCCTGGCCTTACCTCATGTTGGTCCTTCATAATTTTGGTTTCGGTCCCTTGTTCTTGCGTTGGATTTCGTTGCTCTATATGTTCCCCCAAGCAAAACTTAAATACTATGGTTTTGAGTCTTCAACGTTTTTGATTAGTAGGGGAACTAGACATTGTTGCCCACTCTCTCCCATACTATTAATTTTGGCTTTGAAATCCCTGGCAGAAGCTATTTGTATGATATTAAAGGGCTGGATGTAGCCGGTTCTCAGAATAAGTTGTCATTGTTTGCAGATGATATATTGTTATCAGTTACGAATCCGTGGGTTACTCTGCCCAACCTACTCACGGTTCTGGACTCCTTCGCTGTTCTTTCCGGCCTTCATGTCAACCCCGTTAAATCTAAAGCCATATCTATTACCCTTTCCCCATCATTGCTGGCAACTCTGAAACATTCCTTCTCTTTTCAGTGGCTTTCGGCCTTGCCATATTTGGGGATTAAGCTCACCTTGTCTTATGACGGACTTTATCAGGCTAATTTCTCTTCTGTTTTTAAAGATTTGACGGAGATGTTGTTCTCCTGGGCTCATTTCCCACTTTCCTGGTTCGGTAGAATTAATGCAATCTGTATGACTTATCTCCCTAAATTATTATATGTGTTTTGGGTTTTACCAGTCACTGTCCCTTTGCATATATTACGCATTCATCAGTGGAAACCTCTCTTTTATCTGGGGCTCCACACGTCCTAGAATTAATAAACGGATCTTATTTGCCCGTAAGACCGAGGGTCGGTTGTCTGTCCCGAATCTTCATGCTTACTATCTAGCGGCTAATATTGCTACACTAGCATCTCGCAATATTCCCCTGTAGGCTACTGTGGATCTGATGGACTCCCACCCAATGACACTTTCTTCTTTGCCGAGGCTTCCCCGTTTGTCGCCCTTCGCCTCTTCGTCCGACATTAACGCACCCGCTTCAACTTTGGGATTCCATTAAATATTCAGCTGGTCTCATTTCTGCTCACTTACCTTTGATGCGTCTACTCCACAATCCATTATTTCCCCAGGGTCTTGACAATCCTGGACAGTTTGCATGGTGGCCGACTCATGGCTTCTATGATGTGCACTCCTTGCTCTATTCCACTCGGATGCTTACTTTTGAGACTCTGCGTTCTTCTTATGATATCACGTTGAGGGAGCATTTTGACTACCTTCAACTCCGTCACTTTCTTAATACATTATTACATGCTCATTTGGGACCCTATAGGCTGACCCCCTTTGAAAGTCTTTGCAGACACAGGACTCATACTCCGGGCTTGATCTCTCTTGTCTACTCTGCTATTATTTCTTACAGGACACCCCCGGTTTGCTCTTATCATCAGCATTGGCAATCGGAACTCGGGGGTTGTCTAGATAAGCAAGACTGGCGGATCATGACTCAAGCATTGTCTAAATGTTCGAGGAATGTTATTATTTTAGAAAATACCTATAAGATCCCTTACAGATGGTATTATACGCCTGCCCGGATGGTTCGTTTTATCCCCTCATATTCTCCGATTTGTTTTCGGGGTTGTCAACAAATAAGCACCATGGCCTGGACTTGCCCCAAGGTGTGCAGACTATGGATCAGGGTCTATGCCCTTCTCAGCACTATGTTTCACACAGACATTAAGCGCAACCCATACGAGGAGCTATTTTTTAAACCATTAGTAGGCCTACTTCAGCCTGAGTGGCAGCTGGCATCGCATCTATTTATGGCTACCAAATTAACTATCACAAGAGCTTGGAAAACCCCTCTTCTTAGCTTTGAGGCCATCAAGAACCGGATGAATTTTATAATGGTTAATGAGAAGCTAACGGCCATGTTGTTGGACACCCACCCAAAGTTTCTGCAGATCTGGTGCCCCTGGATTGATGTGGCCCAACCGTCTAGATTTGACCAGACCCTTCTGTTGATATAAGTCTCTTCTGGTGTGATCCCCTGGAGCCCTTTCTTTGTCTTTACTTTCCTTGTTTCTCCCTTCTTTTCTTTTTTTTTCTTTCTTTCTTTCCTCTGTTCTGTTAGTTTTCATGATATTTGCGCTGATTGTAATACTCCTAGAGAACCATACCTGCAATATTTTATATACCTGTCGGACTTTCTCGAGAGTCCTTGGTGTAGAGTACTGATGTGCTTCCAGTGAGGCTCCATGCTCAGTTTTTCCTACCCTCTGTATGTGATTTTTGTGATTGTCTTTGGCCTTCGCCTACTAGCTCATTGGTCATTATTTGTTTGCTATTAATGCAATTTATAAGGTTTCATTCCATCTCTTTATGTATTGTGATTATGTACTCAGTTTCTGTCTTTGTCAATACCTCAGTGCACTTGTTATGTCTTTCATAAGAAGAACTGTATATCTTGTTCTTTTGTGTAAATGATCTTGCTTTTGACTGTTTCTTTGATGTTGTGTTGTCTATAAATAAAATCCATTGTGAAATAAAAGAGCTACTTATTAAGTAGGAGCTCAGCCCTGATATGTCCTCAATTCACATACTCACTGTCACGGACTGCCAGGGCCTCTCCCATCCCCTGCCATATCCCTCCACCCCTCCATCCCCCCTTGCACATTCCGATGTCTGTGGAGCTTCCATGGACAGGGCTGGGCCGGCCGTTGCCGAGGCAACCTAGCCTCGTCCCACATGGTTTTCAAAAGACCCGCACAGGAAGCAGCCCTCCTCTCTTTGTTCCTGTCCATGCTGCTAGAATCATCTTGCTCCCAGAAAGATGCTGGGAGGCTCGGGTGAGGGGGACCGAGCCTCCCCAGCCATCCCCCCTGCACACACTGCAAAAGGTCAGGACTGTAGCCCTCTGCAATACCCTAGGGTTGGGAGTCTCCACAGCTCTGCATGAGCCTTCTCCTCAAAGGTCAGACCCCACAGCTGAGACCCTGCCAGACCCTGCAAGTCTGTAAGCCTGTCTACTGAGCACCCTTGCACGCTGTCTGCTGCTGAGTGCTCTGGGAGCTGCTGCTGAGGGACCCTGCACACTGTCCGTGGCCGCGGGTCCCCGGAAGCCGTCCGCCGCTGAGTGCCCTGGGAGCTGCTGCTGTCTGCTGATCGCTGGTTGTCCCTGGAATGCTGACCGCTGGTCGTCCCTGTCTGGAGCCACCTGCCACTAAGGGTCTGCAAGCTGCTTACTGTGAGTGTCCTGAACTGTCCCCGCTGTGTGCACCGACCACCCGTGTTCTGAACTGCCCCTGCTGTGTGCACCGACCACCCATGTCCTGAACTGTCCCCGCTGTGTGCACCGACCACCCGTGTTCTGAACTGTCCCTGCTGTGTGCACCGACCACCCGTGTCCTGTACTGTCCCTGTTGTGTGCACCGACCACCCGTGTTCTGAACTGTCCCCGGTGTGTGCACCGACCACTCTTGTCCTGAACTGTCCCCTCTGTGTGCACCGACCACCCGTGTCCTGAACTGTCCCTGTTGTGCGCACAGACCACCGGGGTTAGGCACTGCCCTACTACACGCCTAGACTACCCTTACTTGAACCGCCCCATGGCGTGCCCGGAGTATAGCTACCTGTGGTGCCCCTGAGTTCTTGAGCCATCGCTACCCGTTGAGTCCCCGTGAACCCAATGTCCCTAGAAAGCTGGGTGGGAGCTGTGCTGAGGCCAGACTCCACAGCTGGAGTCCCGTTGAGTCCCCGAGACCCCTGCCCAGGGGTAGGTTGCCGCCTGTTGCCTGAGGCCCCTGCCCAGTGTTAGGTTGCCGCCTGTTGCCCGAGCCCCTGCCCAGGGGTAGATTGCAGCCTGTTGCCCAAGGCCCCTGCCCAGTGGTAGGTTGCCGCCTGTTGCCCGATGCCCCTGCCCAGTGGTAGGTTGCCGCCCGTTGCCCGAGACCCCTGCCCAGGGGTAGGTTGCCACCTGTTGCTCAAGACCCCTACCCAGGGGTAGGTTGCCGCCTGTTGCCCAAGGCCCCTGCCCAGTGGTAGGTTGACACCTGTTGCCCAAGACCCCTGCCCAGTGGTAGGTTGCCGCCTGTTGCCCGAGGCCCCTGCCCAGTGGTAGGTTGCCGTTTGTTGCCCGAGGCCCCTGCCCAGTGGTAGGTTGCTGCCTGTTCCCCGAGGCCCCTGCCCAGTGGTAGGTTGCCGCCTGTTGCCCGAGCCCCTGCCCAGTGGTAGGTTGCCGCCTGTTGCCCGAGGCCCCTGCCCAGTGGTAGGTTGCCGCCTGTTGCCCGAGGCCCCTGCCCAGTGGTAGGTTGCCGCCTGTTGCCCGAGGCCCCTTCCCAGTGGTAGGTTGCTGCCTGTTCCCCGAGGCCCCTGCCCAGTGGTAGGTTGCCACGTGTTGCCCGAGCCCCTGCCCAGTAGTAGGTCGCCGCCTGTTGCCCGAGGCCCCTGCCCAGTGGTAGGTTGCCGCCTGTTGCCCGAGGCCCCTGCCCAGTGGTAGGTTGCCGCCTGTTGCCCGAGTCCCTGCCCAGGGGTAGATTGCCGCCTGTTGCCTGAGGCCCCTGCCCAGTGGTAGGTTGCTGCCTGTTGCCCGAGACCCCTGCCTAGTGGTAGGTTGCCGCCTGTTGCCCGAGTCTCCAATCCGCTGTCCAGTCACGGAGGGAGCTCGGCTGAGGCCCCAAGCCTAGGGGGGAGATTGCCTGCCTGTCGCTGAAGACCCCCCGTGCCTGGAATTGTCCCTGGTTTGCACACACATCACCCTCCCTGCCATTTTCCCATTGAGTGTCTGTCATTTTGTTGCTTCAATAAAGCTTTGGGTGTCCCCCATCTTCTCCGTGTGCTCTGTCCTGCCTATGCTTCTGTTACACTCACCAACCCAGTGCGTCCAGCATTGTTTTGCTATTGCCTGCCACTGTTAGCCAAACTCTGCTGTATAGGCAGTGCAAGATGCTTATATAAGGTCTGATTAAGGTACTTACTTTGCTGTCTGCAGTAACTTTACCAGTTAATTTGATTCAGAATTCATAAATAAAGGTTGCTGTATATAATACATGTGAAAAATATGGGTTCATTGTCTATCTTGACCAGTATCAGCCACGTTCAACTTGATTCCAATATACAGAAAACATCTAAAAAAATATGGTGCACCTTAAAATTTGAACATACGTTTATATATCTGTGAATTTTGATTACAAATTACCTATCTGCATTGATCCACAAAATGAATGAAGTAGTAGCAGGGAGATGCTTGCACTGTAGATTCTCAGGTACCATTTCCTCCCTAGCAACCCCCAAAAAAGAACAATCAGCAGTACATTATCCACCATTTTCTTCAACATTTGATTCCTTAGCTACATACTGTAGTGTCATATACCCAGGCTAGTGGCATTAGAACGTATTATTGTCCTCCCAAGCATGTCAGTATCAAAAGAACATATCAGAGCAATGTATCACGTTTGTTAAGTAAACTTGGTAAACTAAAACTGTGTGTGAATTACATCAGTTTGCATATACTTGGGCAAGCTAACAATTGACAATAACTTGTAAATATTGTTGGCATTTGAAACATAATACATGTAAATGTGTTGGCAGTTCCCTTGCAGAACTTGTAAGCTTTGATGGCACAAGGAGAATATTTCATTTTTTAAGTTGAAATAAAATGCCATTGACAAAAATGTCATTAAAGCAGGCCTGTAGTCTAATTAACCATACAGATCCACCTAACCCTATGCTGCTGGCTAGGTGCAAAGTAAAAGTCCTGAAATACTTACCTGTAACCAGAATTGGGTAACATCATAGACAGGCTGCCAACTGCATAGTGTGCTGAATGAAAAAATAACAGCCTATGTGAATAGGGCTGTAGTATTGAAAACAGGAGAATTGTGTTCTGGGTTCTGTAAAGTTCACATGCACTATACAATCTGATTGTACAATCTCCTTTAGATCTACCATCAACTAAGTAGTGCAAGGGCCTGCCTGACTGGATACAGAGTGATTGGGTAGATAGGTGGATCCTACTATTCCATAGTTCTTGAAAATCTAAAGGCAATTGTACAGAGATTGTACAATCAGATTGCATATGCCTATAGTGATACTGTACATATAAACGAAGAGAATGTCACTATCCCGATCAGCCCATGTAGCATAGAAATAAGGAATGACCAACAACCTACATGTCTACACCAAAAACCAAGCATCTGATGCATTTCATCCTGCTCATATGACTATATCTAAGTCCCCTGGGTGCAGAGCAAAATGTATTGGGGGGAATGTTTTTTGGCAGAGGCATGTTTTTTTGGCTGAGGCTGCTCCTTACTTATATGCTCCATGGGCTGGTCGAGAGAGCAGTGTTCTCTTCGTTTACATGCACAGCTCCACTAATTGGTTGATTGCCTTTCTTAAATGCATGCAGCTATTTCATTGAATAAGGCATTCCAAGCCATTGTCTTATATTTATTGCACTGAAGAAGGGAGGAATCAACATTGATGGCCATCATGCTGGCCATCATGCTGGCCATCATGTCATGCTGATGGCCAGCATACGTTTCTCAATGAGTTGCGAAAGGAGATATGTGTTTAATCCTAGTTTAGACTTTCTCAGCTAGGACTATTAGAGGCGTGGTGGTATACTAAAAAAATATAAACATATATTGCACACTGCTTTAAAGTGACCCTGTGCCAAACTAAACATATGCCTATAAAGTAGAAAGCAGACTCCAATGAAGAAGAATCCCTGGAAGAAATGTTTTACAAAACAGACAATTCTAGGAGTGTCAATCTTCTGTGTTCCATGAAGCATTCACTGATTTGTCCCTCCAACCCCATTGTCACTAAAGGAGACTTTTTATAATACAAAATGCCTTTGAATAACACTAGTCAATCATTTATTTGTGAAGCACATCATTCAAAGTAAGGCCCCAAATAATAAATATACAGTACATGCATGATAAATAAAATATAATTGCCTTAGATTTTCATTGATAAGTTTTTAAGAGGGCCTACAGTATATGAGGTTAAATACTAAAAAAATAAAGATTCTTAAAAGGAAAACCTAACTTAATATCACCTCTCCAGTTTCATGCTACCTTAGAAATCCTCCACACCTTGTAACATAAGCTCTGGCAATCCACCCAAATGATCTTGATGAAAGACAATTCAAATGTCACTGTTTTTATTGTTACTGGCAAAGTCTACTGGCGCTTCCTTGGAACGAGAAGTACAGGGATTGATGGGAACCTACACTGTTCAGCACTGAATAACATGTCAACACTATATCATGCAATTACAGGAAATAAAAAATACATTTACAATACACAAACCACTGAATTCATAAAAGTATGGGAGGCATTCAGAAATGAATCTCACATCTGTAATATCCATTGGTCTTTGATGTGTAGACCATGAAATACTGTTGTGACAAGAATTCATGAACCACCTATTCTTCTGGTGCCCAACCTGCATTTCTAGGACTGTATAAGGCCCTTTAGCACCTATTGTGGGGCTCTTGGACCCCAGCATTTATTAGTGCAAATGGAAGCATTGATTTGAAATAGTGCTAAAATGGCATTGTTACCAATCTCTGACCATCTCCTGTAATATATCTGCAATCTCTGTCCATCATGTCTGCAGTCTATGGCAATCTCCTGCAGTCTTTTTTCATCTCCTGTAGTATGTCTGTAGCTTCTAAAACTGCTTTTGACCTAAAGAGACGCTTTTTGGACGCCATGGACATTTCTCAGTTTCCAGGCAGAAAGAACATTAAAAATGCAGGCAGGGCACAGGACAAAGCACTAAGGAAAAAATGTATGTGGAATGGTTTGATACAGTAATGTTTTACTATGTAATTTATTGTATTTAGTGAATGTCACTGTTTGACATTTTTAAATTTCCTGCCAGTTCCGTCCCCGTACATCCCTACGTCGCAGGGAACGGCACCCGGAAGACAGATGCCGGCATCAGCCAGAGGATATTGCCAGGGATGCTGCAGGGGGGACATTGCGGGAGTGCAGGACAAGGTAAGTGCAGAAGGGATCCCGGAGCAACGCTGCAGGGTATTCCCGAGTGTAGCTCGGGGTTACCACTTTTGGTGCTGAAACTTTACCCCGAGCTACACTCGGGAATACTGCCAGGGGGGTAGATGGATTACACTTTCTCTCACAGAATTGTGTTGATGTCAAATTAAAAGCCACCATAGAATTACTAGGTACAGCAGGTCTGTGTCTGTAGGTGACAGATTTAAGGAGGTGTATTTTTGCTGTATAGTCAGCCAAACATTTTGTTTTCATCATCAGTGGGAAAATAGTAATCTCATATTATCAAAATATTTAACCCAGGAAACAATATTCAGTGTGAAAGTGGGCACCAGGGTGCCAAACCATGTGTGCCTACATGCTCTGATGGTAAAGATTTATCCCTAGGTAAAAGTATGGTTACATTGCAGTGTTGTTCTGTTTCTCGTTATGGTGATGAATCCTTTCATGAGCATACTTCCAGCCTTAATCATCCTTCATAGAATGATGACAATACAACTAATGACTTTATTAAAGGCTTTTTTTGTAAAGATGTATAATAAAAACTGAAATATGAACCGTAAACCATAAACAGAGTTCCGTTAGCGTGCCCCTGCTTAGCTTGAGGTTCTAACACAACTACTCTATGATAATTTTTTATTGGTTTGCAGATAAGATGTACATCATCTCACAGAGTACAACATCTGTATTGAAGGGATACAAACCATTGTGCATGCATAAGAAGTTCAAGCATATGTATTTTCTCATCAAAAGCAATGCAGAATGAATTAGACTTTGGAGTGTAATGCTTTGTAGGAGGTAAAGGTGTGCTGCATTTTCTTATACCTGTAGGGTTTCAGTTGGGATGTCCATGGTTGAGATTATGGCTGCTGGGAAAAGGAACAAGCATAGGATATCAGTTACGCAAGTAAGCCAATGTTGCACTAGCGATCCTGTTGCTAGTAAGAATTTGAAAGCAACATGTTTTCTAAAAAATGTAACAAGTACACAAAACTGCTTTGCATGTGTTGCTCCCTCTCGAGCTTCGGAAGGGATTCAAGGTACCTGTTGTGCACTCCAAGTCAATTCTGTCTCTGGTGAGTTTTTGCTTGCAAAGAATTGCCAGTGTGACACATATACACAATATGGAAAGACAAGAAAGGGAAGTAGGACTATTTTGGGAGGTAAGATTTCTAGAGGAAAGAACAGTGGGTATAGGGTGGACTTGGCACAAACACAGTGCCATGATTGACGTATCAAAGCAACTTCTATCTTTCATTTTCAAAGCTTAACGGTATAAGCTGAAGATAGAAGCCAATTGGTTGCCATGCACAGTTCCATATTCTGAATGGAGAAAAAACAAACAGAGGGCGCACCGGCCTAGTGCATTACCTTAAAAATGTTTACTAAGAAATAAAAATAGGTATTGTACTCACAAACGACAGTAAAATCAAAGGCACATCATGAAAGAACAGCTTGGTCAAAAAACGCGCTACGTGACTGTCCGCAATGGGGAGTGTAAACATCCAATACGCTAACGCGTTTCGAGGACTTGCCTCTTCCTCAGAGCCACTGAGGAAGAGGCAAGTCCTCGAAACACGTTAGCCTATTGGATGTCTACACTTCCCATTGAGTACAGTCACGTAGCATGATTTTTGACCAAGCTGTTCTTTCATGATGTGCCTTTGATTTTACTGTTGTTTGTGAGTACAATACCTATTTTTATTTCTTAATAAACATTTTTAAGGTAATGCACTAGGCCGGTGCGCCTTCTGTTTGTTTTTTCTCCATTCAGTACATTTGGATTTCCCCGGTCTTTTGAGGGCAGCAAGGTGCGCATATTCCAGGACATTCATGATGTGGTCCTAGCATACACCCAAGTGCAGGAGCATTTGTATTTGCTGGTTCACAGTTCCATATTCTGTCTGATTCGGTTTGAATGAATTCCCCTGATAGTGCTCTAGCCATAGGGACCATGCTTTTTTCAGATTTGTTGACAGAGTTGTGGATAATCGATGAAAGCTTCTCATTGATTAAATACAAGTTCATTTTTTTTTTACTTGGGAGATATGCATAGCCATTTTATATGCCTTTGCTCCATATGGGACTTTCCTTTATGTGCTTGCCCAGGATACAATAATGGAGCTGGCTGAAGAGTATCCACAACATCTTTTTTTAGGGCAGCCCCACCAAATGTTATTAAGCATGCCCATTTCTCAGCTTCCTTCAAATGAGTAGGGGAGGAATCTGGTGCATTTTTAGCTATGCTTTGTGCTACCATGTACTTTAACTTGTTCAAGCAACTACCTCTTATCTTCTGATAAGAGAGACTGAACCGTAGGCATTTTGCACATGCTCAGTTTGGTGTGTATTGCTAGAGATGTCTTTTTTTTCTTGGGAGAGTGCATGTGATCAGCACATGGCCAATCAGCACTGGTCAGACAGAGGTCAGGGGTTTTGCATCCTCCTAGAGCAGAAAGAAAACTCCTTCTACAAGCTTTAGCTAGTGCTTAGCTGAACACTGATAGAAGCCACAAGACTGCTCTAACTTCTGATGAGAAAAGATATTTAGCAGTTTATATTTACTAAAATAATTGCATTTCCATGTTCTGTGTACTGTGGGAGACCAGCTATAGTGAATGCAGGGTCCTGGGTTTAGTAAAACTTTAGGGAGCTTGTAGTTGGCTGTAATGTTGAACCATGTCACATAGAATAATGGGCTATTGCCACTGGAAGCCTGAATTCAGTTCTTGGACTGGACACAAGAGATTCCAGCCACCCTTTATATGTAACCTGTAGTTTTTTGCCTATTATGCAAAGTTTACGCTGAATTCATTGGTATTAATAATTAAAGAAATAACACATACTGTACATACAAGGCTCGAGGTGTCATAAGGTTCATTAAAGGACAACACAAGAGCAATAACTTTTGCAATTAGTAATCCTGGGGATCCTCACATGCCCCAAGGGTAAAGTATATGTTCACACACCATGAAATGAAATTTAATTGTTGCAATGATGTCAGGTGTAGAGTATGCACAAATGATTAATACAACAATTATCTGTAATGCTGTTGGAGACATAACAATGTTTTGTTTAGAGTATATTTGGATTGGCTGGGAATCAATGCTCACTTTGTAGACAAGAGCCCCTCCGCACCCAAAACAAAAACAAACAAAGACCTTTTTCCATAATCTCTGCCACTGTGTGGCATTTTTGTGGCCATAGAAAGACAAAATAAGAAGTCAGATTAATGTGATATTAATCGTCATTGGCATGCAAGTGACCTTAAAAAAAACAAGAAGTTAACAGTGCTCCTTTTTATTCAGATTTTACCTGTGTATGGTGATAAAATGTCCCTTCCCTCTAACAGAAAAAGGTAATGCCTTTTGGTTCAAGTCCCCACCCATCTAAATTCAGGGAATGACTTTAGCCATGCTGAAGTCACATTGTCTGTGTTTCCTGCCAATCAGCATTGCATAAAGGTGGCATGGTATAAGAACCTGTGTGTGCCACACCTTTAATAGCATCATTTGGACAAGATTCTCACTATTGGGAGAAATGATTGTGTACTCAAAAAAAAAACCTTGGAAATGCATGGTTATTCATTTTGTCATAAACTTCATTGATGGCAGTTGATCATAGCCAACTCCAGGCAAACCTTTAAAGTGTTACTAAACCCACAACAGTAAAATTGGTCTGTATATGCAGTAAAGCATGCTTGTTATACTCACTATGAACCTAATGGGTTAATCCTCTGCATTGTGTAAAAAGGCTGTTTGATCCTGTCTTCTCTGATCCTCCCCTTCTTTTAGTGTCTCCAATCCATCTGCTGATAGTACAGAGCCTTGGGAGGCATTCTGCACATGCTCAGTTTGTTGTGTATTGCTATAGAGTTTTTTTTTTTTTTGGGGGGGGTGCATGTGATCAGCACAGGGTCAATCAGAACTGTCCAGACAGATGGTAAGGGGTCATGCAACCTCATACGACAGTCAGAGGAGAATGAAAACGTCTCCTACAAACTTTACCAATGTTCGGCCGGACACTGAGAGACGTCACGAGACTGCCATATACTGCTGATGAGAAAAGGTGTTTAGCATTTTATATTTACTAAAATAATTGCATTAAAAATATCTTTACATGTATTGTTAAAATTAACTAGTGTAAATTTCAGAATTTACCTTGATTTCAGCTTTTTTTGCAGTCCAACAGCACTGGACTGGAAGAATAAGAGCAACACTATGGGCCAATCAAAAGTCCTGCATGCTAGCAAGGAACATTCACAAAATGGTAATTACCACTGTTGCTGCTCCTTCTGACTGGGGCAGAAAGGTGGTGCAGATGTCTTGCTTAATAGGGGCAGAAAAATGTCAGATCACCACTCACCAGGCTGGCTGTTTTGCTACTTTTCAGTATTGAGTGGTCAGTGCAGCCTTGGCACCACTTTGTGGAGGTCAAGACTGTAAAAAAGGATTGCACAACTAAAATGGCCAGTAAGAAGCTCTAAATCCAGAAAAAACATTCATTTCAAAGAAGTCTTTAATTAAGGACTTTGTACAGATTCAAATGTGAGATATTCTTTTAAAGTATGGAGCAGATTACCAAATTTTTATATATGAGTGAAACCAATTGAAATGTCATTATTTGCAATACATTAAAATGGACATTAGATAGCAGTGGCCTGCTATGCAGGGTTACTTATATTGATAGAACAGCAGCAGTAAGATGCTCCTCCTTGGGGTTCTTCCTTAACCTCTGCAAGAAATGAAGGGGATGAGGCTTGGAACCATGGGGTAGGGGAGAAGGGGAGTGAAACTGGGAGATCCTGGTCTGTATAAGGATAAAAAAGGAGGATTTGTGTTCGCATGAGAGAAGGGGGAGGAGAAGCAAATAGATGGGGGTCAAGGGATTGGAAAGAGATTGTCAGGGATGGACATGGGGAGTACTGCTGGCTGGTGAGGAATAGCCACAGTATATTTTAAGCAAATGGGCTGGCTGGGAGAGAGGGAGTGACCTCCATTGAATAATACAGAGACAGTGTTGGGGGTGGGCAGGGTGGGGGATTCCAGCCATTTGCAGTGTTTGTGTATGGGGGGGACACACACCTACTAAACGACATATCAGACTGGATGTCGCTCCACTTCCTTAAACTGAACCTCTCCAAAACCGAGCTCCTAGTCTTCCCCCCAGCCCGCACACCACCCCCCATTGACTTCTCCATCACGTCCAATAATTCCACTATCAGGCCAGCCCCGCAGGCCAGAGTACTTGGTGTCATTCTGGACTCCAACCTATCCTTCCAGCCCCAATTCCAATCACTAACAAACTCATGCAGACTCCACCTCCGCAACATCACCAAAATCCACACGTTCCTAACCCCAGAAACCACTAAACAGCTCATCCACTCCCTCATCATATCACGACTCGATTACTGCAACTCCCTCCTCACTGGCCTGCCAATCGATCCTGAATACGGCAGACAGACTCATTCACCTTACCAACTGCTCCGTTTCCGCCACCCCCCCCTGCCAATCCCTCCACTGGCTTCCGATTGCACAACGGATCAAATTCAAAATCCTATCACTGACGTACAAAGCTGTCCATCATACTGCCCCAAATTACATCACCGCCCTAATATCCAAGTACCACCCAACACGCACACTCCACTCCTCTCAAGACCTCCTTCTCTCTAGTTCCCTGGTCTCCTCCTCTCATGCCCGCCTCTAGGATTTCTCCAGGGCGTCACCCATCCTCTGGAACTCCCTACCCCAATCCATCAGACTATCACCTACTCTCCTCTCATTTAGGCGCACCCTGAAAACCCACCTCTTCAGGGAAGCCTGCCCAACCCCCTGCTAATTGCCGACCCTCCCCCCCCACTCTTCCTACCACTCCATCCCCCACAGCTATCTCCTCCTGTACCACTATCCCCTCCCTCCTAGATTGTAGGCCCTCAAACCCTCGTGTAATTGTTATTGTACTGTCGCATGTACTGTCCCCTATTGTAATGTACAGAGCTGAGCAAACTATTGGCGCTTTATAAATACTGTATAAAAATAATAATAAACAGGTGAAGTGCCTCCAGAGAAGAAGCAGATAGGGAGGGAGGGGGAGTGAACTGGAGGCACTTTTGTTCAGAAAGTATCAGGAAGAGAATTCCAGTTGTTTAGGGGGTGAGGCTGTAAATTAGTGGGACTGCTAGGCTGGGAGAGGGGAGCGAAGGTTAACAACGATCTGAGAGGGGCAGTGTGATATGCAGAGATGGATGGATGAAAGGGAACAGGAAGGGATAGTGTCTGAGCTGGGAGGAAGATGCCGGGGAGGGAGGGAAGACAGCTGGAGACATGAGAAACCGATAACGGAACTGACCTGTACTGAAAGCAGGGGAACTGTGGGCAGAAAACTGCAAGGGTCCTCCATGCACTTGGGGCCCCTGGGCAGTTCCCAGAGGTGACTGTGCATTATGACAGCCCTAGGAAGTGGCCCGCTCTCAGTCCTTACACTTTCTCCTGTTTTCTTGCACTGCCCAGTGGGAGAGGCTGCTGGAGGGAGAGACATACACAGGGCATTGTTCCTGTAATTGCCACACCACACCAATCCACCTCTTTCTATGGGCCCCCTGTGTGCCCGGGCCCCCTACAGGAGGACTGGTGCACAAAGGTACTAAAATCTTACACATGTGTATGACAGTTACTGGCATCTGTGGTGTATTTTGTTGTTGTGCTGCCCTAGACAACGCAATAATCAGGCCCCATCCCCCAAATAAAAAAGAGAGAGGAGAGAGAGTGAAGGGTGTGAGAGAGAGGATGAGAGAGAGGGAGGGTGAGAGAGGGAGGGTGAGAGAGGGAGGGTGAGAGAGAGAGGGGGGAGAGAAAGGGAGAGAGAGGGAGAGAGAGAGTGAGCGGCAGAGGAGAGAGGGGGGAGAGAGAGGGAGGTAGGGAGAGAGAGAGGAAAGGAGAGAGGGAGGAAGAGGGAAGGAAAGAAAGGGGGAGGGGGGAGAGAGAGGGGGGGAGAAAGAGAGGGAGGAAAGAGAGTAGAAAGAAGGAGAGGGAGGAAAGAGAGGGGGGAGAAAGGGAGGGAGAGAGGGGGGGAGAAAGGGGAGAGAGCAGGAGGGAGGGAGTGAGAGAGGGAGGTAGAGATGGAGAGGGAGGGAGTGAGAGAGGGAAGGAGGAAGAGGGAAGGAGAGAGAGGGAGGGAGAGAGAGAGGGGGAAAGTGAGAGGTAGGGAGAAAGGGAGAGGGAGGGAAAGAGAGAGAGGGAGAGGGAGGGAGGGAGGGAAAGAGAGAGGGAGAAGGAGCGTCCAGATTGCAGAATATAAAAGGCATGTCCATCCTTCAATCTACTGCCAGAACATGAAGCTGCCACACACATATAACCTTTAGGAAGTACTGATGCCCCAGACTGTACCGTTATAAGGCGGACTATTTTATTACTTTCAGGTGCACGTGGAGTAATATCATGCACTGCATTTTCCATCAGCTAAGTTACTGCCACTTCTATATCAATCTGCCGTGCAGGCCAGGACTTAATTGTCGATAAATGTAGTGCAGGACATTACTCCCCTGCACCCGAAAGCGAATAAAAAGTCTGCTTGGCTGAGGAAAGCTTTTTTTCTTGCGACAAAGTGCCTAGGGTCCCCCCTCTGCCTCCATTCCCCCATTGCTGATTTCATCAGCCGGTACTGGAGGACCTGGATAGGAGCAGGAGCACTTTGCACCGCACAGAATCTGAAGCAGCCTGGGGAGGTGTCGCCCCCTCACAAAATGCCGCCCAAGGCAAATGCCTACTTTGCCTTGTGATAAATACACCCCTGACTGCCATAAGCCTTCCTTCATATAAAGGTTGCTTTTCTCAGAAAGCATTGCAATTTTCGAAAATGTTTACTGGGGTTTTGTTTTGTGACCATGACAGATGCATGCAGTGCTTAATATAGTTTTCATCTATTTGGTTTATAATAGGGGACAGCAAACACAACAAAACAAAAGCAACTGTACCACATTATTCAGTAACCTAGCATGTTGCTCTGTAGATTAGCCAATCCTTTCTCCAAATTCCTTTGTTTCTTTACCTTTCAGTTCTCTTCTAAAAGCAAACCTGTGCTTTGCCCATGAAGGTCAAAGCAACAGGTTCACTTTATTGTCATTCCCTGCAGCAGCTTATAATTACTCGTACCTTGCTCACCTTCTGCTCTGTTCATTCATGGGAGCAAGGAAAAGAAGCCCAATGTGTCCTAGTTTATCATTGTCAGACCATACATAGGGATGACTCTCTCCCCATCCCCATCAGATGTGCCACACCACACTAGAGTGCCACACCACATAGCCAGAAGTACTGTTTTTTTACCTGGTTCTAGTGCTTACCCCATAAAGGGTCCACTGATTTTGTCTTAAGGTTACTTCCCCAGTAAGTGCACTAGCAGCCAAACACAGTATCAGTCACTCCTTTGGCTCAATTATTAGTCTATGGGTATTCTTTTTTTGTTGCTTTATTGAAAACTTTTGGATATAGGGTAACAATGGGATACTCCATTGACATTAAATAGTAACATATCTTCCTCCTAACAATTCTTAGCACAGCTCTTGAAGAAGCAAATGATGGGCTGAGCTACACAGGGACTCTATGAACAATGTCCACTTTTAGTACAGGCTGATTCTGATGTAAGAGGGATAGCAGCAACACATAGTCACTGGGATCTCACACATCGGTTTGTACTCACAAATGTCCCTGGATAGCTGGATGCCTCCTTCCAATACAAGCCAAACATGTCTCCTGTGAACTCTTAAGGCCAGATGCCAAATAGGAATCCCACAATCCGCTCCAGCAAATGTCAGCAGAATAGCCCCCCCCCCCCCCTTCCTCAGCTAGCATAGCTTGGATCTTGATCAGCAAATTAAGAAGCACAGTGGGACTGCCCAGAAGGGCAGGCTTGGATCTTCTCCTCTTGGACAAGATCCCCTCTGCTCTGGGGCTCTAACAATTTATTCTGCCTCCCAGCCACCTACTGGGCACCCTCCCCCAGGGATTGGATGGAACCACATACATATTCATACTGTAGATTTGACTCTCCCAGCCCACTACTTTCCAGAACCATCCAGAAGGCAGTGGTAAGCAGTCAATCCCACATCCTGTGAATCCCATAGCAGACCAGAGTAATCACAAGTAGCTCCACTGATTACAGGTGAGCTATAGAACTAAATTTACCTAACCTAGCATCTATCTAGGAAGCTGCTACATGTTGCTTTGCTTAGCAATGGGAAAGGAATAGGTTCACTTTAAAAGCTCCTCTCCTGTTCTGAAATCGCTTCCTCTGATTTTACTGCACACAGTGTGCATTAGAAGGTGCAGAAATTGAGATAGAACCCTTCCTAATTTCCTGGCTCGAGTTCATCCACTTGTTCTTTCCTTCTGAGCATAAATGTCCTTGGCTAATATTCATTCAGTTATCAGTTCTTTCAATCATAATGGCTCAGCATCACATGACAAGACTACCATTGCTGATGTCTCTCTGAGAAAGTTGGTTGTCTGGCTGTCTGCAACTACAGTATTTAGAGACATCGATCTGGAACATGAATGCAGATCAGGAAAGCTATACATCTTGATTTGCCTACTACTGTAGTTTCAAGTCAGCAAAGCCCTTAGATCAGCACAATGGCCAGGGATCTAGTATTTTCAGAAGAAGTCAGAATTAGCCACTATAATGCCTGAAATGGGTCTTCTGTAAAATTCTGTACATGAAATTCAAGCATTAGGTAAAATAAAGTAGGTCCCTGACAATTTTGAAAGGGCCAGTCCACATAAATAACTACTAATGGGTAGGCTGTAGGTTATATCATGTCACTGTTGATTATGTGTTTTACAGACTCTAGTTCTGAAGTCTCAATACTTGGGGGTAAGTCACATAGTAAATTTCCTCATATCAATAGTTGGGGATAGTTAATTTACAGTAAATGACACATGGAGCTGTGGTCTGAATGTGTCCCTTAAAGGCTAATTGCACTAGAATAGTTTGATGTGGGATAGTGCAGCACTACCCCTATAGTCCTGCACAGCCAGGCAACATATTTCCTTCCAGACTTGCACTCCAGAGACAGTAAACAATCTTTGAGCTTGTTTTTTTTTGGATTTTATTAGAGGATGATAATTTGGATGAAGATGAGGAGTGCATGGGATGCCCAGGGAACTGTAAAACTGAGGGCAGTTACCTGAAACTATGTACAAGTAGTCTGAAGTGTTTTCTCTTATCTTCTTAGAGAGCTAGCCAGCTTCTCCCTGTGTACCTGTTCAGACCTCAGATGAAATCTCCTCTCCAGCCAACTGCCTGAGGGAATCCCTGCCTAAGAGATCCCAGAAGCTGTCACCTTAAATAAAAGCAGTCCCAGATGGGAGCTAGTCAGGTTCCCCCCCCCCCAAATGCCCTTTCCCCTTATCCGGCCCAGGGAGTGTGGGATTATTTACTCAGTCTCTCCTGCAATCTTGTGGGTTGGTGGCTGCCTTCAGGTCTTACGCTGGGCTGGCTCCTTCCCTGCTTCCTTAGCTGTCCTCTCTCAGGAGACAATGAGGCTGAGAGATCCTCTCTGACACTCTTCTGCATGTAGGTAGGCTCCTCTTCTGGACCCCTTCCCAGGTTCCACACACCATTCTGCTCGCTCCATCTTCCACCTGAACTCTTCTGATACTGAGCAGGCTCAGCCACTCTTAAGGGTTGTGCTGACCCCATGCCAAGCCTCCTGCTTAGGGATTGGTCAGGATCCCTTGAGTGTGCAGACCAGCCACTCCTCACCCCCACCCACTGATATCTAGAGACTTCTCCAAGTCTCTAGGTCATGGGGAAGTTCCAAAGAGCTGGTCTGCAGAGCCTCTTAGTCCTGACCAAAATTTGATCCCCTCGTACTATTCCACCAGGCTGCTATTCAGCCTCTAACTCAGTGGTTCTCAACCTTCCTAATGCCACGACCCTTTAATACAGTTCCTCATGTTGTGGTGACCCCCAACCATAAAATTATTTACCCAGTAATTATAATTCAGGAAGTGTCATTTTACCTCCAATACTGCTGCATTCAACACAGTAGCTGCTTTTAACAGAGTAGCTGCTTTCTACACAGTAGCTGCTCTTTACACATCGGAAATATGTGTTTTCCGATGGTCTTAGTCGACCCCTGTGAAAAGGGTCGTTTGACTCCCAAAGGGGCCGCGACCCACAGGTTGAGAACCACTGCTCTAACTAAAATGCATTCGTCTCATCTAAGGATCGTAAGATGATATAGTTACCTAATACACAACCATTGTCCATTTCCTCCATTTCTTATCTGCAGTGGGCCAGCACTAACATTCTTGTTCAAGAGAATATAGATGAGTAATGGAAGAAAAAAGACCAAGTGGTCCATTGAGTCTGCCCATTTTTTTTACCCTTTTTGTCTAGAGTATAGGTCTATATTCCAAGCTTGTTTAAATCCACTTACTGTTGGTTGACTCATTACTTCTGCTTTTCACAGAGGTTCTCTCTTTCGGTTGCTTTGACAGAGACACTCATTATTTTCTCTCATTATTTTGATATATTTCTAAAAGTACATCTTAATTAAAAGTCTTCTGCAAGCTCATATATCATTTTTTTTTTTTTTTATGTTTTTTAAATATAGTAGGAACAAGAAGATACTCTGTTGCAAAAACATTCTGCTGGCCATGCAAATGTTTATCTCCAAAGAGAAGTTGCAGTTTAATGCTGGTAGCTAACCACTATGTGTTTGCCACAAGCAAACAAGCAGATGGGAATTTGGTGGCTCCGTTGCTCCATAATTGCTCATAAAGCATGTGACAAACCCATACAGCTTGACCTTTTACACACATACTTGTTCAACTCTTCATAGTCTTCAGATGAAGACTGTTGCACATTCATCCTTGTCAGGAATGACCAGCTCCTCGCTAAATTCAAGACCTGGGTCGCATTGATTAAACCAAAATAATTTTTTTTACAGTAGACCAAAACTCTTTATAAATTATGTTGTCAAAATATGTACACTAGATGTACACTATATTTACACTGTAAAAATAAAAAAATATGAATTTATTGTGACATTCAACTCAGGTTAAAAAAAAAAATACTGTAGGTATTGTTAACTCAAAAAAATACCCTTCCATTGCTCTCAGTCTCCCCCTAAATCTCCCAATTTTTTTTTTGCTAATGTAATTGGACTTCCTGTTACAGGGTGAATATGTTCATTCTTCATGGTCCCACTGTATGTAGGAACGTAGTCACCCTTTATTGCTCACTCCTTAGATAGCCTGTGGACTGTAGTCTAGGGCTGTGTGATTTGTAGTGTGGATAGACCAGTGAACATGACAACTGACATGCACTGCTCATTCCAAACAAATTATTTTCGGAGAATAAGGATACCATTTAGTGCAATTTCCCAGCAGGAGATGTATGAATGGGACCTGCTTAGTGCTCTTTCATATAAAATCACCTAGGAATTTGAAGAAATGTATATGGCTGACCAAACATTTGCTGGATAGCTTGGTCTGCATGTAGATGTGAAGAAATATTTAAATAAAGTTCCATTGACAACTATTCTTACATTGACTAGTATACATTATTTTTTCAGGTCTATTTAAAAGACTTGAGAGGTAGCCTGCATCACCTCAGTTTCATGACTGCAGTGTATCTTTAAATTGTATCTAAACCCAAAAGCAAAAATGTTATATACTGCAGCTAGTCAATCCTTAAGTGATTGTAAATGATTAGAAATAGAGCTTTCTTTTGGTGGTTTTTGATCACCTCTACGCTTTTTATTTAAATAAAAAAAATATTTTTTGCTTTCTGCTATTAAACATATCCGATAAAAAAACGTAAAAAATCAAATTGCATCATAAATTTAGGCCAACATGTACTGGAATTTTAATCAAAATTTTTTTATACTAGTAATGGTGTCAATCACTTATAGCGGGACTGCGATATTGCAATTGGACACTAAGGCTTGATCTGTGCGGGTGGTGCCGCTGCGGGTCCCACACAAATACCTGCAGGTGCAGCACCCACA
Source organism: Staurois parvus (assembly GCF_062004578.1). Lineage (NCBI taxonomy): Eukaryota > Metazoa > Chordata > Amphibia > Anura > Ranidae > Staurois > Staurois parvus. Next base: position 5,581,853 of record NW_028318382.1, read on the forward strand.
CAGAGGATTGCGGGGCCCGCAGACTGGTGCCATTAATTCTAATGGCACACTGGCACTGGAAATCGCAACCGTACTGGGAACCTCGTTTCCCGTACAGGCTGCGATTTCCGAAGAAGTAAAGGGACATCTTCCCTGCGTGTTCCAGGCCACGGAAGTCCATCCAAATGAATAGGCTCTCGTGCCCGTGAAAATTTCGGCCTGCACGGCTGCACATATGTGAACCCGGCCTTACTGACACTAATTGTCACTTTGTGGGAACCAGTGACACTAATACGGTATGCATTGACACTGTACTAATGGCACTGGCTGGGAAGGGGTTAAACATCTTAGGTGATCAAGGGGTTAACTGTGTGCCTAGCTATGTGTATTGTTTACTATGTATGCTGTTTTCATTAGGTAATGTGCTGGATTCTCTTTCCCTGCTTGTACGGAAAGAAAATACAGCACATTGCTGTTGACAGAACACAACAGTGCCTTGTTTACATAAGTAGAGCTGTGTTCTGTCAGTCTCCTAAACGATCATAGGGTACCGGCGCTCATCCATCCGCTGATCGGCTTCTGTTGTGTCCAATCACAGCAGAAGCAGTGCGCTGGTGGTGTGCACCTATGACCAGGAAGTGTAGAATCCCATTTATATACTTGATTCTGCACAGCATGGCTACCCTCTAGCAGTATATCTGCTATGGGTGCTCGGCAAATGGTTAAACACTGTCAGGAGTGTTTGCGATGGTCAGTTTGTAAACATTTATGTAAAACCGTTATCCCAAAAGGAAAAATATTATCTCTGTAACTGCTGATTAAATTTGTTAGCCAAATCCATCTGAGTTTGATTGTCCATCTAACACTACCCTCTCCACGGTTTGACAATGCTGCTGTCCAAGGGTAGCCCTGTTGTTCCTTCATAGAGTGGCGGTATCCTCAGACAGGAAGTGTGTCACTGGTCAGATCACCAGGAAAAAAAGGCCCAATAGAACAGAAAACTAATGCAGATGCCACATTTATGGACTACTAAACTGCAATATATACATTTTTTGTTTTGGGTTTAGATACGCTTTATGGTATCCCACCCACTTGGTTTAATAGCTGAAAATTCAAACAATAAAAACATGAAGTATTAACACGTCAATGCGGATACTGTAAACAGGTCTTCATGTCATAAGTGCAGTTACTGAGACTTTGTTAAATCTTATCTCCGGTGAAAGACTGGATTATGCAATTAAATTCCAGGAAGTATAGTATTACATCTATTCACACAAATGTCCTTATTCCTGTTCACTGGTAATTTATGTGTTTACTACAGAAGGTAAAGTTGTGATCTCGCAGCTTGCAGTGGGTATAGTAAGTAAGTGGAAGCCAACAGATAGTGGTGGGACAAGGTCATCTAGTGGCCAGGTCGAAAATATCAAACTGTCCCCCCTTCCCCAGGAGGAATTGGGAGATGGGGTTAGAGAAGTGTAGGCAGCACTAAAATGTATGCAGTGGTTCCGGCATGTGCTGCAATGATCACAATTTACCGCCAGGGGTGGACTGACCATTTGGAAACTCGGGCACTGCCCGAGGGCCCGGGGTCAGTAGGGGGCCCCAAGAGATGCCCCTGGTACCTTTTTCAGGGGCTTTTTTGAGTTTCGGCAAGGATACAGGGGACCCATGATCCCCTATTGCCCGGGGGCCCCATGAGTTGTCAGTCCACCCCTGTTTACCGCCCCCCCAAAATCACCCCTTAAGCTGCAAAAGCAGCCACAGCTGTGATGCTTTGTATCAGTGTGTCAAAAATAATCCCCTGTTGTGTTTGGTGGGCAGTATTACCTGCAGAATGGGACCCATCCAAGTGAATGTGGCTTTTAGGGGTTAAAGCAGGTCTTGAGGATATGATATAATGCCTCCTAACCACTTGCAATAAGAAGGCATGTTACACTTTACTTATAACACCCCTCCCCCTTAGCTAGTTCTGTGATAGTGTGTGTGTTCAGGGAGATTGGGGGGTAGCTCTGATTACAGAACTATAAGCCCTATTAGTGCCAACCTCTTCCTGAAAATGCTAGTTAGCTGACTGTTATGCTGACCCATTATCTTCAATACTTTCGGAACCTCTACATGATGCCTGCTGCCTGAGCTGAAATCTGAACCATGCCTGGCCCTGTTGTCACTACCTGGCACAGATGATTTCTACACTGACCACTAATGTAGGGGAACCTTACACAAACCCCCAATGTAATGGTGGATTTTACTCTGACCACCAATGTCGGGGGGAATTTACACTGAACACCAATGTAAGGAGGAATTTACACTGCCCCCCAATGTAAGGGGAAGGTTACACTGACCACCAATTTAAGGGGGGAATTTACACTGACCACCAAAGTAAGGAGGGAACCTACACCAACCACTGACATAACAGGAAATTGTACACCAACCAACAATGTAACGGGATTTCTACACTGGCCACCTATGTAAGGTGTGATTTTTATACTGACCTCCAATGTAATAGAAGCATTTACACTGACCACTAATGTACCAGGGAATTCTACACTGACCATCAACATAATGGGAAATTTACAATAACCAGGAATGTAAGGGGGCAGTTCACACTGTCCACCTATGAAAGAGGGAAGTTTACACTGACCACCTATGTAAGTGTAGCACTACCCCCTTATTAGTCGCTAAGGAGTTCCCCTATAGTCCGCCACAGCCAAGCAACATGCATTTTCTTCCACACTTGCACACTGGAGACAGTAAATAGTCATTGAGCTTGTTTTTGTTCAGTGTTATTAAGGGATATTGAACTTGTATGAGGTTGAGAAGTGTATGGGATGCCCAAGGGAACTGTGAGGACAACTCCTTAGCAACTATGTACAAGCCCATTAGAAAAAAAGCCTCTTCTTGAAGAGCTCTCAGGGCCTCCTGGTGTACCACCTCAGACTCCTGATGAATCCTCCTCTTCACCCAGCTGACTGAGTGAATCCCTGGACAAGAGGACCCAAAAATGGCCACTTTAGCAAAGCAGTCCTAGATGAGGAGCTAGTTGGGTTCTGCACCTGACTGCCCTCTCCCCTTTTCCAGCCCAAGGGGTGTAGGACTACTCACTCTGCCTCTCCTGTAAGCTTGTTGGGTTGATGGCTGCCTTCAGGCCTTATGCTTGGCTGTCCCTTTCCCTGCTTCCCAGGCTGTCCTCTCTCAGGAGATGGCTGAGGTAGAGAGAGATCTTCCTGTCCATCACCTGCCTGTAGGTAGGCCCATCCCCGGGCCCCCTCCCAGGCTCTACACTCCAGCCCCTCACTCTATCTTCCACTTGACACTGACCACTTCTTGATCACGCTCTCTCATACTTAAGGGCTGTCCTGACCCCATACCAAGCCTCCTGCTTGGGGATTGGTCAGAGTCCCTTGAACATACAGATCAGCCCCTCCTCACCCCAACCCACTGCCTTCTAGAAACTTCTCAAGCTTCTAGAGCAGGGGGAGGTATCAGGGAACTGACCTGCAGAGCCCTTAGCCCTGACCCAGAGTACCTTGGCTGACTCATCCCAGGCTGCTATCTAGCCTCTAACTAATAAAATCTAGCTAGCTCCCCCTGGCTAACTAGAGGAGCACTACATAAGGGGGGAGTTTACACTGACCTACCTCTAATAGTGATCAGTAATGTAAGGCCTAGTTTACACTTGTGCTCAAGGGGTGATTGAGATGTAGTTTTTCTGCCTCCTGGCTGCCCCCTTCCCAAGCTGCAAAGGCAGATGGGCAGGGTTTTACACCTACCATAGTTGCAGTGTGTTGCTTTGCAGCAAAAATTACACCCCCATCGCATTCAGTGAGCAGTGCCACTGCCATGTAATGTAATGGGTCTGTGCCTTAACTTCCCTGCAACTGCACATAATGCAAGTGATTGCTGTGCAATGATGTGGCTTTTGTGGAATAAAGCAGACGGTTAGACTTGGTTCACATCTGTGTGGGTGCTGCCACTGCAGGACCCACACAAACACCTGCAGCCGCACCACCAACACATAGGAATGCGGGACTCACAGGCGGGTGCCATTACTTTTAATGGCACGCCACCCGTACTGGAAATCGCAACTGTACTAGGAACCTTGGTTCCTTCACAGGCTGTGATTTTCCAAGTAGTGCAGGGACTTCTTCCCTGCGTGTCCTGGGGCAGGGGAGTTCAAATGAATTGGCACTCATGCCTGCACAAATCGCGGCCACATATGTGACCCAGGAGTGAGGAGGTGACATTTCACCTCCCAGCTGCCTGTCAACCACCCTCTGAAGATTGATCCACTGCGGATTGCTTCTCAGAGGGGCGGTAAGTGCTGCCACATGTGTAAACAAGCCCTAATTAAGGTATTTATAGTGAGAGCACCTGCTGATCTCTGAACCTTTATACACCCTCTCTCAGCCCACATTTTCAGCCTAAATCCCCCCTGCACCTCAAACCCCAACTCCTCTCTGATTTTACATGTCCATTCTGCTCACCTTTGCACCCCTACCCCCCCCCCCCCCCGCTTACCTCTTCACACCACGTCTTTGCTCACCTTTGCTTTCCAAATAGGTAACCCCCTTTCCCTCCCTCTGCTGCAGTGCTACGGAACCCTTCAAATGCTATACCTGACAGCACATTCAGTGGTAGCAGTGGCAGGCAGGACTACCAAGCCTGCTTCTGTTCTCATCTGCTTCTTGGGTGGCATTCAGCAGAGGAGATGGTGGGTAGGAACTCAGTAGGGGTCGGATTTATACATGAATAGCCTGTTGTTTCCCTATAAAGGGTGGTCTATCTACATGTGAATACCAGGATATTTACATAGCTATATCGCTCTATTTCCACATGAATGTCCCGATATTTAATTATGAATGCAATGTACATACTGTAGCAAGGCTCAGCAGAGATAGTGACTGACTAATGCCAAGTACACATGATGACTGTGGCCAGGTGCATTGCTTTGGCCAATCACAATGCACTGTTAGGGCGCAGTGCATTGTGGGGTGTGGCGGGCGAATAGTCCGCTGAATGCCCTTACCGTTCCTGTGTTTGTCGAACATATGAATAGCTGATGTTTGAGTCAAACTCTAGCCCAACACCATTAGGAATCTTTTCTTCGGCAGCTCCCTCTAATCCTCCTTTGGTCCATCTGGAGTCATTGTGAGTAGGCAGCAAGGTTTTAGGGAGGAATATGCATTGGAAGGGTTGTTTTGTCACAAGGGGGTGAGCAGGGGCGGACTGACAACTCATGGGGCCCCCGGGCAATAGGGGATCATGGGGCCCCTGGGTCCTTGCCAAAACTCAAAAGCCTATGAAAAAGGTACCAGGGACATCTCATGGGGCCCCCTACTGACCCCGGGCCCTCGGGCAATGCCCGAGTTTCCAAATGGTCAGTCCGCTCCTGGGGGTGAGACAGCTGGGGAGTGATATTCAGGGTGGTATGGTAGAGTGAGTCAGCTGGGGAGGGATAAATGTCAGAGAAAGGTGATGTTCTGGTTTATCTGTGCAGAGTAGCTGCATGCAGGGGATTCTGGATATGAGGAGAGCCCAGAGGAGTCAGGGCCTGAGGTGGGGTTTGTTAGCAGAAGGGTCAGCAGAGTTACATAGTTAGTTAGTCTGGCTGAAAAAAGACAAAGGTCCATCCAGTTCAACCATTAAAAAAAAGTTATAATCCTATACCCACAGTTGATCCAGAGGAAGGAAAAAAACTCAGCAAATTATAATCCAATTTGCTCCTGCAGGGAAAAAATTCCTCCCTGATCCCCCGAGAGGCAATCGGATATTCCCTGGATCAACTTTACCTATAAATGTTAGTATCCAGTTATATTCTGTGTATCTAAGAAATAATCCAGGCCTTTTTTAAAGCAATCCACTGAGCTGGCCAGAACCAACTCTTGAGGGAGTCTATTCCACAATTTCACAGCTCTCAATGTAAAGAAACCTTTCCATGTTTGGAGATTAAATTTATTTTCCTTCAGACGTAAAGAGTGCCCCCTTGTCCTCTGTGATGACCTTAGGGTGAGTAACTGTACACCAAGTTCACTATATGAACCACTGATGTATTTATACATGTTGATCATATCCCCCCTTAATCTCCTCTTCTCAAGAGAGAATAAATTCAGTTCCTCTAATCTTTCCTCCATGCCTCGTATCAGCTTGGTTGCCCTTCTCTGCACTTTCTCCAGTTCCCCAATGTTCTTTTTGTGAATTGGTGCCCAAAACTGAACTGTATATTCCAGAGTGTGGAGCACAGCAATAGTGTGTAGTTGGCTGCCAGCAGAAACAGCTTCTGTGGGGTTTTGTGTGTGCGAGAAAGTGTGGCAAAGCAGAATCCCCAAATGTTGTGCTGTGCTGGGTAGCTGGTTTGGAAACCCGGGGCAGGTCGTTGGGATGTGTCAGGCTTCTGCTCACTGTCGTCTTCCAGGGAGCTTGGGAGCAGCGAGTTTCCTTAGAGCAGGGAAGGGCTTGCAAAGTAGAAACCCTACTGGATAGGATTGGGGAGATTGCGCACAGTGTGACTGGGATTGGACTATAGGAGGGAAAAGGTGGAGAGAGTGAGGGCACCAGGGCTCAGATTGAAAGTAAGGAGGAGGAGAAATTGCTACTGGAGGCAGAATTATCCATTGGCAAAACAAAACTCAGATTTAGGCACTATCCCAAAGGGGAAAACAAAACTATTCTGATGAATTGAAACTCTTATTGAGCTTTTTCATTATTTAAGGTGACAACATACACTGAAAATTGGGGAAAGGTTTCAGCTATCATTATTTTATACCTATCTGTTATTGGTCACATTCGAATTTACAGCATGTCATTATTGGTTAGCAGAAAATGAGGGATATTATGACCTTGTGTGAACCCACAGGTGATCCACCAATAATCAACATGTCATCAAATCATGAAATTTCAAATCTATGACAATCCATATTAAAATGTTGGTCAGGGTAAACTAAAAAACAGATTCTGTACATTTCCTTTATATGTGCACATTTCCCAGTGTTTTATCTATTCACAAATGCTGAAAATACGGAAAAATGCATGTTGATTTGCTAATAATCCTTTGAGTTCCTAATTTCCTGTTTGGGCTGACAACACTGCACCTTTGCTTCTGTGAAATAACAGTTAGAGTTGTCTGCCTGCTGGACTACAGAAGTCTGTCTATCCTTTATTCTTCTCTGTCCCACTCTAAAGCTGGTCATAGATGGAGAGAATTTTTAACAAAAATGCTTAGGAAAAGTCTTAGGAAAATTTGTACGAAAATTCTCCGAACATTCCCAGAACATTCGAATACACTGTTAGAAATTTGTTTCTTCCTGTTCCTTCAAATTTTCTCACCACTGCGGTTGAAAATGAACAATGATTTGACACTAATGATTGTATAAATGAGCAAACTTTCTTAGAATACTCTTTTCCTAGGAACTTTCATTCAAAATTCTACCCTCTTTGGCCAGCTTAAATGCATACATTGATTTCTTTCCTAGCAATAGTAAAGTCTTCACCCACAAGAGCCCAACCACACACTGTGTAGGGAAAAGGTTCTTGGGAGATGTAGTTCTGAAGGGTTACCTACATGAATTATCTCTCAAACTAAACTATTACTGGCCTGGTGAGGATGTCACAGAAGGTGATAAAAGCTGTTTCTCACTAGGTAGAAGAAAAAATAATTTTGGTACACATTCTCGAAGGGAGAGAGAGAGGTTTCAGAATAAATTTGGCTAATGCCTGCACATACAGTACACTTTAAATTTTGTGTTTACATTTTCGTTTTATAACATAGGAATTGTTGTGCTGTGCTAAAACTTTACATTGAAGGGTTACAAGTTTTAGGCAACTAACTCACACTGTACTGTAATTGCAGCTAGAAATATAACCACATAATGTGCATTCTCTAATGTTGTCACTGCATGTCATATATTAAAGGCTGATTCTCTATAATGTGCAATGCGGACCGTAGATTGTATGTGAAAGCTACAGATAAGGAATGTTAGCAGATTATAATTGTGCAGACCAGGATCTGTCACCTGGGTGTGTTTATGGAGCTCCTGATGTTATCAGTCCCTGACAGCTGTTCAAGTTTCAACAGGAACTCCTATAAACTGTTATGTAAAGTATCTGGAATCAGTGTGAGGGTATGGAATGTATTCTTCATCCAAAACTGGAGGTGCTGTATACATGACACACTCTGCCAGGATCTGCCTGAAATCTATATACTACATTTTACAGACTCCAGTGTCTTGTTACTAAATAAATGTCTACAGGGTAAGCTGTGGCCAGCAACCTAAGCCTTTGTATGAATCTCTGTTATATAATACAATTGCAGAGGATTATCACAGGATAGGTTTACATAAAAACTGATATATTGACAATAGACGTACTGGACATTTTTTTGTATTTGAGAAAGCTTCAGTTTATGTCATGTTTGGGAATGGGGATCAGTAAAGTCCACTATTTTATTACATAGTTACATAGTTAGTCTGGATGAAAAAAGACAAAAGTCCATCCAGTTCAACCATAAAAAAAGTTATAATCCTACAAGTTATTTTAGTATTTAATCACATCAAAGTAGATCTGAAGATACTTGGTAATTAAACTTTAGATCTCAGCATTCAGTCTGGCAGACATGATGCACTTCATGGATCCAAAACTGTTGTATATATGTATACTGTATATGTCTTTGCTACAGGTGTGTTGACCAATAAATTCACTAGGTGCTGAAAATGTATTGCTTGTTTTTCTATATATTGTTGTTTGGGCATACTCCTTTATTTGCATGCACTATGAACATTAATTTAGTGGTGTCTGCTACCTTTAAGGAATACTTTGTTATACAGTAATACCTCGGTTCACGAACTTAATTCATTCCATGACTGGTCACAAACCAAATTGGTCGCAAACCAAGGCAAATTTTCCCATAGGGTTTAATGTAGATCAGGTTAATCCATTCTGACCCATACAGACGTGGTCGCGAACCGAATTTGGTCACCAACTGAATCAAATTTTCCCATAAGGTTCAATGTAAATAAGGTTTATCTGTTTAACACACGGGTTAAAATGCCAATTAGAGGTTAATGTCCCACATCTGTGGCTTTTTAAATTGCAATTAGTGTCAGTGTATAAATAGTCAATGAGTTTGTTAACTCGTATGTGGAAGCACTGACTAGGCTAGATACTGTAAGGGAATTCCTGTACGGCAACTGGCTAATAGAAATAAGCATAGGCTCAAACATGCGTGCAAGAATGCGCGCACACGGGTGCACACATGCGGGAGTGTGTCCACTGTTTCTGGTGCCAGACAGGCTATTTAAAGGAAGCTCTTACTGTCTGTCAGTGCTGATTGGTCTTCAGCTAACTTCCTGTTTCCTGCTGTATCCTGTGAGTATCAGTTACTGACCCCGCTTGCCGTTGACCTGCTCTTGGATCCTGTTTATGCTTCCGCTCATCGATTTATGATTCTGGCTTCCTCCTGACCTTGTCCCTATCTGATGTTCAGGTACCTCATTGCCTGCTCATTGCTGACCCTGGCTATTACTCTGACTACGCTTCTGCCTCCAGTTTTGGCTCTACAGTCCTGCCGAGTGCCTGTCCTGTCTGTCATTACATCGGCTCCAGTTGTCACGGTGTGTTCCGGCCTCACGCTTATCAGAAATCCCAGCAAGCCACGTACACAGATCTTGCAGTTCCAGTGGAGCGCGTCTTTAACCCCAGCTGGCCATCCCGGCATCAACTCTGTTCCTGACTGGATGCCCACCACCAGCCGCAAGTTCCACAATCAATATCCGCAGGCACTCATGTTCCTCCTGTCCCTCGGTACCATCTGTTTCACCTTCAGTGAGGCCTGGGTTGGAGATACAAGAGAGGCTGACCTCATCAATTCAGACTTCTATCAGGTACGTGACAGATACTGAGCTATGGGGATCAAAAAAGAACTGTCAGTAGTCCTGCATACCAAGGTAATGGGCACTTTAGAAAGATGGAAAAGGTGAGTATAGTTCAGCTTTAAAGTGGTATTAAACCTGAAAAGGGGTAGTCAGTAGTGCAGAAAAAGAGCCTTTTAAGCTGTAACCAGCAATCTGTACTATACAGTAGTAGCAACAGCAGTCTCCCATAGCAACAAAATTATAAAAGCATTCAAAATGAAATTCAGAAATTCTCTAGCTGAAGCCATCTTGATGGTTTCCCAGACTCTCCACAGTTCCCTGATCTATGTAACTTCTGGTACTTCCTTGCAGGTCTCCATCATTTCCTTCATACATCCAGACAACAAACAGGCTCTCTCTGGCAGAGCCTTGAGCACATGGCTAGGCCTTAGGCTTCAGGTCTACCCAGAACAGCAGTTCCTCACTCATCCATGCCAGACAAAGGTCTGGATGGGAAGACCCCGATCACCTGACCTTCCCAAATATTTATACTTTCTCCCAGCATGCTCAGCAGCCAAAGGAAACTCCTACTGATTAGCTAAGAAAAGAATGCATATTCATAACCTAGCTTTACTGCAGTTCATCATACTAATGCCAAGGGTAACAATGCACCTGTTGATAAAAGAGAGGAACTACAGCTACACCAGGCTTAGGAGAAAACCCAAATGTTAAAAAAGACTATAAATCAATCAGATTACCTACAACCGAGCACAGCTACATTTACTGGTAGCCTCCGTTTAAGACAAAGGTGCTACACTCTCCCCCTGCCAGGGAGAGAACGTCCTCAAAGTCTGCAAAAAAACATGTGCTCTCACACCTGAGAGCGGATGTCCCAGCAAAATGTGGATAGGGAAGGGAAAAAGGAAAGAATAAATATGTATAACATTCCACACAAAAGAAGATGAATATTAAACATATGCAATCACATAAATGTGTCATTACTTACAAGAGCAAGTGAAAAATGCAATAGGTAACAACATTATACCCTATCTATCTAACTATTATTAGCCTATACAGTAGCATAATGTAGATATTATTGTACAAATGTAAGGCACTGTCTCTCCTCAGCCAAGGAAGATGTAGTGTGTGTAGTCAACATGTTATAGCACATTCTATTATTATAGCAATAATTATATAGAAGTAAACATTATTTTATAGCAGCAATGGTAGATCATTATGAAAGTGACTAGAGAGTGATATATTCTTCCAAGAAAGTATATCAACAGACATATAGCAAATAATTCACTTATTGAACTATTGCTGAAGTAAAGTACTTGCTGCTCACTCAGGATGGCCCTGTACACCCTCTGGTGACAGCAACAGAAAGAAAGGTTCACATGCAGACACCTCTAGTCCATAGAGCTTAGGTTTCAGATGTAAGCTTGTTCCAAAAAACAAAGGCAAAGCCTATCTGACTACCTAACTAGAACATCACATTGTTTCTGTAGTCCCAGAGTCCAATGGGCACATACTTATATTTGTTGGGCCCTAACCAACAAAGTGTTCGCTGGCTGAAGACTTCTTACTGTCTCCATTTCCCCAGAGTCCAGCAGGTACAAAACTTAGACTGCACATCTTTATAAGCTTGCTGGCTCTGTCACACCAACGGGTACTTTCCTTGGATTTTGCTAGCTCTGTGACACCAAAGTCCAGCGAATACTTTTCAACTATAGCAACAAAGTGTAGGATGGAATTAATTTGGCATAAAACCCCATTAGTGGCAACATTTTTTTTCTTTCTTTGGGTTCCTGAGCCTAGGAACTAAAGACTGGATCTGTAAAAGTTGCAAACTTTGAATCAGGTAACACAGCCACACAGCTGTAAGGGACCGCCCGGCGGTACCACTAGCACTCCACTGATCAGGCGTCCCCAGAGCACGGAATCTAAGCCCCAGTGTACTTGTTCACCAGGGCCCCTGATGGTGGGGATGGACTTGGAGTACCCTGAGACCAGGTCGTGGCTACTGAGTATACCTGTCAGTGGTAGGGGTAGTCACCAGGGGCTCCCACGGGGAAGAGCCTGATATGAGGAGGTCGGGTGACCCCGTTGGGATGGATGGATGGCTGAGCAGATGCGAGGTCAGACAAGCCGGGACGGTAACGGTGGGGACAGTGCGGTACAAAGCAGCAGGCAGAGCTTAGTCGGGTCACACGCCAGGTCAGCAACAGAAGGTCAGATCTAATAAGGGGCATCCAGGAGAGAGGTCAGGCAAGCCAAGGGTCAGAGTAGGAGAATACAGCAAGGTCAATCCGGGTCAGTAACTTACAGGGCACACGTTCGCAGGTTCAGGGATACAGGAGAGACCAGAAGGCACTGAATGACAGCTCAGGGCTGTTTGAATATCGCGCCCTGCGCTGTCATTGGTGCCAAGTGCGCGCCTGCGGCTTCTACTGCGCATGCGCAAACCCGAACGCCGTGGCCGGCCAGGACCTAGTGCCCGCGTCCCTGCACAGGGCGGCGCACTGCGCCTGCGCCGGGACCAGCGCCGCGGGGATCCCTGACACAGCTGTGAAGAGTGGCTGCAATAGTGATGAACTCTTTTAGTCCACCTACTCAATGGCAACACAGTCACAGAAGAACTTGAAACATGACAGCCTTTTGTAGCAGGAGACTGAGACTACTTTCTATGGATGACAAGACATACTGGCAATCCTGAGCAACAGGCTAGTATGTCACTTTCCAAGGCACACACTGCAACTGCTGGTATCAAGAGCACAATCAAGCAGCAAGCAGAACAAACAGGAGTGTCCCCACAGCAACATTTTCCATGTGAAGAACAACCTCCTGTAGAATAGACACAGCTGATACTGAGCAGCGTGGCTGTGTTCCACTTTGGTTCAAACAGGATTCAACCACTTGCAAGATCACCAATAGTAACAAGGATCTGGCAGTTGAACAAGTTTTCCAGAAGATCCAGTGGTAGTGATGTATTGCTTTAGATCCAGGTAAATGTAATATAGTGGTATACCTTTCTGATATTACAGTGAAAACGTTATTTTCAAGTCATCTCTGATAGCAGCATCAATCCACTGTCCACGCTTACTTTGAATTTATTCCACTAAAAACTCAGGCACCTGTGAATACAAGTAACAATACTCCTCAACCATCTTTTTCATGACAATCCGTTGAAACTTACACAATTTTGGTAGAAGCTTAGGATTTCCACAGCCAGGCAAGACCAGAGTATCCATAGCACACTCAACAAGATCGCTCTGCAGCAACAGGCTTTACCACTCCAACAGGCACACTCCCCTCCCTTGCAACAGGCTTACCCGGTTCAGTGGTCTTCTTCTTGGGAGTTCCTGCCAGTAGGGAGCATAGGAAACCTCAACCGTAGCCACGGGAGGTCACAGGAGCACTTGCCTTGGTATCTGATAGGGTGACTGTAGCGGCAATGACTGGTGTAGGCTCTGAGGCAATGATAGCGACACTCTTGACAAAGTCCACTTGCATCAGCCATGGCGGTAAGGCTGGCAAGATGATTTCCAGTGGCGATTCCCCACAGTATCCACAAGTAATCAAGGGCCAGACGTTATTAGCCAGTCCCACACATTTTGGACACAGCAGCCTGATAGCTTCACAGCCTTCCACTGTGTAGAGCACCAGGTTACCATTAAGATTGCAACGCACCCTAAGACAAGGGTGATACAAACCCAAAAGTAAACATTTGTAATATTAGGGGGCACCTATTCTTAGATGTGATGGCTGCATTTATTTTTTTTTTAGACGTTCATTCTTTTATGTTCATCCGGTAATCTTGCCATTAAGTTCGTTGGTTTTCAAAAGAGCAAGCTGTCTTGCAAATGTATCTGTTTACAGAGATGAGACAAACCATTTACTATTAACATGGGTTCTTACAATTAAAGCTTTTATTTGTTTATGTAAAACCTTCACATATCCCAGGAGGCTACAGAAGCAGGGACACACAACAGTCTGCTGTGTCAATTTACATCAGGCTACCTCTGATCTGTCACGTTTAGGTCTGGGGTAAAAAAAAAGGATGCATTTGTGATTGTACGCTTACTAGATGGCCCCAATGTCATCGACTCAGAAAAGTTACAGTTTCATTGCCGTTTACTGTACGCTGCAGGCGCCTGCGCTGTTGATTCTGAAAACCTCAAAGCAGATTTCTTTGACCCTGACAACCTTTGACCCTGACAACACATGATGGCTAGCATGGCCAAAATATGATTGGATAAAAGCTCTAACATACACTTCTTGAAGAAGTGAAACCAACAGAGAAGATATGAAATGAAGAGAATACACTTTTGGGAATAACACATTCATAGAAAATAGGGATGATCGGCGAGTACGAGTACCGATATTTTCGGTCAAGTACTCGCCGATACCAAGTACTGATACTTTGCAATGCAATTTGCATCCATACAAAACTGTATGGACACAAATTGCACTGGAAAAAATAGCATGCAATTTGAACAGGAATGCGATTCCTGTCCTAATAGCATGCTGTTTACCCACTGCTCCTGTGTGACCCCAGGCTTGGCATAGTTCACAGAGGAGTGGTGCAGGGAATTTCCTGTACTGGAGAGTGGGGCATAAGGGTGTGTAGAAATGTATACCTGGTGGCAGATGCTCTGTATTCTCAACTGTTGGAGAAGAGAGAAAGCGGAGGGGATTTCAAATCCCAGCCGCTTTCTCTCCCTTCCTTGCAGGGATGACAGTTTGGGCTAGAGGGCTTATGATTGGTCAGCACTGTCCATGTGACAGCGCTGACCAATTAAAAGCCCTCTAGCCTGAACTGTTATCCCTGCAAGGAGAAGAGAGAAAGCGGTGCAATTCACGCACACTTTTGTATAAAGAAAATCTAGAGCCTGAACTTTTTTTTTTATTTTGGATAGGGTATGGAAGGGTAAAAACTGGTGGTAGATTTTTTTGCTCTCTGTGTCTCATTAAAGACATTTCTTTTCACCCTCTGTTCTGAAGACACAACAGGAAGTGCAAAGATATACTGTATTTCCAATGTGAGCAAAGTCCCTTCTTAGACAGCTCTTGTGGGATGTTCCCTGTCTGCAGTGGTCAGGACCTACCAAAAGTGATCCAAGGAAGGAAAACTGGTGAACTGGCAACAGGGTCATGAGCAGCCAAGGCACATTGATCCACTTGGGGAGCGAAGGCTGGCTTATGTAGCTTGAACCAATAGAAGAGTTTCTGTAGCTCAGATTGCTGAAAAGGTTTAATGCTGGTTCTGGTAGAAAGATGTCATAACATACATTGCACCATAGTTTGTTGCGTATGGGGCTGCATAGCTACAGACCGGACAGGGTTCCCATGCTGACCCATGTCCACAGCCAAATCTCAGACTAAAATGAATACATGAGCATCAAAACTGGACCACAGAGAAATGGAAGAAGGTAGCCTTGTCTGATTATTTCAAGAATGGTTTGAGGAACACAACAGAAAGTTTCAGTTGACTCCAATTGAGCATCTGTGACATGTGCTAGAAAAACAAGTCTTGTCCATGGAGGCCCCACCTCACAACTTACAACACCTTTTAGAATCTGCTACTGATGGTTTGATGCCAAATACCACAGCATACCTTCAGAGGTCTAGTGGATTCAACTCTTGATGGGTTATGATGGATAATCATAAAGTTAAGGTTGATTGGTGTGTATACATTTAGTGTAGCAAAGAAGAACATTTTAACATTTAAACATTCAAAAATTATGTACTACTGATCAAAGTCAAAACAACTGTAAACAAAACAAAACATTATCGCCATAAAACTAGCACATAGAAGAATTACTGAAATACTTTTACTATTGTTTGTTTGCTTCGAAAAATGAGATAATGTACAATATTTAAATTATGACTTTAAAATATTTTAAAACACTCAATAACAGCAGCAAGTGTGTATTTAGATAAACTAGATATAAAGACTTTTATTTAAGTTCAAATATTTCTTTATTCTCTTCTAATTATAGCATATAAAAATCTGAGCAATCACATTGCAATATAAAAGGGAATGCCAATAGGGAAAGGGGGGAGAATAAAGGAAGAAGTGGAAACCAGAAGGGGAGGGAAGAATTGCAATAATACAATGGTCAAACCTTAGTGTGCCAGACAAATCAAATCAGCAATACAAATAAGACCTTGGTGAGTTCTCTTCTACATTGTAGGAACCATAGAGGATACAAAACAGAATATGGAAGCCTTCCATATGGGGGGATAGGAACCCATTATTAATGGCCTGTCGGGGCCTTACATGAGTCAGATTCCCTATGTGCCACCCAGCTTGGCGCTTTTGTTTTAGGATCATTTTATCGGGGGAAAAAAAGGATCTCTGTGGTCATAATTTTGTTTACAATTTGTGCTTATTCTACTATATGAGGGGGTGTTGTTGATTTCCAATGCTGTGAGATTTCAACCCATGCCACAAATAGGCAGTGTTTCATGGTGCCCTTCTGGGCTTTAAAGAGGGACTTGGGTATCATCAACAAGACAGCCAACTGGGAGAGGCCTTAACAATTGAAATGCACATTGTTTTGTAGACTGGAAAAAAAAAACTGTTTCACAAAAGGTAAGATTAGGCATCAACTCCAAATGTGTAGGTAGGTGCCAGGCTGTTTTTGAACATCACTAGTACGTTCAAGGGGGTTGCAGGGTATATTTTGCTTAATTCAACTGGAGTTTGGTACCAGAGGGAGACATAATTACATAGTTAGCCAGACTGAAAAAAGACACAAGTCCATCACCAACATTTGATCAAGAGGAAGGCAAAAAAATGTTGTAACTTTTTTTTTCAGAACATATAAAGACATGAAGAATGTATGTGTACAACTAAAACATTTCTTCCAATCATCATCAGAGAAAGCTTGGTCCAGATAGTATAGCCACATAGAGAGGAAAGGATGTCTACCTCTAGATGTCCCTTCTCTCAATATTTGGTAAACCTGTGAAACCATATGAGTGGGTTGTGAGGTGTAAGCATGTAGGAATTTGAGTGGGGTTAGTGTAAGTGACACTGGCACATGTCACTTAAGTTTGTAAATTAAGCTATGAAGTTGTGTGGTGATAAACCAGTCTAAAGTTCTCATAGTCACTGTTATAGTAGGAGATCTTGTCTGGATCATGGGTAATATACTTAGGTATTATGGGGTGAAATTGGGGACATGAGGTCTTTGAAGTCCAATACTTCAGAAACCTCAAGTCCTGGACCAAAGCCGGGGCTCTCAAAAAAGGAAGTGATTGGAACAAGCCAGCGGGACAGTTTTTTTGCATAGGACAAACTTGTTCCATGTCAACAAAAGAGGAAAGTAACCCTGGTGGTAGCCCTGGGATTGGTTCATCCTGGAATGGCTCAGAAGTCTAAGGGACAAAAGGTCTTGCTCCAGTTATGTTTCCCCAAACCAGCTTGATAGAATGAGAACATAACTGGGCAAAGAACAGTTTGGGGGGATTTATAGGTATGGTGTTAATGATATAAAGGAGCCACGGTAGAATATTCATTTTCAGAGTTTTGATTGAAAAAAAAAATTGCTGAATTCTTGAGAGATTTTGTTAGGTGTTTAGATCATTGTATCAGAATGTGTTTGGATATATGAGATGTATGTGGTCTTCCCATGTCTACTATAAAGCTTGTGGGCAAATAGGTACCAAATTTACCTCCAAATTTATAGTTAGCATGACATGTTGGATCTCGAGCAGCCAAATATCGTCAGTCAATAATGTGAAACAATTGCGATCTGCTCAGACCTTTATTTTAATCATTTCACTTTTCTTTATTACTATATTACAGAGACATGACATTTCTGGTACAGTATTTTTTTATTTAAAAGATAAGGAGAACATGACAGAATATGCATGCAAAAAAAAAGAAGTCCCACGCAGGGGACAAAAATAGCAATGTGGTAACGAAAGCTCAAAATGGTTCATAGGTTTTAAAGTGTACAAAGCTATAAACCACCTATCTCCGGCAGACGGTGTCGGAGGCACTCAGGACTTGAGGGCTCAGGGCTGGGTGTAGGGGAAGGGGGATCCTATCCACTGGAGGCATAGGGACCGTAGTCAAAGTGTGGGTGGGGGGGAGAGGGAGGAGAGAGAAAAAAAGGGGGGGTGACAAGGGAAGAGATGAGAAGCAAAGCAAGACTAGAATGAGGAGAGTAGATCCTGTGGGCTAGATGATGCACTATGGGGGCCAGGAGCTCCCAGGTTATTCGGGTGCAGGGTCAGGAGAGCATATGACTACCATGGGGTCCACACTTTGAGGTATTTATATGGGCACTAGCTCCACCCATTACATCACTACAGGGAGGCTTTGTCTAAAAGGGGACCTAACACCCAATTACCCCCAATTTCCCTATTGCATCACTATTTTGGGACAGAGCCACCTAGTGGCAGACTAACTAACTGCTTGTGCTTCATATTCTACTAGGGTGTATTCTTAAAGAGGAACTATTTCTACCTTGAATCCAGTGATATGCTGTCCCCAGAACTTTATTAAAAAAACTCTTGTTGCGCTATGTGAAATATAAATACCTAAAAAATTAATAAATAATATACAAATAATGTATGTCCAATAAAGGATAAACAAGAAAGTGCTCAAAAGTGAACCATGGCCACAAAATGAATAAATTAAATAAACATAAATAAAACAGTCCTTATAAAGTGTATAGAACAGTCCCCTTTTTTCTGTGATGAATGATTAAAAATTTTCATTCCAATATAACCACCAATGTGAATTTGCACCACCGTGATATCAAATTGGAAGCTTACCAGATCCTTTGACACCTTAATTATAGGGGGTCAATACACTCCCAATATATATAATCCTGTCCAGGTTCCGATCGGATCACGTGCACCACCCGAGGCTCCTCAGGCCATTTCTGCATGTGCGGGAATTCCGTTAGATTTGGTGCTGTGAGCTATGCTTTTCCAGCTTACTGTATAGGGGTGGAGAGGCTGGTAAGTAGCTTTTATGCAGAAGAGACAAAGAATGTCTCTTCTACATGAAAAATCCTGCCTGTCTGGTATCCGCCCAATTCATTTTGGTGCCTAATGTTTTATGTTAACTCAAAATAGTCTCCTCTATCACTCCCAGCCTCCTCCAAATCCCAAATTCCTTCTTTTTTTGCTGCTTTGAGCCAACCTCCTACTGTAACTGTAAGTAATAGCGACCCTCTCTTGCTGATGAGATAAACTATGGACTATGGGATTGTAGCGCTACCTTCGTGAGGGTCACTGTGTTGTGAGCTTTTCTCTGCACAGCCAGGCAACAGGTATTTCTCACACAGACATGCATCCAAGAGGCAGTAACCAGTCCATGGGCTTTGTTTTCTTGTTTTATTAGGGGAAATCAACTTGGATAGGGAAATAGGGATTGTGGGATGCCCAGTTGGCTTGAATCAATGGAAGGGGGACACTTTCTTCCTATGTACAAAAGCAGATCCTGGACTGTTCTTTTCTTGAAAGCCGTCAGTCATTGAGGATCAGTAGCAACAACCCTTTATAGACGAGGAACTAGCAGCCCCTCAAAAATCAGCTTGGCTTCTTGTAACTACAGTACATGTAGAGATATCTTCTCTCCCCCTGCAGAGCTGCTCCCAGCTCCAAAGCCTGCAAACACTACCAGCCCTCCTGGCTCCCAGGACAAGGATAAAGGATTAATCCCAGTGCTGTCCTTAGAAAACTTGCTACGTGTGGCAGTCTTTCCCCTTATAGATCCCTGAGAGTGTTGCTGTACTCACTCTGTCCTCTTTGATCCCTGCTCTATCCCATTCATGCCTCACTACTGATTATATCCTCCTGAGCCAGGCCAAGCCCACCCTAGTCCTAGAGGACCCCTCCCAGGCACCGACAGTCTCCTCAGTTCTTCCACCTGACTCCTCTGTCAGCCTGACTCTCCCATACTCATGGGCCAGTCCACCACTCTACCAGAGCCTCCAAACTGGGATTAACCAGACTCTCACAAAACATGCAGATTAGGTCTCCACCCCCTCCTGCTCACCGACCTCTGGTGATCTGTAATAACCCAACCTCAATCATAGCCTCACACAGTTACCATGAGTCATACACAAAGATTTTACCTACAATACACTATTCTGGTAGCACCCAAATGGTGCTTCAGGATTTTAGTGTTTTAGTGTGCATAGAGCAGTGTATACTGCATGACCACAACTAATGTGCACTACTCATTCCAAATGGAAGTGACGAGGAAAAGGAGAGGTTCAGAAGCTCACAGAAAACGTTACAAGGAGACAGAAAACCACAGTAAGAAACATTTCAGGAAAAATTGACTACAGGGCCATTAAAGCAGAACTAAACTCTCTCAATCAAAATTAACTTTTTTAATCCTCATGCTGTGAGCCTTAGTAAGTAGATAGGAAGCTATACATGATATTTTCTTGTTTTAAACTTTTTTCTTGAGTTTCTTCCCGGTTTTTAGCCTAGGCCAAAATGATGTCATACATCCTAGTAGTTTTCTCGGGCATATTTTTTTTTCTTTCATCTGGAGGAGGGGAGGAGGGTCTTTCTCCGCTAATCACACCCTCTTGACTGCATGTCTGAGCTAAGCGCAGATGGTTTCCAGGAAGTAAATGCTTTATTAATCATCGGCCTTTTCTCAAGATGGTTACTGCTAGAAATGCTAGGGGGTGTTTTTCAAGGTGATTTGTCAACAAAATAAAACATGGAGACATGGATGAGTGAGTTTGCTTTGAATATTAAAAAAATAAATTAAATAATGTTATATGTTTGTGGTACTCAAATACATTTTAGTTCTACTTTAGGTAGTGGATGTGTACAGATATTGTTTAGTAGAATTTTAACCAATTGTCACCCAGCTACTGCACATAAATTATATAAATTAAAGTGAGCGCTCATTAAATGAGAGAAAATGTCAATGAGAGAATAAGCAGCTAGTGGCACAAGAGGGGATCACAACCTCTTCTGACTGAATAGATAAATAAAGTGCAGCGCTAAAGCATATCAAAAAGTTTGTTCTTAAAAATTTGTTGTCAAAAGTTCGTGAGATATCTCAATCAATACAATGGTATACACAGCTAGAAGGATCCAGTGGAAATTACAGAAATGCGCACTCACTGACCGCACAGGGAAATGCGCATTTGTGTGTTTAAATCACAGGTATCGAACTCCCTCAGGACGGGGTGTCATCAGGCGGTGATCTGCTAGGCTCACAGGACCTCCTTAAGATCAGGATTAAAGCGGCCAGGTGAGGGCTCCCTCCTCCAGGTGTAGCTGTGTCTGCTAGTCTGATAACCCCTCAATGAGGGGTAAAAAATGGGAAAATGCCCATAGTGTAGTATGTCAAAACTTTTATTAGTAACAAATTTAGTACAGGACAGGTCAGTGTTGAAACTGGCAAAAGCCAGAAAGTGCAAGGTAAAAGACTCTGATACTGACCTAAAGTAAAATGGCCGCCAGACCTCCTCGTGGTCTGGGCGGCGATGAGGCGTCACAAGCTGTCAGTTCCTCCTGAGGCCTTTCGTGCTAAGGCACATCTTCAGAGGGGAGGCTGACAGCTTTGTGACAGATGCCAGATTCTTAAATAACAAAAAAAACGGGAGTCGCGCATGCGCACAAACTCACCGCCATTTTCGAGTAGACCGGGCAACTGCGCATGAGTGCACGCCTAGATGCCATTTTGCCAAGGATTTAGAAACTGTCAGCTGAAACGCTTTACATACAACTGTCAGGGTGCACTGAAAGGCGCATTTGAGCCAGAAATAGTGGCTCATAATCCCAGGGGGGTGAACAAAATGATCAGTCCGGTATTACAGCGGAAAGTATAGCACCAAAACCCCTTAACAAGTGCTTTTATCACCAAGAATGGTGATTAATAGGGAAGATAATGCTAACTTATCCACGGCATGTGGAGATGCTCCGGATACATAAATCTACAATTAGAAATATATACATAATATAAAATAAAATGTGGTCAAAAGGTCGATAATGGTGTGTCCTAAAGAAAATTGTTATAGAAAAATTCTTATATACAGTTGCATTAATGACAGTTCTGGGGTTGGGAATCGCATATATGTGTGAATCCACTGCCATTATCTGAGAGACCAGACAATTCAACATATCTGCATTTCAAGACACCATATTTGCCAAAGATTAACTATTTAAATACTGGTGGCTAAAGATATAGCTGCACCCAGCAATCAAAGCACACAGAACAATTATTGCCATAAATGGTGGCTCTTAAGCCCAGGTGGGTGATCAGAATTACCATAGCAGGTCCTGATATTCAATCCTTCACCATCAAAATTAATACCGATTTATCCATGGCATATAAAGGTGCTCAAGGTGCAACAATCTATACCAAGAGTATAAATACTCAAGTAATAAAAAGCACATAACTAGATATAAATATATATGTCGATATGTAAAATCATCAATGATATGAAAAGATACACTAAAATAATGATTCATAAAATATAGACTAGAATAGCATAAAATGCGTAAAATGAATAGAACAACATAAAATTGCATATGATAACATAAAAACGTCAAAGGCTTAATGTAACACTCATATATGTCAATCTGGAATAAATAATCAATAAAAAATATATTCGATAAGAATATATATAGTAATAAAATGGACTTCTCAGTAAAGGCATAGGATCCTAACTGTTAGCTATAAAACAATTAACGTCAATCTTGATGTTGTGTCCTCTGGGGTGTAAAGTATCTAGTTCATATACCCATTTTGTTTCTGATTGTGATACAGCTCTGGTCTTGTTATTACCCCTCCAGTGTGGTGATATCACATCAATTCCCACAAATTTAAGGGAGGAGGGGTCGCTGTTGTGGAGCAGTCTGTAATGGTTAGAGAGTGAATGCTCCCTGTAGCCCTTCTTGATATTGGCTACATGTTCTCTTAACCGGTCACAGAGCCGTCTCGTTGTGCGTCCCACATATTGTTTATAGCATGGGCATTGGAGGAGGTACACAACGAATCTACTATTACATGAAATGAATCGGTCGATGGTGTATGTTTTTCCAGTTGTGAAAGACTCAAAATTATTAGTCTTATACTTCCTAACACCATTGCATTTGCAGATAACGCATTTATTACAAGGGTAAAATCCTTTAAGTTCATCAAAAAATGTAGTGCCAGTTGGGGGGTTCACTACATTAGGTGCTATTTGGTGCCTAATTGCTGTCGCTTTCCGGAAGATGATTTCCGGTTTATCAGGCAAAATTTTAGATAAAGTAGGATCCAGTTTCAGTAAATGCCAATTTTTCTTTATGATTCCCCCAATTTGTCTAAACTGTGTGGAAAAGGTTGTAATAAAAGGACAGACCATTGATTGTGTTGGTCTTGGTTTGTCCGATAGCATATCATTCCTATCACAATGAGCAATCGTCCGTATAGTATTATCTAGAACATCCTCCTTATAACCCTTCTCTAGGAACCTTTTCTTCAATATCATAGCTTGAGTAAAATACGTATCCATATCTGTACAGTTGCGTCAGATGCGCATAAACTGGCCTTTTGGAATGTTGCCCAACCAGTTAGGATGGTGACAGCTGCTGGTTGGAATGTAACTATTCCCATCTGTAATTTTAAAAAATGATTTTGTTACAATCTTACCGTTAAAATTAATAAGAGTAAGATCTAAAAAATTTATTTCAGATTGACTATATGTAAAAGTAAGGCTGATATTAAGATTGTTGTTGTTAAGACTCGTAAAAAAGTTA
Organism: Staurois parvus; assembly: GCF_062004578.1. Classification (NCBI taxonomy): domain Eukaryota; kingdom Metazoa; phylum Chordata; class Amphibia; order Anura; family Ranidae; genus Staurois; species Staurois parvus. The sequence continues at coordinate 5,605,420 of NW_028318382.1, forward strand.
ATCAGAGATTCCTTCCCCCCATTCCAAAGAAGGATAATGTCGTCTATGTACATCTTGTACATGACTAATTCTGGCCAGTCTCTAGCGTAAATGAGGTCTTCCTCCCATCGAGACATGAATAAGTTCGCTAGGCTGGGGGCAAACTTGGCCCCCATTGCAACCCCTTTGACCTGCAAGTAGTATGACTGGTTAAACCAGAAGTAGTTATGGTCCATTGCAAATTCCAGTAGCTCTAGAATAAAGTGTTTTTGTGCCACGGGTAAGGTGCTATGGTTCGTGAGGTAAAAGTCTGCCGCCTCCATCCCATCAGCATGGTCGATATTGGTGTAGAGAGAGGCCACGTCAGCAGTGACAAGATAGGTGCTAGGCAATGTGTTTAAAGCGCTGACTATATTTAGCACCTGTTTAGTATCTCGTAGGTAGGACGGGGTTTGTGCTACCAAAGGTTGGAGGTAGTGATCTATATACTCCCCTATTTTTGAGCTGAGGGATCCGATCCCACTGGTTATTGGACGTCCTGGTGGGTGGACTGGGTCCTTATGTATCTTGGGTAAGATGTATAATATAGGCAATTTAGGTGCTGAAGGGCATAAGAAAGCCTTCTCTTTTTTGTCTAGAATGTTTAGGTTATAGCCTTTAGCAATAATCCTCTTAAGCTCCTTCTTGTAGCCTAGCATTGGGTCACGTGGTAGAGGTTTGTAAGTAGTGCTATCACCAAGGATGTTATTAACCTCAGTGATGTAATTGGTCTTACTCAGGATCACAACTCCTCCTCCCTTGTCGGCCGGTCTAACAACCAGATCTTTCTTTTGAAGCAAAGATTGAATCACCCTATTGTCCCCTGCTCTGTTGTATGAGTCTTTAATGGGGATGTTTCTAAGATCGCTTAGGACCTTATCTTTAAAAAGATTAACACAAGAATGTGCTTGGGGTGGTGGGTTGTAAGTAGATGCATTCCTTAAATTGGAATGCATAAATCCGTCAGAGGTAATATTACTCGTAATTGGGTTATTACAAAAGTATCATTTTAGAGATAACTGTCTTGCAAAATTTATGCACATCAATGTATGTGCCAAATTTATTCAATTTCTTTGCAGGTGCATATTTGAGTCCTTTATCAAGGAGACGTAGTTCATCATTAGTCAAATGTGTATCACTCAAATTAAAGATGCCCTTGCCAGCTACGTTTTCCTCTTTTTTGGGATGTCTATTCGCCCTCCTTCCCCCTCTCTTTCCCCTCCTGAATTTCTCCTTTTTCTCGACAGACCCTCCTCTAAAAAAGGCTGTCTAGGGTGGTAAGGTTGATATGAACCTTTAGGGACAGAGTTTTGAGGTTTTTGATGATGATTCTGATAATTATTCTGAGGGTTAGTTGATTTCCTCTTTTGAGGAGGGTTATTAGAAGGGGGTGTTTTCCCCTATTATCCCTAGATTTCCGTGGGGATGGATGATAATTAGAATGGTGATAATTAGAATTGTTCTGTTGAGTAGATGGCCAATTAGTTTGTCTTGGAGGGGTGTAGTAATCAGTGGGAATCCTGTCTCCTACATAATTGGTATGGGCATTAGGATGTCTATAAAACTCTCTAGAGCCAATGTTATTGTCCTGGAGAGGTTGGAATCTATTGGATACAGGAATAGGATATTGTTTATTGTGATAAAAATTGGAGTTCTTATGTTTATATTTGTTAAATCTAGAATTGTTAATATTGTTAATGGTAGGGGTTTTGGGTGGAACGGGGTCTTTCTGTTTTTGCCAGTTAAAGACTAATTGATCCAAATAATCCTTAAAATCCCTATGGTACTTTTTCTTTTTCTTTATCTTTTGTTCTTTTTCTAACCCCTCCAGATAAAGAAAAAGAAAAAGTACCATAGGGATTTTAAGGATTATTCGGATCAATTAGTCTTTAACTGGCAAAAACAGAAAGACCTCGTTCCACCCAAAACCCCTACCATTAACAATATTAACAATTCTAGATTTAACAAATCTAAACATAAGAACTCCAATTTTTATCACAATAAACAATATCCTATTCCTGTATCCAATAGATTCCAACCTCTCCAGGACAATAACATTGGCTCTAGAGAGTTTTATAGACATCCTAATGCCCATACCAATTATGTAGGAGACAGGATTCCCACTGACTACTACACCCCTCCAAGACAAACTAATTGGCCATCTACTCAACAGAACAATTCTAATTATCACCATTCTAATTATCATCCATCCCCACGGAAACCTAGGGATAATAGGGGAAAACACCCCCCTTCTAATAACCCTCCTCAAAAGAGGAAAATCAACTAACCCTCAGAATAATTATCAGAATCATCATCAAAAACCTCAAAACTCTGTCCCTAAAGGTTCATATCAACCTTACCACCCTAGACAGCCTTTTTTAGAGGAGGGTCTGTCGAGAAAAAGGAGAAATTCAGGAGGGGAAAGAGAGGGGGAAGGAGGGAGAATAGACATCCCAAAAAAGAGGAAAACGTAGCTGGCAAGGGCATCTTTAATTTGAGTGATACACATTTGACTAATGATGAACTACGTCTCCTTGATAAAGGACTCAAATATGCAACTGCAAAGAAATTGAATAAATTTGGCACATACATTGATGTGCATAAATTTGCAAGACAGTTATCTCTAAAACGATACTTTTGTAATAACCCAATTACGAGTAATATTACCTCTGACGGATTTATGCATTCCAATTTAAGGAATGCATCTACTTACAACCCACCACCCCAAGCACATTTTTGTGTTAATCTTTTTAAAGATAAGGTCCTAAGCGATCTTAGAAACATCCCCATTTAAGACTCATACAACAGAGCAGGGGACAATAGGGTGATTAAATCTTTGCTTGAAAGGAAAGATCTGGTTGTTAGACCGGCCGACAAGGGAGGAGGAGTTGTGATCCTGAGTAAGACCAATTACATCACTGAGGTTAATAACATCCTTGGTGATAGCACTACTTACAAACCTCTACCACGTGACCCAATGCTAGGATACAAGAAGGAGCTTAAGAGGATTATTGCTAGAGGCTATGACCTAAACATTCTAGACAAAAAAGAGAAGGCTTTCTTATGCCCTTCAGCACCTAAATTGCCTATATTATACATCTTACCCAAGATACATAAGGACCCAGTCCACCCACCAGGACGTCCAATAATCAGTGGGATCGGATCCCTCAGCTCAAAAATAGGGGAGTATATAGATCACTACCTCCAACCTTTGGTAGCACAAACCCCGTCCTACCTAAGAGATACTAAACAGGTGCTAAATATAGTCAGCACTTTAAACACATTGCCTAGCACCTATCTTGTCACTGCTGACGTGTCCTCTCTCTACACCAATATCGACCATGCTGATGGGATGGAGGCGGCAGACTTTTACCTCACGAACCATAGCACCTTACCCGTGGCACAAAAACACTTTATTCTAGAGCTACTGGAATTTGCAATGGACCATAACTACTTCTGGTTTAACCGGTCATACTACTTGCAGGTCAAAGGGGTTGCAATGGGGGCCAAGTTTGCCCCCAGCCTAGCGAACTTATTCATGTCTCGATGGGAGGAAGACCTCATTTACACTAGAGACTGGCCAGAATTAGTCATGTACAAGAGGTACATAGACGACATTATCCTTCTTTGGAATGGGGGGAAGGAATCTCTGATTAACTTTTTTACAAGTCTTAACAACAACAACAATCTTAATATCAGCCTTACTTTTACATATAGTCAATCTGAAATAAATTTTTTAGATCTTACTCTTATTAATTTTAACGGTAAGATTGTAACAAAATCATTTTTTAAAATTACAGATAGGAATAGTTACATTCCAACCAGCAGCTGTCACCATCCTAACTGGTTGGGCAACATTCCAAAAGGCCAGTTTATGCGCATCTGACGCAACTGTACAGATATGGATACGTATTTTACTCAAGCTATGATATTGAAGAAAAGGTTCCTAGAGAAGGGTTATAAGGAGGATGTTCTAGATAATACTATACGGACGATTGCTCATTGTGATAGGAATGATATGCTATCGGACAAACCAAGACCAACACAATCAATGGTCTGTCCTTTTATTACAACCTTTTCCACACAGTTTAGACAAATTGGGGGAATCATAAAGAAAAATTGGCATTTACTGAAACTGGATCCTACTTTATCTAAAATTTTGCCTGATAAACCGGAAATCATCTTCCGGAAAGCGACAGCAATTAGGCACCAAATAGCACCTAATGTAGTGAACCCCCCAACTGGCACTACATTTTTTGATGAACTTAAAGGATTTTACCCTTGTAATAAATGCGTTATCTGCAAATGCAATGGTGTTAGGAAGTATAAGACTAATAATTTTGAGTCTTTCACAACTGGAAAAACATACACCATCGACCGATTCATTTCATGTAATAGTAGATTCGTTGTGTACCTCCTCCAATGCCCATGCTATAAACAATATGTGGGACGCACAACGAGACGGCTCTGTGACCGGTTAAGAGAACATGTAGCCAATATCAAGAAGGGCTACAGGGAGCATTCACTCTCTAACCATTACAGACTGCTCCACAACAGCGACCCCTCCTCCCTTAAATTTGTGGGAATTGATGTGATATCACCACACTGGAGGGGTAATAACAAGACCAGAGCTGTATCACAATCAGAAACAAAATGGGTATATGAACTAGATACTTTACACCCCAGAGGACACAACATCGAGATTGACGTTAATTGTTTTATAGCTAACAGGATCCTATGCCTTTACTGAGAAGTCCATTTTATTACTATATATATTCTTATCGAATATATTTTTTATTGATTATTTATTCAAGATTGACATATATGAGTGTTACATTAAGCCTTTGAGGTTTTTATGTTATCATATGCAATTTTATGTTATTCTATTCATTTTACGCACTTTATGCTATTCTAGTCTATTTTATGAATCATTATTTTAGTGTATCTTTTCATATCATTGATGATTTTACATATCGACATATATATTTATATCTATTTATGTGCTTTTTATTACTTGAGTATTTATACTCTTGGTATAGATTGTTGCACCTTGAGCACCTTTATATGCCATGGATAAATCGGTATTAATTTTGATGGTGAAGGATTGAATATCAGGACCTGTTTTGGTAATTCTGATCACCCACCTGGGATTAGGAGCCACCATTTATGGCAATAATTGTTCTGTGTGCTTTGATTGCTGGGTGCAGCTATATCTTTAGCCACCAGTATTTAAATAGTTAATCTTTGGCAAATACGGTGTCTTGAAATGCAGATATGTTGAATTGTCTGGTCTCTCAGATAATGGCAGTGGATTCACACATATATGCGATTCCCAACCCCAGACCGGTCATTAATGCAACTGTATATAAGAATTTTTCTATAACAATTTTCTTTAGGACACACCATTATCGACCTTTTGACCACATTTTATTTTATATTATGTATATATTTCTAATTGTAGATTTATGTATCCGGAGCACCTCCACATGCCGTGGATAAGTTAGCATGATCTTCCCTATTAATCACCATTCTTGGTGATAAAAGCACTTGTTAAGGGGTTTTGGTGCTATACTTTCCGCTGTAATACCGGACTGATCATTTTGTTCACCCCCCTGGGATTATGAGCCACTATTTCTGGCTCAAATGCGCCTTTCAGTGCACCCTGACAGCTGTATGTAATGCATCTCAGCTGACAGTTTCTATATCCACGGCAAAATGGCGTCTAGGCGTGCGCGCATGTGCAGTTGCCCGGTCCACTCGAAAATGGCGTTTTTTTGTTATTTAAGAATCTGGCGTCTGTCACAAAGCTGTCAGCCTCCCCTCTGAAGATGTGCCTTAGCACGAAAGGCCTCAGGAGGAACTGACAGCTTGTGACGCCTCATCGCCGCCCAGACCACGAGGAGGTCTGGCGGCCATTTTACTTTAGGTCAGTATCAGAGTCTTTTACCTTGCACTTTCTGGCTTTTTGCCAGTTTCAACACTGACCTGTCCTGTACTAAATTTGTTACTAATAAAAGTTTTGACATACTACACGATGGGCATTTTCCCATTTTTTACCCCTCATTGAGGGGTTATCAGACTAGCAGACACAGCTACACCTGGAGGAGGGAGCCCTCACCTGGCCGCTTTAATCCTGATCTTAAGGAGGTCCTGTGAGCCTAGCAGATCACCGCCTGATGACACCCCGTCCTGAGGGAGTTCGATACCTGTGATTTAAACACACAAATGCGCATTTCCTATGCGTGGTCGGTGAGTGCGCATTTCTGTCATTTCCACTGGATCCTTCTAGCTGTGTATACCATTGTATTGATTGAGATATCTCACAAACTTTTGACAACAAATTTTTAAGAACAAACTTTTTGATATGCTTTAGCGCTGCACTGCACATAAATGGCTGGGTGGGAGCTTTCCTGTTCTGAGTGGATATTTCTGAACGTCCTCTCAGTGCCTAGCAGCATCATGAACCTGTGAGGCCTGTGTCACTCGGACACAGCACATCACAGGTAGGGATATAGGCTCTCTGATTGGCCCTCCTGATCATCCCAATCACATGATGGCTGTGTCCAATCACAGCCATCACGAAATGTAAACAGAGACATGTGTCTCTGTAGCTGTTTTCCCTGCTGAGTTCAGTGAGGGCTCAGTGGGGGGGGGGGGGGGATACTACAGCCTGTGACATCTCTGCATAGCAGATGATTTTAGTGTTCAGTTATGCAGAGAACACCTAGATTGCAGCCATCCCCACACAGTACACCAAGCGCCATCTGTCCCTGTCCAAGTGTCACATCAACATCTGTGCCAGTGTACCAGTACACAAAACATCTGTCACAGTGTACTAGTGTCTAGTCAACATCTGTCACAGTATATCAGTGTCACATCATCATCTGTCACAATGTATCAGTGCACAAAAACATCTGAAATAGTGTTCCATTACAACATCTGTCGGTGGCCACTGGTGGACGATCAACATCTGTCACAGTGTACAAGTGCACAAAAACACCGTCAGTGTACCAGTTTCCCACCAATAAATACATTTAAAGCGCCCCTGTCCCCCCATGCTCGTGTGCAAAGGCATGCACATGCATTGATCACGTACGCATACGTAAATGGTGATCACAGCACACATGTGAGGTATTGCCGTGAATGTCAAAGTGTGAGCAATAATTCTAGCATCAGACCTCATCTTTAACTCTAAACTGATATAACCTGTAAAGGCTTATAAAGAGTAGCCTATGGAGATTTTTAAATACCATCATTTGGTGCCATTTCACAAGTTGCGCAATTTTAAACCATGACATGCTTGATATTTATTTACTCAGCCCAACACCATATTTTATATTTTACAAAAAAATTGGGTATTATAATGTGTTTGTGTGCATTAAAATATATTAAAGTGTATTTTTGCGTTAGTGTGTAAAATCACATTTGAAAAACTACTGCGCAAATAAAGTGTGACATAAAAATTTGCAAAACCCACCATTTTATTCTCTAGGGCCTCTGCTAAAAAATATATAATGTTTGGGGGTTCTAAGTTCTAGCAAAATACTGATTCTTACTTGCAAACAAAAGTTTCAGAAGAAGGCCTGGTCTTAAAGTGGATAATACCTGAATGTTCTCCTTGGATGTTGGGCCTCCCTTTGTGGTTTGGCTGTGAAAAAGTCTTACACATGTAGTATCGCCATACTTAGGAGAAGTAGCAGAATGTGTTTTGGGGTGTAGTTGCAAGTATGCCATGTGTGAAAAATAACTTGTTAATATGATTTTTTTTGGAAAAAAAAACACATTTTATTTAATTTCTTCATTTTCCAAAGAACTGTGGGGAAAAAAATTACAACTTCAAAAAACTCACTCTGCCTCTTACTAAATACCACAGACTGTCTACTTTCCAAAAAGGGGTAATTTGGGAGTTATTTGTCAAATCCTTGCATGTTAGGGCCTCAGGAAATTAGATAGGCCATCAGTACATCAGGTGGAATCAATTTCAATGATTGGTAGCATAGCTTGTAGACTCTATAATGTTCACACAGATCAAATAATATACACTGATTTGGGTTATTTTTACCAAATAAATGTAGCAGTATAAATTTTGATTCAAATTTATAAAGAAAAAATGTCTAATTTGCAAAATTTTATAACAGACACTAAGAAAAACATGTTTTTTTTTTCAAAATGTGCGGGGTTTTTTTGTTTATAGTACAAATAAATAAAAGACCCAGTGGTGCTTAAATACTACTAAAAGAAAGCTCTGTTTAAACAAATGATAACAATTTCATATGGGTACAATATTGCATGACTGAGTAATTATCATTGAAAGTGCGACTGTGCTGAAAGCTGAAAATTGGCCTCGGCAGGAAGGGGGTAAAAGTGCCCAGTATTGAGGTGGTTAAAGATCTCTCTTGAGTTTGCCATGCATGGTCCACTTCTGGCTTTGGTTCAGATGTCAGACTGTTAGAGTGGCAGATACAGTCATTCAGGGTATCCTCTGTCATATGTACAAATCCCTTGCACAATCAATGCCATTATTTTTCAAAGGATATTGGCGGTAGGTGCCCTCCTATACTGCCCATACAGATTTTACAATAATTATTGACTGTCCTGGGTCTGCTCTCCAATTTTGTAAGTACAAATGGGAGCCATATTTGCACATTACATTTCAAGGTGTAGAATTTTGCGCTCCCCTGTGATTGTACTTTACTGTTCCTCTCTGTGAGGACCAATTTACATCAGTTTGCTGCAGTAATGTGCACTAGTGTGCTGCAGTGCCATTTATTTTGAATGGCACACCAAAACACCTGCAGTGCAGTGCCCCCTGTCATGCCGTAATGCACTTCGGTGTGTTGTGGTGTGCTGCACAAGAGGAAATGCTGGAGGAGTGATTTTTGTCCCTTGCGGGGAGGTAGGCATTCGTTTGAAAAGGCTCATTATGACATTAATATGTGTGTTAAAATGGGAGTAAACTCTCAAGTAAGTCTATAATAGTAAAGTAAGGTATAGTAAATATCTCCTAAATTTGCACCTTTCAGGAAATATTTACATGTGAAGCAGCCAGTGACACCACCAACACACACGCATGCCGTCCATTGAGAGAGTTGTGCTGTGGCTGTGACACCTGCATGCATGTGCAGAAGTGACGTCATCTTGGCTCAGCCATTCAAACAGCCAGAGCTCACGAACCTGATGGAAAATCAGGTGAATATGGATTCCCTGGCACCACTGGAGGGATCCATTTCACAGGTAAGTCTGTCATAATGTGCTAGTATGTGATGCATAATAGCACATTATGGCATTACCCTCTGGTGGTTGCTTTTTTTTTAATGCAGTTTACTACCTCTTTAAAGGCAGAGTCATTTAATTTACGATGGGCTGCCAACACACAGCAATCCACCAAAAAAACAAAAAAAAACCAGACCACAGCACACCACAGTGTACAGTATGTGATATGTGCTGTGGTATTCTGCAGGGCAAATCCATCAGCACCTATTGTGCATTGAGGTTCCATTCACCACTCAGCAGTCATTCTCAACTAGGATTCTGTGGGACCCTTTAGTTTCCTTAGAGAGGTTCCTTGAGCAATAGCTGATTAACCTTCGATTTGTTGGCTCCTGCATAGTTCCATGGCTAATTTCACTTGGCAAAGTCAACGGCATGACACTAACAATCGTTTTAACATTTTTTGTGCTGACCACAAACTTGAGGGCCATTTTTCTTCTCAATGAACACAATATAAGTAAGGCTGGCCATACATGGGTCGATTTTCGAACAATTTTTCGTTTGAAAATCAGACCTAAGAATACTTGGCCGATTTTCACTCTGTTAGTGGGGCAATGGCACTGGCTGACTTTCATGGTTCCTCCCCATTTTGTTTATCCGGCATGCTGGAAAATTCATGAAACGACTGATTTTCAAAATCATTTTGTGGCACCATTGGATTACAGAACTATTTTTTCGATTCTCGATTGAAAAATCGTTCGGAATTCGACCCATGTATGGCCTGCTTAAAGCAGAGTTCCACCCAAAATGGGAAGTTCCGCTTTAAAGATTGGTTCCCTGCTCCCCATTAAGGATTGGCACCTTTGGGGAGCCGGGGGGGAATGGGTACCCGAATTTGACAGGTACCCGCTCCCACTTCTGCTGCGATCGGAAACGGAAGTTGTCCTCCTACCCTCCCTCCCGAAGTCTTGTGGGACAAGTGACAGGTCCCAGAAGACAACGGGACAATTCAGGAGGCACAGTGCTACTCGTGCATGTGCAGTAGGCACCCGGCTGTGAAGTCGCAAGCTGTCACAGCCAAGTGCCCACACTAAAGATGTCGGCGCCTGGAATACAGGAAGGCCGGTGAAAAGGGCTGCGGCGGGGGCAACATGGGATCGTGGGACAAGTGAGTGGCTGTTTTTTATTTTTTTACAGAGTGAGTGGAACTCCACTTTAAGCCCTTCTCCCATTCTCCCTAATGAAGTGGTATCATGTTTTTAGACCTTGTTTACACTTGTGGTTGGGAAATGACAAAAGGGCATCTCAACCACTTGTTTTTACCACTCTTCCCTCTTAAGCTTCAAAGGCAGGGTGTACAAATTCAAAACTTTCCTTTCTAACAAGTGAATGGGACCATGCTGCAATCACATGTAATGTATGTGGTTGCAGCGAGGTGTGGCATATACAGGGTTAAAACAGGCTGTGAGGAGGCGACATATATGTCAAATGCGAACTGCTTTTCAGAGGGGTGGGAAGCATGGCAACATGGGAAACTTAGCCTTACTATCCACCAATGTAAGGGATGTTGTTCTTACCACAGAGCACACATGTAAGGAGGAACCTCTCTCACTGGTCATAATGTAAGGGTGTCCTTCTCCCACTGACAACCAATGTAAGAAGGAATTTCTCCACTTCCCACCAACATATGGAGGCATTTCCCCCAGTTTAAGGGAGTCTGTCTGTTACTCTTCGGGACATTATTAATTTTTTTTTTCAATTCATTGTTATTGTTCCCATAAATGATTTTATATAGAGCAGGAAGTTGTAAAACGATCCTCCTTTGGTGCCAAGTATTCTATCTATGCCACAAAATTATTTTATTATAACATATATATAACACGTTCATCCTAACATTGTGAACTGAAGATATAATTTGTAGCAAGGGTTGCTTGAGACCTGAACTTTATGTTAGGGGTTATTCAGGATTAAAAAAAATATAAATGGCAGTCACACACAGTTATTCTGAAGAGAGACTAAAAGTCACCAGGTTGATTTGTGAAATCTGACTCAGATGGAAATGTCCAAAACAACCAGTAGACTTTTTTTAAATTTTGCTGAAACACAATTGGTTGCTTTGAAAAACAGCTGTTCCTTGGGGAAAGAAGACCCATTGGGGCAGAGAAGACCCATTGGGGGAGATTTACTAAACCTGGTGCACACAGATCTGGTGCAGCTGTGTATGGTAGCCAAACAGCTTCTAGCTTCAGCTTGTTCAATTAAGCTTTGATAATAAAACCTGGAAGCTGATTGGTTACTATACAGAGCTGCACCAGTTTCTTTGTGCACCAGTTTTAGTAAATCCCCCCCATTATGTCTTCAATAGTAGACTGATATACCAGTCCCAATTTTATTTTATTAATAATTCTGACATCAGTAATAGTGACACTGTACACCTCATGTGTTAGTCAGGCTGGGGGACTTGTATCACCTTCCTGCCACTCCTTCTCCGGGACACATACCACATCCTACAATCAGCAAAAAGTAAACCTTGTGCTGCCTTATCTCACCTATGAGCTCATACAGGTTGAGTAGCCGTATATACAGCAACAGGAGATTAAACATTTTATATTCAGTGTCATTGTGGTTATAGCTCATCTGCTAGCGGTCCCTGGCATACAAGTAGCACATGCAGACTATATAGAAACACAATAACTCAGGTGACAAACAGAAACACATTGATTCAATTATGTCATTGCAGCTTTAAAGGCTTAGACCGCTTTTTACCAAAAAATTCATAAATGCTCATATATTTTAAGCAAAAAAAAAAAAGTACATTGATTATGTTTTGTAAATCAGCCTGCAAAGCATTTTAATGGCAATCAGTGCATCGGGGGTGCAATGCCAGGCTCCTTCCTCCAGCTCCATATATTCAGCAAAGAGTCATCCCCAATCCAGAAAAAATACATCCCCAATCTAGCAAAGAGACAGTTCCATATATCAAGCAAAGAGAGAGTCCGATCCAACAAAGAGACATCCTCACATATTCAGCAAAGAGACAGCCCAATCTGGCAAAGAGACAGTTCCATATATCAAGCAAAAAGAGAGTCCAATCCAGCAATGAGACATCTCCATATACTCAGCAAAGAGACATTCCCAATCCAGCAAAGAGACATCTCCATATACTCAGGAAAGAAACATCCCGAATCTAGCAAAGAGACATCCCCATATATTCAGCAAAGAGAAATCTCCAATCCAGCATAGGGACAGCCCAATCTAGCATAGAGACATCCCCAATTCAGCAAAGAGACACCCCCAATTCAGCAAAGAGACATCCCCACCCAGCAAAGAGACATCCCCTATTCAGCAAAGAGACATCCCCATCCAGCTAAGAGACATCCCCATCTAGCTAAGAGACATCCCTTCCAGCTAAGAGACATCCCCAATCCAGCAAAGAGACATGCCAAAATATTCAGCAGAGACGTACCCAAACCAGCAAAGAGACATCCCCGTCCAGCAAAGAGACATTCCAAAACATTCAGCAAAGAGACATCCCCATGTAATCAAAGATATATCCCCAAACCAGCAAAGAAGCATCCCCAATCCATCAGGGAGACATCCTCAATCCAGCAAAAAACAGACAGTTACTTTACAGGCGCACATCAAAGCAGCATTAACAGACAGCTCCATCCAGCAATACTGTCAAACAATTTACCAAAAATGTCTTGTCTCCAGTCCACAGCACTGAGCAGTCACAGTCAGGCCAGGCATCCTGGTTAAAAATGAACACAAGGGGGTCTGAGTGTAGAGGGTTAATTATTTATTAAATAACATAAAAGTTGAGAACTACTCACAAATGTAAGGAGTTTGAAGGCATATAAAAAAACAATCCTCTAATGAGCCATCAGTCAGCCAGTGGTGTGGCTATGAGTCCTGGTCCTTCTGGATGAACGGGGATGGAGCCGTCAGCTGTCAGTGGTGTAGGAAATTTGAATTCGGCGCCATTATCCAGAGTAACCAGGTGACGCGTTTCGATGCAACTGCTTCTTCTTCAGACCTCAAGTCTGAAGAAGAAGCAGTTGCTTTGAAACGCATCACCTGACTTCTCCTCGCTCTGCCATTGGTCGCCCGCCAAGTCCGGACTTCCTTGCATTGCACACTGGTTAATGGCGCTGAATTCAAACTTCCTACACCTCTGTTAGCTGACGGCTTCATGCCCATCCATCAAGAAAGACCAGGACCTATACCCACACCGCTGGCTGATGGTTCATTAGAGCAGTGTTTTTCAACCTTTTTTGTGCAAAGGCACACTTTTTTCATGAAAAAAATCACGAGGCACACCACCATTAGAAAATGTTAAAAAAATTTATTGAAAAACTTTTTGACTTGAGGGCCGCAATGGGTTCATATATTGGACCCGGGGGCCGGACCAAGAGTAGATGAATGATGTGTATGTGTCATCCATAGTAAGTATAGTAATATTCCCCCATAGTAAGCATAGTAATTAATCCCCCATATAGTAATTCATCCCCCATAGTAATTCATCCCCCATATAGTAATTCATCCCCCATAGTAATTAATCCCCCATATAGTAATTCATCCCCCATAGTAATTCATCCCCCATAGTAATTCATCCCCCATATAGTAATTCACCCCCCATATAGTAATTCACCCCCCATATAGTAATTCATCCCCCCTATAGTAATTAATCCCCCATATAGTAATTCATCCCCCATAGTAATTCATCCCCCATATAGTAATTCATCCCCCATAGTAATTAATCCCCCATATAGTAATTCATCCCCCATAGTAATTCATCCCCCATAGTAATTCATCCCCCATATAGTAATTCACCCCCCATATAGTAATTCACCCCCCATATAGTAATTCACCCCCCATATAGTAATTCATCCCCCCTATAGTAATTCATCCCCCCTATAGTAATTCATCCCCCCTATAGTAATTAATCCCCCATATAGTAATTCATCCCCCATAGTAATTCATCCCCCATATAGTAATTCATCCCCCATATAGCAATTCATCCCCCATAGTAATTCATCCCCCATATTAAGTCCCCAAGCCCCCCCTGTGTCAATTCACTTACCTTTGCTCCGCGCGTTCCTCTCGCCCGTTCCGGTGTAGCATGTAAATCTGTCTCCTATGAGGATCTGTCCCCCTCGACGTATCTGCGCATGTGCCAGTTTCAGGCATTAGAGGCCGATTGGCGATCTCCGGCACATGCGCAGATACGTCGAGGGGGACAGATCATCCTGACAGTATCACGCTCCGCGGGCCGGATTAAAAGGTCCGCCGGGCCGCATACGGCCCGCTGGCCGTAGTTTGCCCATTGCTGTTCTAATGATTGGTCTATTTGTGAGCCGAGGCCACATGTTACGGATGAAATTGCAATTTTTCCCACGGCACACCAGACAATATCTCACGGCACACTAGTGTGCCGCGGCACAGTGGTTGAAAAACGCTGCATTAGAGGATTGTTTTTTATATGCCTTCAAACTCCTTACGTTTGTGAGTAGCTCTTAACTTTTATGTTATTTAATAAATAATTAACCCTCTACACGTATATTGGCACCCCCTTGTGTTCATTTTTATCTTCTGCAGAGTAATGCTTTACTCTATGGGGAGCTGCCTTCGTCTGTAACCCTCTCTAGGACTCTCGAATTTTATGGACTTTTATGCTTTTATGTCCTTAACTTCTTGCCGACCAGCCAATGTAGAAATACGGGAAATAGAAGGTCGGCACGGCTGGGCAAAACCAAGTTTTAAAACGTGCGTTTGCAAAGCAGGTAGGGGGCGTGCGCGAGGCGCATGCCCGCCCTACCCGTCCCACCAATCACGGCCGCGGGTGTCAGTCGCCGGGTCACAGTCGGTCATTACCGGCCGTGTTCCGCCGATTAGCGGCAATCACTGACAGAGAGCACAGCTGCAGTAGCTCTGCTTTCTGTCAGTCCCCTGTCAGCTCCTGACATGCTGATCCAGAGAGAAGAGTTTATCTCTCTGGATCAACGGTGTTCCCATGCAGTACACACCCCCGCCCCCTAGTAAAACACTGCCCTCACACAGTTAACCCTTTCAGTAAATAAAAAAGTTAACCCCTTCCTCCCCAGTGCCATTAGTACAGTGTCAGTGTTTTTTTTTTGCAATGATCACTGTATTAGTGTCATTGGGGATGTCAATGACCCCAATCAGTTCCCACCCAGTGTCAGAATGTCCTGCCATAAGTCACTGATCGCCGCCATAAGTCGCTGATCGCCGCCATTATTAGTATAAAAAAAATTAAAAATCCCAGTATCTCTCCTGCCATTTGTAAACGCTCTAACTTTCACGTAAACCAATTAATTTACACGTATTGGGATTTTTTTTAGCAAAGACATGTCGCAGAATCCATTTTGGCAGAAATTTATGACTAAATTTGATTTTTACATTTTTTTTACTGGACATGTTTTATAGCAAAAAGTCCAAAATATTGTTTTTTTTCCTCAAAATTGTCAAATTTTCTTTTTATAGCACAAAAAATAAAAAACGCACAGGCGATCAAATACCACCGAAAGAAAGCTCAATTTGTGGGAAAAAAAGGATGTAAATTTCATTTATGTACCGTATTGCATGACCGCGCAATTGTCCGTTAAACAAGCGCAGCGTTGTATAGCAAAAAAATGGCGTAAATTGCAGTATCTATACCATAGTTTGTAGATGCTATAACTTTCACACAAAGCAATCAATATACACTTATTGGGATTTTGTTTTACCAAAAACATGAAGCAGAGTACATTTTGGCCTACATTTATAACCAACTTTGAGTTTACTATATATTTTTTATAGCTGAAAAGTAAAAAATATTGTTTTTTTTCAAAATTTTTGGTCTTTTTTTGTTTATAGCGTGAAAATGAAAAGCGCACAGGTGATCAAATACCACCGAAAGAAAGCTCTATTTGTGTGAAAAAAAGGACGTAAATTTCATTTGGGTGCAGCATTGCATGACCACGCAATTATCAGTTGAATTAGTGCAGCGCCGAGTAGCAAAAAGAGGCCTGGTCATTAAGGAGGGTAAATCCATAGGAGGGCAAGTGGTTAAATGATTATTTATCATCTGTATTGTTTGTCATTTATTCCATATGCTCACACTTCAACCAGGATCAATATTTGTAGTTCTCTCTCAGCGCCAATTCTTTTTATTCAGGCATCCTGGTTCCCCCACGCTTCGTAACTCATCCACACATCTGAGCTGTGAATGGCACCAAAACCAGTTTCCAGTCTACAGGGAGAGGTGGAGTGCAGATGATTTCACTCTGCTCCCTCAGGCTGCAGCTAGAAGTAAGTGAGCTGCATCATGGCGGCCTCCCTGCTAAGTGTAGCCTCCCTGCTAAGCAATAGAATGCTTCACTCCCTTTTCATTTCTGGGCTGGTGGAGGTGCCAGAACAACATTCCGGCATGTTCTGCCAGAAAAGAAGCCCTGTAGACACTTATTTTATCACCTTGAGCTGAGAAAGTGGCACTTCAAAGCCACAAAACACTTTTTATTTGGTGAACTAAAGTAACTGGATGTTTTACTAAAGCAAATGACTCGTGCCTATCCTTTGAACAACCACACTGGGCGCCTCTGCCAAAGGAACTACCTAAGGGCCCTTTTGCACTCATTCTTGTCTCTTGTCTCGTTCTTAGCCTAAAAATTGGACATTACTGTTTTCCAACATTCAGCTCCCATTGACTTCAATAGGGTTTGGGTTTGGCACCCAAACTGTAGTAATGTTCTCCGAACCTGCCCCAAACCAAACCCAAGTATGTTTGGCTCATCACTAATAACAACTGTAGCCTCCTCAGAGATATTAATTATTGTGTAGTTGTAGCAAAAAGGAGGTGAGTATTGAGGCCAGAGCTGCAATTGTTTTTTTTTTTTTTTGTTTAATTGGGAAGGGAGCTCAAATTTTTTAAAAAATACATCCATGTTTGAGATTTCTTGAATATGCAGTTTGGTTTTGGGCACCAATTCACAAAAAGAACATTGGGGAACTGGAGAAAGTACAGAGAAGGGCAAACAAACTGATAAGAGGCATGGAGGAGCTCAGCTATGTGGAAAGATTAGAGGAACTGAACATAATCTTTCTTGAGAAGAGGAGATTAAGGGGGGATATGATCAACATGTATAAATACATCAGTGGTTCATATAGTGAACTTGGTGTAGAGTTATTCACCCTGAGGTCATCTCAGAGGACAAGGGACACTCTTTACATCTGGAGGAAAAGAAATTTAATCTCCAAACACAGAAAGGTTTCTTCACAGTAAGAGCTGTGAAAATGTGGAATAGACTTCCTCAAGAGTTGGTTCTGGCCAGCTCAGTAGATTGCTTTAAAAAAGGCCTGGATTGTTTCTTAGATACACAGAATATAACTGGATACTAACATTTATAGGTAAAGTTGATCCAGGGAATATCCGATCGCCTCTCGGATCAGGAAGGAATTTTTTTCCCTGCAGGAGCAAATTAGAACATGCGTTGCTGTGTTGTTTTGCCTCCCTCTGGGTCAACTGTGGGTATAGGATTATAACTTTTTTCTTTCTTATGGTTGAACTGGATGGACTTTTGTCTTTTTTCAAGCAGACTAACTATGTAACTATGTAATTTCCAGAGGCCCTTTACAACCCCCCCTTACCAGAAAGAAAATAGCAATAGTATATAATACATTGCATATAAACAAGTGGATCCCTTTTATAGGCTCGTAGATCCCTTTTGTTAAACAGCAGATGAGTTCAATGTTGTACGGCACATGAGTGAGATGAAGCACACAACTTCCTGCACTTCATCTCAAGCATGCACAGTATCAGAATACTGTGAGGTCTCACAGCTTATGTATGGATCTCCTGGAAGGCGCTAGTGGAGTTGCATTCCCAGGGGCAGCTGTGCAGCCAGGGCTATGCCACTAGTGTCTTTAGGGGAACCAGCAAAAACGTTAAGCAAATCAGAAACTGGTCTTCTTTTTTTTAATAAGTGTTAGGTGATTCCCCTTCAGCATGCAGTAAAAGGGGGAAAGGTCAGCTTTAAACCTTAGACCAATAAAATGACAATAAATTCTGCAATTCTTTTTAGAATGCTCAAATCATTCACTACAGTCTCTGCTGCAGATGAAATTATTTTTTACAGGTATTTATATAGTACAGACAAGTAATGTAGAGCTTTACTTAGTGTATATTCACATAGGTCCCGACCCTGGAGGACCTTATAATCTAAAGGCCCTACTCACAGGCATATATTGGTGCACACATATATTCAGGATTTGGTCCTGAGACCCCAGTGCTGTAGGATAGATATAACAACCACTAAGATACTGTGTTGCACTCTTGGAGAACTAGTTTGAACCTACCTATATGATTTGGAGATGTAGGGCAATTTTAATCTGAGTTAACTTGCAACATGTTTTAAAATTCTATGCAAATGTTTTCCCTGATCTGATTCAGGACCTAGTGCTTCAAGATAAACATGCTAAGCACACTGTAAATATGTTTTATATAATACGGCATAAACGTAGAGGGATATTGGCATTGTAAATTAAAAAGGTTACATAAAAGTAGAAAATTTAATCCACCATGATCTGAATTATTCTCAAAATAGCCATCCAGTTTCCTCTTCAATTAATAAACTAAGAAATAATTTTGTTTTTCTATTGCAAATTATTTTAACAGGAAATACAGAAAAAAAGAGATTGCACATATCATTATCAGATTCACATATTCTGGGTTTCTTAGTAGTAAATTTCTGTTTATACAGAACTGCAACAGTTTACGGGTAAAGTACTAAACATTATATATAGTGTTAGCCAGTTCCGCGCTGCCCTGTAGCAAACATACTGCTACAGGGTGGCACGAGTGCGCAAAATCATGTGTATATATATATATATATATATATATGTGTGATTTTGCAGTTTTGGGTAGGGGGCATGCACGCCCTACCCGCGCCGTCATTCGGGGCCTCGGTTGCCAATCACCGGGTCCCAGCTGGTGATTACTCGCCGGCACCTGGTGATCGCCGAATATCTTCGTCGGGGGAGACCTGTATATAAAAATACAGATCTCTCCCCTGTCAACTCCTGCACACTGCTGTATGGCTTTCTCAAAATTGTCGGTCTTTTTTTTATTTATAGGGCAAAAAATAAAAAACACACAGGCAATCAAATACCACTGAAAGAAAGCTCTATTTGTGGGAAAAAAAACTGAATTTGGGTGCAGCGTTGCATGACTGCGCAATTGTCATTTACATTGATGCAGCGCAGTATCGCAAAAAATGGCCCGGTCAGGAAGGGGGGTAAATCCTCTGGAGGGCAAGCGGTTAATGTAGGTTACATTGTATTTGAGTTCTTAGTGTCAGCTTTAAAGGAAATATGTCAACTGCTGTATGTTTTTAAAGTCCTCCTGCATTTACCTTTGCTAGCAAAAAAAAAAAACCTCTCTCCTGTGTGCCCTTATGATCCTGGTTCAGTTTGTTAGTAAGAACTCAGCTTACCTGACTTTGAGCCTAAGCTCCACCCCACAGATAAACCCTGCCCCCGACTTCTGTCCAATAGCCAAAAATAGCACTCTAATTGGACAAAGATATAATAGGTGGGACATGATCTGAAAGTTAGGGAAGGTGATTCTTTAGAAGCAAATGAAAATCAGGATACGAATGGAGCAATAAAGCAGAGCTATGGACAAAATGTTTTTTTTTCAGTTTGGATAGAGTAAGCGAACTTTTTTTGCCATCTGTGTCCCATTGAGGAAATTTACCTTCACTTCTTGTCCCATAGAGAAAAAAGAATCCACTGGATCATCAGAACTAGTGTCATTGGTAGATTTCTATTCCTGTTCTGAGGACAACCAAAAATTTGGGGTTTTCCTTTTTCCTTTAACTTTTGAGGACAACTGCAAACATGACAAATAGGGAGGATGAGTCTCCCTAACAAGCAGCAAAACACTTCTAATAGGGGTTCTAATCCATGTCCAGAACTGAAAAAAAAATGTTTTGCCTTTAGTTATACTTTAAAGAGGCTTTTATTGCCTTGTAACTCTCGCTCTCAGTCAAGAATTTTACTTTAAACGTTTGTTATGGATCATGAGTTCTCTTTAAAATGCCATGGTTATTACATAAGAAAAGAAAAACACAGTGTACATACATGGCAATCATGTATTCTTTAAAGTGATATTAAAGGCAATTTTTTAAAAGTAAGAAGCATGTCATACCTACCTAAGGAGGCTTGCACCCGAGCTGTCTCAGCCTGTAAGGAGGGAGAGTCCCTGGAGAGCCGAGAGTAGAATGCATGAAGGTAAAAAAACATTCAGCCTTTACAACCACTTTAACTTCATTTAGTGTCACCTTCTGCTGGTGAAAAAAAAGTCCATATGTTTATTAGCAATAGATTTTGTCTGTAGAGATCCATAAGAACTACTCACCCTCTCATTGCTCCAGTGCTACCCTCTGTGCCCACCCGCCCTATTCAGTACATTTTTTGAACTTTTTACTTTACTTTGTCTTAATGTTATATTAGGACAATATCTAGAGCATAGTACCAGCAATGTTTGCATGTTTTAGCAGCACCCAGCAAACTATAGCTGGGAAACATTCCAGTTAAAATTCCTTCAGGTCCTTGAGGATTTTTTTTTAATTTTTTTTAAACAAACAAAATTACAAAAGGCCTGAGTAATGCACTTCAATAGAAGCCCATCATTATAATTAGAGATGAGCGAATCGAACCAGGCGAACCGGAATTCGATACGAATTTCAGGAAAAATTCGATTCGCGGCGAATCCAAATATTTGCCTACTTCGGGTGCGCGAATCGGATTTTTCCCGATCAGCCGGCAAAAGTGTCCCTGCAGAGAGCTCCGCTATTTCTGACAGTTCTCTGACAGAAGGAACACATGTACAGCGGTTGAAACATTGTATTTATTAGTTTCCATTTAGGATACAGATGTTTCAACCGCTGTACATGTGAAGAAGCTGTCAGAGAACTGTCAGAAATAGAGGAACTCTGCACATACACTTTTTGCCGGTTTGGAATTCTTATTTTCATCCTACTTCTTCTTCTTCTTCTTCATCCTCATCCTCATCCTCAGAAGAAGAAGAAGAGGATGAGGATGAGGATGAAGAAGAAGAAGAAGAAGTAGGATGAAAATAAGAATAATTCCAAGCCGGCAAAAAGTGTATGTGCAGAGTTCCTCTATTCTGCAGATACACTTAGAGGAGCTCTGCTGATACACTTAGAGGAGCTCTGCACATACACTTTTTGCCGGCTTGGAATTAATCTTATTTTCATCCTACTTCTTCTTCTTCTTCTTCATCCTCATCCTCATCCTCAGAAGAAGAAGAAGAGGATGAGGATGAAGAAGAAGAAGAAGAAGAAGAAGTAGGATGAAAATAAGAATAATTCCAAGCCGGCAAAAAGTGTATCTGCAGAGCTCCTCTAAGTGTATCTGCAGAATAGAGGAACTCTGCACATACACTTTTTGCCGGCTTGGAATTATTCTTATTTTCATCCTACTTCTTCTTCTTCTTCTTCTTCATCCTCATCCTCATCCTCTTCTTCTTCTTCTGAGGATGAGGATGAGGATGAAGAAGAAGAAGAAGAAGTAGGATGAAAATAAGAATAATTCCAAGCCGGCAAAAAGTGTATGTGCAGAGTTCCTCTATTCTGCAGATGCACTTAGAGGAGCTCTGCAGATACACTTAGAGGAGCTCTGCAGATACACTTTTTGCCGGCTTGGAATTAATCTTATTTTCATCCTACTTCTTCTTCTTCTTCTTCATCCTCATCCTCATCCTCAGAAGAAGAAGAAGAGGATGAGGATGAAGAAGAAGAAGTAGGATGAAAATAGGAATAATTCCAAGCCGGCAAAAAGTGTATGTGCAGAGTTCCTCTATTCTGCAGATACACTTAGAGGAGCTCTGCAGATACACTTAGAGGAGCTCTGCAGATACACTTTTTGCCGGCTTGGAATTAATCTTATTTTCATCCTACTTCTTCTTCTTCTTCTTCATCCTCATCCTCATCCTCAGAAGAAGAAGAAGAGGATGAGGATGAGGATGAAGAAGAAGAAGAAGAAGAAGAAGAAGTAGGATGAAAATAAGAATAATTCCAAGCCGGCAAAAAGTGTATGTGCAGAGTTCCTCTATTCTGCAGATACACTTAGAGGAGCTCTGCTGATACACTTAGAGGAGCTCTGCAGATACACTTTTTGCCGGCTTGGAATTAATCTTATTTTCATCCTACTTCTTTTTCTTCATCCTCATCCTCAGAAGAAGAAGAAGAGGATGAGGATGAAGAAGAAGAAGAAGAAGTAGGATGAAAATAAGAATAATTCCAAGCCGGCAAAAAGTGTATGTGCAGAGTTCCTCTATTCTGCAGATACACTTAGAGGAGCTCTGCAGATACACTTAGAGGAGCTCTGCAGATACACTTTTTGCCGGCTTGGAATTAATCTTATTTTCATCCTACTTCTTCTTCTTCTTCTTCTTCATCCTCATCCTCAGAAGAAGAAGAAGAGGATGAGGATGAGGATGAAGAAGAAGAAGAAGAAGAAGTAGGATGAAAATAAGAATAATTCCAAGCCGGCAAAAAGTGTATGTGCAGAGTTCCTCTATTCTGCAGATACACTTAGAGGAGCTCTGCAGATACACTTAGAGGAGCTCTGCAGATACACTTTTTGCCGGCTTGGAATTAATCTTATTTTCATCCTACTTCTTCTTCTTCTTCATCCTCAGAAGAAGAAGAAGAGGATGAGGATGAGGATGAAGAAGAAGAAGTAGGATGAAAATAAGAATAATTCCAAGCCGGCAAAAAGTGTATGTGCAGAGTTCCTCTATTCTGCAGATACACTTAGAGGAGCTCTGCAGATACACTTAGAGGAGCTCTGCAGATACACTTTTTGCCGGCTTGGAATTAATCTTATTTTCATCCTACTTCTTCTTCTTCTTCTTCTTCTTCTTCATCCTCATCCTCATCCTCAGAAGAAGAAGAAGAGGATGAGGATGAAGAAGCAGAAGAAGAAGAAGAAGTAGGATGAAAATAAGAATAATTCCAAGCTGGCAAAAAGTGTATGTGCAGAGTTCCTCTATTCTGCAGATACACTTAGAGGAGCTCTGCAGATACACTTAGAGGAGCTCTGCAGATACACTTTTTGCCGGCTTGGAATTAATCTTATTTTCATCCTACTTCTTCTTCTTCTTCATCCTCATCCTCATCCTCAGAAGAAGAAGAAGAGGATGAGGATGAAGAAGAAGAAGAAGTAGGATGAAAATAAGAATAATTCCAAGCCGGCAAAAAGTGTATGTGCAGAGCTCCTCTAAGTGTATCTGCAGAATTTCATTTATGGAAACAGATAGATACAATGTTTCAACCGCTGTATGGAGTGAATGTCCCAGAACTGTCAGAAATAGACTATTTCTGACAGTTCTGGGACATTCCCTCCATACAGCGGTTGAAACATTGTATCTATTTGTTTCCATAAATGGATCCATTTATGGAAACAAATAGATACAATGTTTCAACCGCTGTATGGAGGGAATGTCCCTGAACTGTCAGAAATAGACTATTTATGACAGTTCTGGGACATTCCCTCCATACAGCGGTTGAAACCGCTGTATGGAGTGAATGTCCCAGAACTGTCAGAAATAGACTATTTCTGACAGTTCTGGGACATTCCCTCCATACAGCGGTTGAAACATTGTATCTATTTGTTTCCATAAATGGATCCATTTATGGAAACAAATAGATACAATGTTGAAACCGCTGTATGGAGTGAATGTCACAGAACTGTCAGAAATAGACAGAAACTGTCACAGAACTGTCCTTCTTCTCATCCTTCTCCTTCTTCTCATCCTTCTTCTCATCCTTCTTCTCATCCTTCTCCTTCTTCTCATCCTTCTCCTTCTTCTCATCCTTCTCCTTCTTCTCATCCTTCTTCTCATCCTTCTCCTTCTTCTCATCCTTCTTCTCATCCTTCTCCTTCTTCTCATCCTTCTTCTCATCCTTCTCCTTCTTCTCATCCTTCTTCTCATCCTTCTCCTTCTTCTCATCCTTCTTCTCATCCTTCTTCTCATCCTTCTCCTTCTTCTCATCCTTCTCCTTCTTCTCATCCTTCTCCTTCTCCTTCTTCTCATCCTTCTCCTTCTTCTCATCCTTCTCCTTCTTCTCATCCTTCTCCTTCTCCTTCTTCTCATCCTTCTCCTTCTCCATCTTCTCATCCTTCTCCTTCTCCTTCTTCTCATCCTTCTCCTTCTCCTTCTCCTTCTTCGCATCCTTCTCCTTCTTCTCATCCTTCTCCTTCTCCTTCTTCTCATCCTTCTCCTTCTCCTTCCTCATCTCCAAGGGCATTTAAATTAAAGGTACAGTGTTCTGCACTAATTTAAAGGCTCTCTGAAGCCTAGAAACCCTTTTTATAAGTTAACTTCGTAGCGAATTAATTCGCATCAAATCGAATTTCTTCCTGGAATTCGCCGAATCAGCCGAATCAAATTTTTTAAAAATTTGCTCATCTCTAATTATAATGAAATCACCAAATGCTATGGTCATTTAAGTGGTTACTTTCTGCAAAGGCAGGGGACTACCTCCACTAACTCCTGTAAAGATTGCCAAAGGAGAGAGAAAATGTAACCTCCACAGAGCTCCCCACCCTTACAGATAGAAAACCCAATCAGACCCCACCCAATCAAAAAGAAAATTAATAACCACCAAGCTAATTTATATTTCAAGTGTAGGTTTGATTCTTCTGCTATTTATTATTTGGACATTACCTTTGCATAGGGATGGTGAATACGATAGGGTTGTCCATGCTACATTTTGGTAAATCCACTTTGAGGGCCACCAGTGGCCGTCCTTCAGATACAGTCAGGAAAATCCCTGTAGGTAAATTAGATCAGGTAACAGTGCAATATGGATTGCTTCTGTAAGAGAGTTTAGGGGTCTCAGCCAGGTTTAACTTCTCAGACATGGCTTTTACTTTTGTTACTACTTTGACATGCTATTTGTAAAAATATTTCCGCCTTTGTGCACTCAATAGAAAGCTATATATAAGGGGTGTTCAAACGTCAAACTGGGACTTTTAATTTTACAAACTATAAAAAGGGATGCTAGAGTGGCGGTACTAAATGCAGTAGTAAGTGGCAAGTGTGTCCTATTACTGACAGGCAGCACAAATGTCACCGGCTAGTCCAGAGACCGTTAATCAAAATGGCAGACAACAGTGTTAGTGCGTTCATGAAACAGTGTGCTGTATGAGGTTTCATGTGAACGAAGGCGTAAAACCCATTGATATCCAAAGAAGACTTCAAGCACACTACAGTGATGAGATGCTCAGCCATAGTAAGACATTAGAAATGGTGTAAATGTTTCAAAGATGGCTATATGTCTGTCAGTGACGATCCCGGCCATGGTAGTTCCCAGCCCACAGCAGTCATTTCTGTGAACATGCAGCTCATGGAACACCTGATCCTGGATAATCAACACATAACCTGTCATGAAATTGCACAAGAGATGAATCTTTCTGTGGGAACGGTGAACACAATCATTCATGAAGTGAAGCAGACTGTCCTAGGATAGTTTAGGTGTACTGACAAATTTTTCTGTGTGCACTGGCAGCTTTCCAGGCATTAGTTAAATGCTGGAATATGTGTATAAATGTAGCAAGGTAGTATGTTAAAACATAAATGCAGTTTCCACTCCTTAAAATTTGTTCTTTTATTATATAAACTCAAAAAGCCGGTTTGACTTGAATGCCCCTCTTACATTCCTACAGATCCTTTTTTCAATGGTCTTCTGGTAAGGGTTCATTGCTTTTGTTCTTCAGCAGTGGGAAGTCCTAACTGCTGCACTGAACTGTACATATGTCATTTTATGTAAGCATGATTTAATGCCATAGTACAGTGATCCCAGGCCCAAATTCAATCCAGAAGTTTGGCAACATCTATAGGCAGAAAAGAAATAGTACAGGGGAAATATGTTTTAGAAATGGATCTGTTCTGGATCTTTAAAATTACAAACCAGGAAGCCCCTCCAGTTGAAATTTTAGATGGTATGTCTCTGATTGAATTTTAAATAGGATGTTTACTGCAAATTTATAGGATGTATATCTTTTTGGGATACCATTACATTTTGTATAATTATGTATTGAGTTGTATGATTCTGTAGGTATATTTTACTATAATATATAGTGCATATTTGCACAGCTTTTCATTGTGTTGGATAATGTTTGAGTAAAAAAATAGCCACTTCAAGTGATCAGAAGACTTCGCTATTGCACCCAAGGGCACAACTACACAGCTGTCTATGGTTATCCTAATGCACCGCTCACCCCTTAAAGGGCCTGCTGAAAGTTCCCTCCCTAGTCAGTGAACTAGCAGTCAGGCAAACAGTCTCAGTCACTTTTCTGGCTTAGTGATCAGTCTAGAGGTGTTCTTTTTGATGCTTTTTTTAAATTTTGAACTTGTATGGGTGCAGGGTAACCGTGCGATACTCTGGCAATGTTAGTCAGTAACTTGAAGACACCTGTCTCCATTTTATAGTTTCATAGCAAAGTCCTTGCAGCAGCAAATAATGGTCTGAACTATACAGGGACACCATAGGAAATGTCCACTTTCAAGCACAGGCTGACTCTAACGTAAGAGAGATAGCAGCAGCACAACATCACTGGGATCTCACATAGCAGTCTGTACTCAAATATGTTCTTGGATAGTTGAGTGCCTCCTTCCAATATCTGATAGACATTCACATCTAATGTGAATTGTTCAGACCGGATTCTCAAAAAAGAAGTCCTTCAGTCAGCTCCAACAGAGTTCAGTAGAATAGGCTAGCATAGCTGGGATCTCAATGAGTAAAAGAGAAGCACAGCTAGACTGCCCAAAAGAACAGCAGCTCCTCAGGCTGTGATCTCCTCCTCCTGGAAAGATCCCCTCTGCTCCAGGCCTTACTTAATTTATGCTCCCTCTCAGCCACCATCTGGGCACCCTTCCCCAGGGATTTGTTGGGGCCACATAAACATTCACACTGTAAACTTGACTCTCCCAGGCCACTATCTTCTATAATTATTCAGAAGGCAGGGGGAAGAAGTCAAACCCACAGCCTGTGAAACCCAGCGCAGACCAGAGTAATCACAAGCAGCTCCAATGAATACAGGAGAGGTAAAGAACCAAATTTACCTAACCTAACCAGCAACCTAGCTAGGAGGGTGATACGAACAGGATGTTCCACCATGATGTCCTCAGTGAAACTGTGTATTTGCCTGTAATGTGCTGTCTGAACACTGAGACAAAATCAATGGTTCTCCATACCATTTATACCCTTGACTAGCCCTATATGCGATATTCCAAGGTAATTCAAGGGTGATAACATATATTCAAATTTCTATGCAAATTTTGTTAAAACTGATAGGAAGTTTATTGCTGACCTTTCATTACATAATAAGGCTGCTACATTACTTCATTTTCTTACAGCATATTTGTCTCACTGTAATTTAAATAAGCCCATAAGATATGCTGCAGTAATAGGAGCTTTGTTCTACAAGTCCCTGTAAGTGATCAAAGCACAAACCAGATGAGGTATTCTGTGTCTTGTGACTTGTGGCAAGTTTGTTATAGAAATTAGAGATGAGTGAAAACATTACATAGTCCTATTTGCAAAACACAGTGTACACTATGAATTAAATATTCCAAGGTTATTCAAGGGTGATAACATATATTCAAATTTCTATGCAAATTTTGTTAAAACTGATAGGAAGTTTATAGCTGACCATAGTCCTATTTGCAAAACACAGTGTACACTATGAATTAAATAATAAAGATTGGGATTAGTTGGCAATATATACCGCGAATACAATCAGTAAAAAAAAAAAATGTTTTCATCTAACTCTTTCTGTACTTAAATCTTGTGATTGAGAAAAAAAATCAAACCTGCCATGAATTTGTGCATAAATTAGTTATATCATAAAATGTAAACTCTCCTTTCAAGCTCCTGTAAGTCCAACTGGTGATGCCTACAATGGGTGCTGGCAGGGCAGGAGTCAGTCTACACTCCTTACATACTGTGCATATGCATAGAGAAAGGTCCAAAACACTGCACACCTAGCAAAGCCTTAGTAAGCAGGTAAAAGCAGCCTCAGCCAACTTCATCCATAGCCATGCATAGCTGTGGCTATGGAGGAAGTTGACTGAGGCTGCGTTCACCTGCTTACTAAGGCTTTGCTAGGTGTACAGTGTTTGGGAACTTTTTCTATGCATATCTATAAATTAGTTATAATTTGATTTAATGTAACTGTTAGAAAGTGTTAGAAAGATCCTGCAAACAGCAGATATTTGCAGTGTTGACTTCAGGAGGGGTATTAATCCTTTACTATGCAAAGAGGACTACAAATTTAAATGTATAAAAGGTGACCTTAAAGGGCATCTGTTATCCGAGAAATATGGGGGCTGTCATTGCTGAGTACCTTCTGAAAAGTCTAATTGCCTAGGTTTCCTGGCTTTACTATTTCCTAAACCAGTAACCAGAACAAGTATGTAACGAGTCTATGAAATCAGAGCTCCTCATCTGAATACTTATCTAGGTGAATAAAGCCAGAAGCTTTCCATGACAGTCAAGCATGTAGCATTTTCAGATCAAGGTTACCAATGGTACCCTCTGTATTTCTCTTGGTATATTTTACATTTAATAATAGCAGGGACAATAATTTTGTAGAATAAAAACAAAAACATCCATACACAAATTCCCAGACCTAAACTGAAAATGGATTCACATATATGCACTTGCGTTTGCAGTACATTTTTGAGGTGCATATTTTACTCTCTTCATGATGTACAGTATGCATTGCCATTTCTCTCCAAGGCTCTTATTATGAACATTGACAGATGAACAAAGACTGCTGTATTAATTGCACCAATCGGGGCTTTAAAGTAGTCACAGCATCAACCATAAAAATCATATTTGTTACCATAAAACATAAACGGAAAGTGTTATTTATTTCCACTAATAGTACCAAATACATTTACCATATACCTCCAAACGTTTTGGTAAAAGTGTTTGTAATATTGAATCAAACAAACTTTCATCTTGCAAATTGCGTTGTTTTGATTTTGAGAGGGATATGCATTTTGTGGATCTTGTCTGCTTCCTTGGATTGTATATATATATATATATATACACACACACACACACACACACCTATATATTATAGTTACAGTTGCAAGAAAAAGTATGTGAACCCCTTGGGATTACGTGGAGTTTTGCATGAATTGGGCAAAAAATGTGCTCTTAATGTCATCTAAGTCACAACAATAGAAGAACACAGTCTGCTGAACATAATACTACACAAACATTAGATGTTGCCATGGTTTAACTGCACATAACATGTAAACATTCACAGTGCAGGGAGGAAAAAGTATGTGAGGCCCTAGCTTAATGACTTCTCCCAGAGCTAATTGGAGCCAGGAGTGAGCCAACCTTGACTCCAATCAGTGTGATGATATTGGATGTGTTGCTGACAGCTGTCCTGCCCTTAAAACACACACACCTGTTTTGGGTTTACTGGTTTCAAGAAGCACTGTCTGATGTGAACCATGCCTCGCAGAAAAGAGCTCTCAGAAGACCTACGATCAAGAATTGTTGACTTGCATGAAGCTGGAAAGGGTTACAAAAGTATCTCCAAAAGCCTTGATGTTCATGTGTCCACGGTAAGACAGACTGTCTACAAATGGAGAAAGTTTAGCACTGTTGCTACTCTCCCTAGGCGTGGTCGTCCTGTAAAAAAGACCTACAGAAATCTCTGGCACATGCTAACATTTTTGTTGACACATTTACAATAAGGAAAACATTAAACAAGAATGGAGTACATGGGAGGACACCACGGAGGAAGCCATTGCTGTCCAAAAAGAATATTGCAGCACGTTTGAAGTTTGCAAAAGAGCACCTGGATGTTCCACAGCACTACTGGCAAAATATACTGTGGACAGATGAAACCAAGATTGAGTTGTTTGGGAAGAACACACAACACTATGTGTGGAGAAAAAAAGGCACAGCACACCAACATCAAAACCTCATCCCCATATATATATATATATACACACACACACAAGATACAAATTGCCTAATGTGAATGTATGGTGCTCTATGCAGATCTATTTAAGCAGACACCTTTAAAGTTCTGATTAATGTAATGAATACTATAGTCTTTATTTTGGAGATAATAAAAATAGGTAAAGGGGTGCAATCTTTCGAGGAAATTATTGACAGATGAAAAATCATACAAGACATTTTTGGCCAATGTAAAGCTGCATATATTTGAACTAGCACCATTAAAAACAATGGCAAAGCTCTTCACATGTGTTAATTTGAATTAAAACCTATGCCTCAAAACACAGACTGTATTTGAACACACTGCAAAATATATTCCCATGGGCAACAATTTTAAAAATCAAACCTATGTGGCTTACAGCCAAAGTTAAAAAAGCTATAGATAATAAGAACAGAGCTTTTATTAAATATAAAAATGAAGGAATGCTATCATCGTTTAAACATTAGAAAGACTATAACAGAATATGCAAAAAGGAAATAAAGGCCACAAAAATTGAAAACGAACGACAGATTGCAAAAGATAGCAGGACCAAACCCCAAAAATTCTTAAAATATATTAATAGTAAAAAGGTCCTGTCCAAGTATGTAGGCCCTTTACAAAATAATCTAGAGTGGGTGACTGGGGACAAAGAGAAGGCAAATTTATTAAATATCTTTTCAACTCTGTGTATACAAAGGAGCATAGAGGAGCTCTTGTCCATAATGGGGATGATATTAACACAGCTCCAGATGATCCACATTGGCTCACAATTGATATGATACAAAAATATTTAGACAGAATAAAGGTGAATAAAGCACCTGGACCGGATGGCATACACCCACGGGTCCTTAAAGAATTGAGCTCTGTCATTTCAAAGCCATTGTTTCTAATTTTTAGGGACTTTTTAATGACTGGCATAATTCCACTGGATTGGTGTAAGGCCAATGTGGTGCCAATATTTAAAAAGGGATCAAAATCTTTACCAAGTAATTATAGACCTGTTAGTTTGACCTCTATAGTTGGGAAGATATTGGAGAGTTTAATAAAAGACCACATAGATGATTTTTTGCTAGAAAATAATATTTTAAGCAACAGACAGCATGGATTCATGAAAGACAGAAGTTGTCAAACAAATCTGATTTCTTTTTATGAGGTGGTGAGCAAAACCTTGGACAGAGGGGTGGCGGTGGACATGGTATACTTGGATTTTGCTAAAGCGTTTGACACAGTCCCCCACACACGGCTAATGTGTAAGGTAAAGCCTACAGGCTTGGAAAAGTCCGTATGTAAATGGATAGAAAACTGGCTAAAATTGTATTCAGAGAGTAATGGTTAATGATTCATACTCTGAATGGTCTAGGGTTGTCAGTGGTGCACCCCAAGGTTCAGTGTTGGGACCCTTACTTTTTAATATATTTATAAATGATATAGGGTCTGGGATTAAAAATAGCATTTCATTCTTTGCAGATAACACAAGCTTTGCAGTGGAATAACGTCCTTACAGGATGTCTCCAATTTACAAGCTGACCTCAATGCACTGTTTAATTAAGCAACTATGTGGCAAATGAAGTTTAATGTTGATAAATGTAAGGTTATGCACTTGGGGGCTAAGAGTACAGCTGGGGGAATCAATGGTGGAGAAGGATCTGGGGGTTCTGGTAGATCACAAGCTTAATAATGGCATGCAATGCCAAGCTGCAGTTTGCAAAGCGAGCAAAATCATCTTTTGTATTAAAAGAGGTATAGACTCCAGAGAGAGAGATATCATATTACCCCTGTACAAATCATTAGTAATACCTCATCTGGAATATGCAGTTCAGTTTTGGGTACCAATTCACAAAAAGAACATTGGGGAACTGGAGAAAGTGCAGAGAAGGGCAACCAAACTGATAAGAGGCATGGAGGAGCTCAGCTATGAGGAAAGATTAGAGGAACTGAATTTATTCTCTCTTGAGAAGAGGAGATTAAGGGGGATATGATCATCATGTATAATACATCAGTGGTTCATATAGTGAACTCGGTGTAGAGTTATTCACCCGGAGGTCATGACAGAGGACAAGGGGGCATTCTTTACGTCTGGAGGGAATAAATGTAATCTCCAAACATGGAAAGGTTTCTTCACAGTAAGAGCTGTGAAAATGAGGAATAGACGCCCTCAAGAGTTGCTTCTGGCCAGCTCAGTGGATTGCTTTAAAAAAGGCCTGGGTTCTTTCTTGGATACACAGAATATAACTGGATACTAACATTTATAGGTAAAGTTGATCCAGGCAATATATTGCCTGTCAGGGGATCAAGAA
The DNA here is from genome assembly GCF_062004578.1 of Staurois parvus. Classification (NCBI taxonomy): domain Eukaryota; kingdom Metazoa; phylum Chordata; class Amphibia; order Anura; family Ranidae; genus Staurois; species Staurois parvus. The sequence goes on from NW_028318382.1 coordinate 5,638,002, forward strand.
GGAATTTTTTCCCCTGCAGGTGCAAATTGGATCATGCTTTGCTGGGGTTTATTTGCTTTCCTCTGGATCAACTCTGGGTATAGGATTATAACTTTTTTTTTTTTTTTTAATGGTTGAACTGGATGGACGTTTGTCTTTTTTCAGCCAGACTGACTATGTAACTATGTCACATATGTGTAAATGTTGGAGAGATGGTGGCGTTGTTTGTAGTGATGGAGAGGATGGGGGGGGGGGGCACGGGGTGGGGGAAAGACCAGGAGCTCGGTTTTGGATAGGTTAAGTTTGAGGAAATGGTGCCACATCCAGTCTGATATGTCGTTTAGGAGGTGGGCAATGCGGGCAGAGAGTGAGGGGGTGAGGTGGGGGGTGGAGAGGTAAATTTGGGTGTTGTCGGCATAGAGGTGGTAATTGAAGCCGTGGGAGTGAATACGTTTGCCAAGGGAGGAGGTATAGATGGAAGAGAGGAGGGGCCCGAGGACAGAGCCTTGGGGGACCCCGACAGAGAGGGGGAGGGAGGGGGAGGTGGCAGTGTTGTAGGTGACGCTGAAGGAGCGTTGAGAAAGGTAGGAGGAGAACCAGGAGAGAGCAGCGTCCTTGATGCCAAGGGAGTGCAGTTTGGCAAGGAGGAGAGGGTGGTCAACAGTGTCGAAGGCCGCGGAGAGGTCGAGGAGCAGGAGGATAGAATAGTGGCCATTGGCTTTGACAGCTGCGGCCCGGATGGCAGCAGATGGCCGCGGATTGGGGCCAGGAGCACAGGAGCTCACTGGTGTGCGTCCGCTCCCGCCGCCATCTTGTATAATGATATTATTAGTGTTCTTTAAAAGGAATAAGAAAAATTCACAATTTTACCTGCTGGAAATGTATTTATCGTGCATCTGGTGGGTTTGCCAGCCACAATTGGCTTAGGTGATTGGCTTTAATATAAAACAATCCTGTTTATTCAAATGCATTCAACATCTGGCAATTATATTTAGCCAGGTACTTGGCTAGAGACATAGAACAATTTAGGACACTGCAGTGCTCTTTGTGCCCCCGATTGACTTCAGCTGAATGGGCTAACACTACCTTTTCTCCATTCACCAGGGGGAGCTGACAAGCAGAAGAAACCTAAGAGACTTGATTATTGGTAGCTTTGAATCATGGGAGATGAAGTTTAGGAGAAAAAAAAAAACTTTACTATGGCAGTTAATGGGCTATTGGACTACACTTTGCAATGTGAGCCAGGCATAAAGAGACAGAGCTGTATTTTCACAGGCTGAATACTGAGGGATTTCTCTTATTACTGCAAGGATACCAAGGTGTGCACATGGCTGCTCCTGTGTGCAATCAACCTGCTACAAGCCTGCCGAGTCGTTCCAGGCAAAACAAGAAGTGAGCAGCTGGACCCCTGTTGCTGTATTGCTGGGACTGGTGATTGGACACTGCTGCCATTAACCTGCTGCTGCTGGCAGAGTCTGAGCACACAGGAATTGGCCATCTAACTAGCAGCTTTATTTAGTGCGTGCAGACTTTATTTGAACTGTACTCATGTGCCCCACCATAAAGACTGGGCCTCAACACTAGCTGGCTGAAGAACTAGGGCTAAAGACTGCTTACTCAGGAAACTGCTTCAAAAGAACTTTGCCTATTGCCCAGAGTAAGTGTATCTTCTTTAGGGAATCTTAAATTTCATCTCTGCCATTCATATAGAGTACACTCTAAAGTGAATATAGCTTACTCATTGCATAGGAATTATCGTAGTATTGATTATCATTGCTGTTATTGTTTCCTAATGCCATTAATTATTGCTGATTTTGTGTATTACCAGGTTTACCATGATAGAACTCCATTCTATGCTGTTATAGCTTAGTGAACATATTGTCTGGTGAATGTGATTGACATAATTCTTACTCACTTATTGGGTTCATTTACCACTAACCAGTCTAATGTTTGCTTTTTGATACTGAACACTACTTGTGTGTAGTATCCATATTTGTGTTCCTAAAAGCTGTGCATTTTCCATTTGGTTGATCAGGAGTGTCAGTGGGGATGAGGTTGTTCTCAATGTCGAAGCAGAAGAACAAAGAACCCAATCTACCAAGTGGCTCCTGCAGAGCTTGCACTGCATGTAGAACATTCATTTATTCCATTAGAGGATGCTAAACATTAAGGAAAACTATGATGTATAGTGAGTTAAATCAGATGTTATTATTGCAGTGTTTGCATGGCAATCATTTTTGATGGACTGTTCCAGTTGTATCACTTGCTATGAACTATTTGCATGATAGCATTGAATGTGTCTAGCTACTACTAACTATGTAATAAGCCAGCCTGACTGCATCTGAGTCCACACAGTTTCAAACTATACATTGAAAAAAAAGTTTTTTCTTAAACATTCACACATATACATTGGTAAGATTGTTTACTTGGAACTGGCAACATTCACACCTCTAAAATATTCTGCAACCATATTATGTTTAATCTCCTTTAATTAGGTTTTCAGATATTACATCAAACAGCATACAGGTCCATTAACATGTACAAAATCGGTGTCACATAAGTGATTACAGAAGTGGATATTTGGGAGTGTAAAGACCGTCTCATTTGAGGAATAACAATCATATAAAAGTGCAGGCTATCACAAGAAATTCAGCTAGATTTAATAGAAAGTCAAGTACCTGTAGTCCATAGGTTCATGGTAGTTCATGTACAGTCAGTATATTAATGATATATATAGTCGTGACTTTGTGATGTAAGGAGAAGCAGTAATTACAGAAGAGTAAAAGACCTTTCCTAGATGGAAGAAGGGTAAAGAGCAAGATAGGGAGAGGAAAAAGAGATACAAACAAGATTGGAGAGGAAGACAAAGAAAATGTAGGGAGGGAAAAGGGGAATTGGGGGGAGTAAATGGGCAATAAACAATATAGCCCAGTAACCCAATTGTGGAGGCATAGGGAGTACATACTGAGTCACCCCCAAGAAAAGTTCTACAAATAACAGGAAAACTCAGAGTAATATCTGAAGTACATACAGATTGTCCAGGTAATCTTGAAGTTGTCTGATTTGCCATTTTCCCAGGAGACCATCTGCTCTATTACACATATGGCATCCATTTCACAGGCTCACTGCACCATAGAGGTGTGTTCACTTTGTGCCAGTGTTTATCAATAATGGTTTGCACAGCAATATGGAAGTGACTTAAAAGTCCTTTCTTAATGGCCATATTATAAGTCGATTGGGAAGGAAGGTACAATAGGTTTTTAGGCAGCTTCGGGGTTTGGGAAAAATGTCAGCATAATTTAATAGGCAGAATGCCCCAGAGATAAGTGTGGCCTTAAAGTTGACCTGAATTTAAAAAATAGAATTTTTAATTGTCCCTAACCTGTACCCAGAAAATGTAGCCACTTTTTCTGAGATTTCTGTTTACATTATAGCAGACTACTTCTTCGTATGAGAGAGTGCCTACAGCCTCAAAGCTGTATATCTGCAGTGTGAGACCTGAAGCATGGCTGCCTCTAGTAGATAGTATAACCAGATTTGGAGTGAAATTTGGTGATGTCACTACTCAGCTACTCACTATTCTGCTTGCTAGAGGCTCTGATATCAGAAAGCAAATCCTCGACTCTACCAAGATGGCTGCTTCAACACAGAGACACAGTACAGAACAAGGCATTGTAAGTCAGTGAAGGGGAAAAAAATCATTTGCTGGGTTGCAGGGAGACCACGGGAAATACTGGTGGCTAGTCTTGTGTCCTCTACCTGCCTTTTTTTGGGGAATAGTTTCCAGAATTCAGTTCCTCTTAAACAGTAGGGAGGCTCAGTTCTTAGGGAAAGCATCCCTGTTATATGGTTGACACTGAAATAGCCAAGGACTTGAAAAATTAAGCCTAACATTTTCAGGTGGGAAGTGGCCATTAAAACTGAAATATTTTTTTTTCTCTTTTTAATTAAAATATCTATCACAATAGAATGTCAATTTTGAAAACCAGCTTCCTGCGATTGAACATATTGCATCCCTTGGATAGAGTACCATTCTATTTTAATAGCTGATCTGTATAGGTAGATCTGCAGTTAAATCTGGAATTTTGGCTCAGATTCCGGGAGAATGGAGCTGTAATTTTCATTTATCTTGAAAAATACCATGTAGAGAGAATTAGCCATAACTTGGGTCATTCATAGATGATTGTGCGTCTTTCACTTCTTCCTCTCGGGTCACAACACTAACAGTGTGCCAAGAACTGCTCAAGTACCAGGAACCAGTTCCTTATCTTAAACACATATAAACTGCAGGCAATGTGACAGGATTCCTGTTTTGGCAGCCAGTAGCTTTTGTTACATAGATGGTAAGATATCTCTGTTCTGTTTTCTGGATTTGGTGGTGACAGATGAAGGGACTCTGGACTCATTTAATAAAATAGCACAAAGCAAAAATTGCAATACCCATAGAAACCAACATGAATGCATCTTGTACCAATGTAGCTTTAATTAAAACAATTTTGATTGGTTGCTTTAGTTTTCTGTACCTTGCATTTAGCCATCTGGGTCTTTATGTTAACTGAATAAAAATATATTTGCTGGCAAAAAAATTCTACACTAGCAGATTATCAGAAAGATTCTGTCGCTCCACCCCTGAATGATCAGCTTCGTAGTTTTGGGCTTTCTGTTCTGACCCTCGACTCCAAGAACAACTTTAGCCCCTCTGACACTCTGGTTGAATATAAATCACTGCAAACATGTATAAGGACATTGGTGTGAAATACCTTTTGCCTGGCTATGGGCTGCTACAAGGAAAACAGACACACACACATTTAGTAATAAATGCACTACATCTATTGATGCAAGTTTAAAGTAGGTGGCAGTAGAACATAAATGAGCACAAAGTCAGTAAGTTTGAATGCAAACTACTAGACAGAGTAATAACTTTGTCAAAGTGACTAAGATCAGGTTCTATATCACTACCTGAAACTAATATGGATATTAGCAAACCAGAAATAAACAATGTAAATGAACGTTAAATGCAACGTGAGTGATACTACTACTACTCTGGTTTAGAGTGCACTCTAAAGGATTGGCTGGGGTATGGCACTGCATCTCCTAAAAGGTAACCTCTTTAACTAATCAAAGGGGCAAAGGGCTTAATGCAACAACTGGTAGGGTCAGTCTTTAGCCTGGACACTTCAGGTGGCTAAAAGTTTGGGCCCAGTTACTGTTGGTGTGCTTTAACCTTTCTGGCAGTAATCCCGAGTGTAGCTTGGGGTTAATTTCAGTACCAGAAGTGGTAACCCCAGCAACACTCGGGATTGCACTGCAGCGATCCCTCCCGCTGTGTCTTCCGGGTTCCATTCCCTGCGAGCATCGGGACGTACGGGGGGCGGTACCGGCGGGAGATTCAAAAAGTCAAAATTTGACATACAATATTTATTTATTTATTATGTATTTATTTATTTATTTTCATTGTTCAATACACTGTAATCTCTTAGAATTACATTACTGTATCAAACCATTTCACCTAAATTTTGTCCCTAGTGCTTTGTTCAGTGTCCTGCCTGCACTTTTACTGTTCTTTCTGCCTGGAAACTGAGAAACGTCCATGGCATCCAAAAAGTGTCCCTTTAGGTCAAAAGCTGTTTTAGACCAGCTAGAGAACAGCGATAGTAAATTAGAACCACGTGCAGAATTGAGTGATAATGATTCGTGGGGAAATTCGTTATCAGACACTGAAAACGATTCTGCGACTTTGCTCAGCGATGTGCGAACTTGGCGCTATATTTCAAATTTCAGTGTTTTTGGTTTGATTACACTATTGAATTAAATTTATTACTATTATATTATTATTTTTTATAATTATTTATTATAATTTATGATTTAGTGTTTCAAACTTTATCACACCCGGGATGGTTGCTAGACTCTTGTTTGGACAGATTTAACCACTTGCCTACTGGGCACTTATACCCCCTTCTTTACCAGGCCAATTTTCATCTTTCAGCGCTGTCGCACTTTGATTGCCAATTGTGCGGTCATGCAAGATTGTACCCATATGAAATTTTTATAATTTTTTTCTCACAAATAGAGCTTTCTTTTGGTTGTATTTAATCGCCACTGGGCGCTTTACTTTTTGCGCTATAAACAAAAAGTGTGTAAAAAAATTTGAAAAAAAAAAAGTTTGTTTCTATTATAAAATATTCCAAACAGGTAATTTTTCTCCTTCACTGATGTGTGTTGATGAGGCTGCACTGATGGGCACTGATAGGTGACACTGATAGGCAGCACGGAAGGGCACTGATAGGCAGCACTGATAGGCAGCACTAATGAGGTGTCACGGATAGGAGGCACTGATAGGTGGCACTGATGATGGATACTGATAGACAGCACTGATAGGTGGCACTGACTGGCATCACTGCTGGGCACTGACTGGCGGCACTGCTAGGCATTGACTGGCGCAACTGCTGGGCACTGACTGGCACAACCGCTGGGCACTGACTGGTGGCAGCACTGCTGGGCTGCATTGATGGGCACTGGTGGGTGGCACTGGTGGGCACATGTGGGTGGCACTGGTGGGCACAGGTGGGTGGGCACAGCTGGGTGGCACTTCTGGGCACATGTAGGTGGCACTTCTGGGCACAGGTAGGTGGCACTGCTGGGTGGCACTGCTGGGCACAGGTTGGTGCACTGCTGGGCACAGGTGGGCGGAGCTAGTGGGCAGCACTGCTGGGCACAGGTGGGCGGAACTGGTGGGTGGCGCTGCTGGGCACCGATCATCAGGGCACTAATCATCAGTACCCTGATGATCGGTGCCGATCCCTGCTCTGACAACTGCCAGTTCTCGGCAGTACTTTCCTCACGCTCTGACAGCGTGAGGAAAGTGCAGCCGAGAACCGGCAATTGCATTTCCCGGTGATCAGCGTGTCATTGGACACGGCTGATCACGTGGTAAAAGACCGCTGTGATTGGCCTTTTACCACATCATGTGATCAGCTGTGTCCGTAGGACACAGCGATCACGGAGATCGCCGGGTGCGCGCCCCGGGGGCATGCAGGAGAGCGCATTCTGGGAGGACGTCATATGACGCCAGGGAGGTTAAGGCACTCAACAAGATCTGTGGGCAAAATTAAAGCTATGGGTAGATGGTTAGGTAGTTCCTAATGACTCAGTCTCTAGTGGTGACAAGCAAGTAATGTCCGCAAGGCCCTCTCACTAGACCTAGAGACACAAGTGGTCCCTCCGATCAGGTGTCAGCTCACTCTGGGTTGCCTTTGGTGACTCCGATAGATTGCACAGTTGATCTATATCCTGGCTGTGGCTCTATCCATCCATGCACACATCACAGCTCTGCACTTTCCAGGTGTAGTAACAGTAAAGGGACTCTTCGATGGCTCATCTCTCCTCTAGTACAGACAACACTGACCTTCACAGTTCCTCTTTCCACACTAATCTGAATAATTCCCATAGAATTTGCCCATGCAAAACTTTCCTCTCTCCTCCTCTTCAAAGGTGGAGGCTGTAGTATAAGTCCCATAGTCTCCAGTGTACAGTGTGCCCCTGGGGACTACATGTTCTATCACCCTCTAACTCTCCATGCTGTTTGGTCCCTCCACTGCCAGGAGAGTGGGAGGAGGGAGGCAGGGAGAGGGGATTACACTGAGCCCGTTGCTACATGTCCTCAGTATCTCAGCCCAGCCGCTCCTTTCTTTCTCCTTCTTTGCTGTTTTAGTCATTCAACACACAGAGCCGGCTGTGGAAAGAAAATGAAGCAGTCCAACTGCAGCACACAGTGGCAGGGGGTGGGGGCCGAGGGGCCTGGCTACAGTTCTTTACACCTTATTATTCAATTGCAAAAACATAAGGAAAAGGGAAGACACATCACATATAAAAAACAATAAAAAAATGCAGCTAAGGGCAAAAAGGATAAATCACCATACAGGGTCCTATGTGATATTTACTTCTGGAATAATTACACTCAATTATATATGTTCCATGGTTAAAGATCCAGCAATACAGGATAAAGTGTTTCATCGGTAAGTCAATCATTAAAATCTTCTAAAGTCAACACTGATACATAAAATGGAAGTCATATACATAAAACTACTCATACATTTATGGTTTTAATAATGCTCTGATTCTGGAAGTACAGATTGTGCTTAGATTTTTTCTTTCATTGTTCAATTTTGTTGCCTGTCAGTTTGGGTTATTATACTTTTGCATTGTTGAAGCCTCTTCATGCCTATTACAGGCTTTTAATGACGCATGAGCAATGTCCTAAGCTGCAGTAGTGTAAGCCAAGGACGGCATGATGGTACACCCCGGAAGGGGGGGGGGGGTGCAGTGACAGCCTGCATTCAGCTTAGTTTTTCAAGCTATTGTAGTTTAACTGCAGCATGTAACAGAGGCACATGTTAATGGTTCGCCATCTGAAAACAAGGATGATGTGTCTTGGATGATGTGTATATCCTGGAACCTGGACTTTACATTGAACAATGGAAATATCCAGCTCTTTGTGAACTGAGGCCCATTGATTGATGTAGAAAATCTAGATGGAAAGTGGAACAAATGCAACAAATCTGGAAAAAGAGTGTACAAACAAACTATAATCTTCCAAGAGAGATAAACCCATTATAAAGTGAATTTTAGGCAAGTAAATTATTTGCCAATCAATAAGCATTTCTCTTAAAGAAAGATATGTTCTGTATAACATTTCCAAACCACAATCAGTCGTTTTGGCCCTGAATCAGTCTTATAATAAGCTTAGCTTTTTTAATTTTCTTCTGCCAAAAATTTTTTAATAACAGCAACTATCTATGGCCCTTTAGATTACAACGTTGGAAATGTACACTTGCAGTGGGATAGAATGCACAGTAAATGTCAGTGAATGACAATGGTGCCACACCATGGGTCAAGGTAGAGGAAATGGCAGCCAAACCCACAACAGATATTACTGTTGCTATATCAGTGCTGCAATTCATTCTTTAATATAACTCCTCAAAGTGACTACTTTCAAACATTACAAGCATCACATATTGTATGGTTAATAAATGACAGCAGACAAAGGAAGGGAATATATTGTGATGGACAGAGGAGGCAAGGGTAAATTCTGCATTGGGGCCCAGGGATCAAATGATACCCCACTGCTGCCAACTGCTGGAACTTAATATAAAAATGACAACACACAGACAAGCAGAGTTGATAAGAGTAATGTGAGCACTATGGTAGAAAGCATGTTGACAGAACACCTTGCCTGATTTAACAGCTACTCTAAGGGGTGGATTTACTAAAGACAAATTGACTGTGCACTTTGCAAAGTGCGGTTGAACTCTGCAAGAGCAGTTGCTCAAGAGTTTAGTAAATGATGAAAAGCTCTGCTGACTTCCATCACCCAATCATGTGCAAGCTAAAATGCTGTTTTTTTTTCCTTGCACATGTGTGTATTCTTTGGAAAGTGAAGCTTTACCTCATTTACTAAGCTTGGGAGTAACTGCACTTGCAAAGTGCACAGTCTATTTGCCTTTAGTAAATTCACCCCTAGGTGAACATATATGTTTTTGCTTTAGGTTCCCCTGTTTTTTGTAGTGGAGATCTACTGCTGAGAAGTTGAATAGACTTTCCTTAGGGCTGAATATTATTATCAGATAAATATATATGAATCTTAATTTCAATGAGACTTCAATATGACTGTTCGGTTCGCAGTCGATCATTCGAACATAATGAAAGTTCGACTGCGAACTTTGAAGAGAGAGGACAATTCACTAAGCGGTATCTTACCGCATCTGAGTATGCAGTAAGATACCGCACAGCTACTAAACACATTCTTTATTTTTCAGCTGTCAGCGGGTAATGTAAAAAGAATTGCCGGCTATTAAAAATTTAAAAAAAAAACTGTGTGGGGTCCCCCCCCCCTCCATCCATACCAAGCCCTTTGGGTCTGGTATGGATTTTGAGGGAAACTCCCATGCCAACATTTTTGTGAAAATGACGTGGAGGGTCTCCCCCAAAATCCACACCAGATCCTTGCCCAAGCATGCAGCCCAACAGGTCAGGAAAGGGGGGATGAATGAGCACCCCCCCTCCTGAACCATACCAGACCACATGCCCTCCACATGGGGGGGTGCTCTGGGGCAGGAGGGGCTGTGGGAGTAGTTGTGGGGGTCTGCAGGCAGGCGAGGGGCTTATCAGAATCTGAAAGCCCTCTTTAACAAGGCGGCCCCAGATTCCGACCAAAGCATTGCACCTGACCAGGTCAGTGGATTGCTTAAAAAAGGGCCTGGATTGAACTGGATGGACTTTTTTCAGCCAGACTAACTATGTAACTATTATGAGAAACATTTTCTTAGCATTATTTTATATGAAATAAAATTCAACTGATTTTATTATAATTTTGTTGGGTACCTTGAAAGCCAAACAAATGAATGGCTCCCCCCATCCACACAAACGATATAGAAGGAGGAATCCTCTCCATTGTGCCATTGTTTTCTGACAGTAGGACTCCTCCGCTGTTAGAATATACTGATCAGCAGCTGCAACCGATTGGCTGCAGCCGCTGATCAACATGCCATTTCCAACATCCCTGTCTTTTGAGAGCGAATGGCAATACAGGGATCGAAACTTCTGAACTGGCCAAATTTCGGTTCATCTGGCCAGCTAAACATAGCCTCATTTGGATACAAAATAATTTTCATTTGAATTTACCCTTCTAAGTTAATTTAAGTGAAATGTAAAACTCCACGGGGAATACTTTATGTTTCTAGATTAGAGGAGGGTTGGGCCAGCGGCAGCCTCATTTTAATTAGTGAGACAGAGCAGAACTGGTGGTGCAATGACATGTGAAACTGACCGTTAAATTTCACATCCTGTAGAACAACAGAAGTTATATCTTTGTCTGGATGGAGTCCAGATTGAAACCTGAGTGAGGAGCCATTACAGAAGAACAATGAGATTTCGTCATCTTCAAAAGCCCACTAACCCACCACCACTTGTTAGTCTATTAAAGAGCAGAGGTAATGTAGATAAACAATGCAAGGACGTCTGAGGACATTTTTGAAAAGCTTTTACTGTTTTAATGTGATCCTTTATTTTATAAGGCAAAATATTTAACCATTCTCCAAGGGATCGTACTCTTCTCTATAGACACAGTAATCATTCCTTGCTAAACTCCAATGAACTCTGCACTGATGCAAAAAAATTCAAACCGTAAAACCGTACAGATCATTAAAATGTCCTCATCCAAAAAAATGAGAGCTGCTTGCACTAATATATACAAACAGTTACCATAAACATATATACAAACGTATAGTGCTATCACTTTAAATAACTGACATGATTATGTCAAATCATATGCCCCACCCTACGCATTAAACCCTGGTTCACATATCTGCAGTCATGCAGGCCGCATTTTGCGTGGGCACAAGAGCCCATTCATTTGAATGGACTCCCGTGCCCTGGGACACGCAGGGAAGAAGTCTCCGCACTTCTTGGGAAAACGCAGCCCGCATGGGAACCTCGATTCCCAGTACAGTTGCGATTTCCAGTGCGCGCGGCGTGCCATTAGAATTAGCACCTGCCTGCGGTCTGCATTCCTCTGTTTGCACAGATGTGAACCTAGCCTTAGTTAGAAATTAGGGGGGAACCAGGAACACAGGATGTGACTGTATGTATTATATAGGCACAGCGGCTATTGGAGGAGGAAATTGCCTCCAACTCCTAACCATTAGCTTTAATGCTACAAGACTTCATTATCAATAAAAATAAAGAATCAACAAAAAACAACTTTAAATTATTATGAATTCATAATCAATATTAATTTATATACACATAATTAATATATACTGTTTAAAATCACACTGTCTAGTGGTTGAAAACACTACATCAACTTTAATGAAAGGCAAGACAGGGAGATGCTACAATCGTGCAGGAAAAACATGTAAATCCATAAAATATATGTTAAAAAGTGTGATTTATCTTACTCTGCAGCAACACATAGCCAATGTTCTAATATTTTGAGGCATAACAGAGGGTCATTTCACACTGGTGCATTGTCAAAGCATGCTCTAGAAATTCAAGAGCTGTGCTTCTAAAATGTTTCTCAGTAAGAGCATCTTACAAATGTGGGCCAGGCCACTGTGATCTACTCTACTATAGTACATTTATACAGTAGTGCTATTGTGTAATCATCCAATAAGATTATATATGTACTGAGCGCACTTTGTGCATGTTATTTACCTATTAAAGCCTCCTTTATGTAGACATTAAAAAGCCCTGAAACTGCTGCTAGAGATCACCATCTTAGATGTGATACCAACAGTCTCAGGAGCATGGGCAGACTGACCATTTGGAAACGCGGGCACTGCCCGAGGGCCCGGGGTCAGTAGGGGGCCCCATGAGATGCCCCTGGTACCTTTTTCATAGGCTTTTTTGAGTTTGGGCAAGGACACAGGGGCCCCATGATCCCCTATTGCCCGGGGGCCCCATGAGTTGTCAGTCTGCCCCTGCCCAGGAGACTCAAAGATGATACATTCCCTTTCACGTCTCCCCCGGCATCACCATAAGCTTGATTTTTCTGTGCTTCTACCAGCAATTTTCTTAGTTAGTGACAGGGTCTATTTAAGAAATGGGTTAAAAAAAACATGAATTAAACATGAATCTTTGGGTGGGCTTGTCGAGTGCCAATGATCACCAGTGCATACAGTACATTTGAGAGGTTGAGTACCACTGACCACAATTGCTTTGTGGAAGGGTATGTACAACTGACAATAAAATTTGTTCTTGCTCCCAAAAGTGGAGTATCTTGCTTTACAGAGGATGGGTAGGGTGAAAAGGGGTAAATAATAACAACAGTATAACAAAGTGAATGGAGTTTCAAGTGATGGAAACATTTTAGAATATATGGCAATAGAGGTTGCCACAGGCAAAGTCATCCACGCAGTGACTGGTACTCTTACAATAAGAGTAACAAAGAATTACAGTAAATTATCAAGTAAATCCCTATTTTATCATTGCAGAAAATGACAAATATACAGAGGACAGTAAAACACTTTCTTCTTCCAAATCTTCCAAATAGTCGCCTGGAAGCAAACAGAGAAGATCAATATATCCACCACAATTTCCTTAATTTTGGAACACTATACCCTCAAGGATAATATTCCAATGCAACAGTAATGCAATACACCTTGGCACAAAATATGTACAGTGAAGAAAATAAGTATTTGATCCCCTGCTGAATGTTGCCCACTCACAAAGAAATAATCAGTCTAAAAATTGAATGGCTACCATGCATAGCTGCACCAAATTCTGTGTGCACCAGTTTTATCAAATGTTCCCCTTTAAATCCTAGGTTGAAACAAGTATTTAGATCAGGAATTCTGACTTTTCTTTAACTTTCTTGAACTGCATTTTTTTCTGGGTCATAAAGTCAAAGTATTGAAAGGAGTGGGTTAGCATAATAGCCAAGCAACTAACATTTTCAGAAAAAGTCCAGTAACTGGAGTATACATATTTTTTTCATGATAGGTATATTTTAGGTAAACATGTAGGAGCATTGCTCCACTACAACAGGAAGCAAAGCAGTGAAATGTCTAATGCAATACTAGCCAGTAACAGATCCTTTATTATACAAAACTGTTATTAAAAGTACATTACGATTAAAAAACACACTGACTGATAGCCATTCCAGGGCTATATTCCCTTTGTGAGATTACAACAATACAACATTCCCAAGATAACCCTGACACATTTCGATCATTTAACTTTTAGATCTTCTTCAGGGACATAAGAGCAAGAGGGATCTCTGAATAGACATATTTGAAATTAGTAATAAATTGTATATGAGGACATCAATAACAATTATACAATCTCCATTTTCATACTAAACTGGTGTTCAAGATGGGACTGCATGGTCCAACATTTGTATTTCAATGTTTTTTATTAAGTTTAGAAACAGCATACAAAGGAATATAGCCCACAATTGTGGGTTGCAGGATTTCAATCAAGAAGTCTATTCATTAAGGAATGATACAAACAATAAAATAGCAGAGTGAAGGAAGAGACCTGAGTAGTCAGGCATAAAACCAAATAATCCCTCAGGTGCGTGCACGAGTCCATGGCAAGTCCTCAGGCATCAATAGTTCAACCTAAAATATGCATTGAAAATAAATTATTTCTAAATGTATTCAAGCTTAACTCAGATATACGGTAAGCATTTAGTGAAACAAGTCGGAAGTTGGAATCAATACTAAAGAAAACAATAATTTGAAATAAAAAAGGAAGGAAAATAAAGAAAAGGAAGAGTAGAGTAAAGGAGGGTCAGCCAGGAGTCTGCCAAGGGACAGAAAGATATTGAATTCATGGCTCCCAAGTACTATCAAATTTAGAAGTATTATTATTAAGGATGCTAGTAAGCTTATCATTAATCATGATCCAATTGAGTTTATTTTTGACAAAGTCAAGCAGTATTGCCGACCACATCCAGTATTTGGCTATCGTTATTCTCACTGCCAGGAGAATGTAAAGAATCAATTTAATCGATTTCTTGGGGATGTCTGTGGCAATTGCTGAAATACCACTTCAGGGGACCTATGAACGTTGACTTCTGTCACTGAATAGAGGAAATTAAATAAATGGATCCAAAATCTAGTCACACAGGGCACCTCCACCAAGTATGGTACTGTAATGTACCTGGTGGTAGAACCTGAAGTGCAGAGGAGGTCGTCCCTTGCAGCTCTGGCTCAGGGGCCCTGGTAGAGTAACAGGGAGCACCGGAGCACAGAGGGGCACGAGTGCCTGGTAGGACTTCTGCGGATGGGTGTTGACGTGTGTCAGGAATGCAGGAACAGCTGAAGGATGGCACATTGGCAGAGGTGCAGGAACGGTTTGGCAGATGACACTCAGGCAGAAGTGCAGAAACGGCTAGGCAGATGACACTGAGGCAGAAGTGCAGGAGCAGGATACTGGCAAGGATAATCTGGTTCAGGTGCAGGATCAAGGTCAGGCGGTCCAGGTCAGCAACTAGCAGGCAGAGTAAGCAGAGATGGCAGGCAGAAGAATAGTCAAAGGGCAGGCTAGGGGTCGGTACAGACAGTGTTCTAGCAGGGTCAATAACAGGTCAGATCAGCAACGGAAACACAGGTAACAGGATGCACGGGTGCTCAGAAGTATAAGACCAAATGGCAATAATGCAAAGCAATAGCCCAGCTTACATAGCCCTCCTGGCGCCAATGTGCCGTTGCACATGCACTTGCGCATGCACTTGCACGTGCTCACTTGCACGCACCTGTGTGCACCTGTGTGCGCGATTGCGCATTCGCCAGTCGGCCACAAGCAGGGCTAACAGGGGTCCAGGCCCACGCATAGACATGCGCATTCCCTGACAGGTACATAGTGCCTTCTTGTCCACATTGTCGAAAACTGGAAGGTGATGCGGTAGGGTACATTTTAGCAAGACGAGCAGGGACTAGGTACCAATGAGGGTTTTTTAGTTAGATTCAATAAGTGTGGTATTAATTGAGATTTTAGATAAAGCATTAGCTATGTCCCACCAGGTATCTACAGTAACTCTAAGGAGATATTTAAATCCTTTTGCCATTGTATTATATAAAGAAGTTTAACATTTGGATCAATAAGGAAAGTATATATAAGAGATATGCAACCCTTCACCGCACCAGAAACTCGATAAGAAATTTTGAGAGAGGCGAGTGTAAGGGGTTCCATCAGTAATTTAAGCTTATAATAGATAAAGGACATGATTTGGTTATAACAAAAGAATTCACTAGGAGGTAATTGATTTTCTTTTTTTTAAATATTGTAAAGCGTAAGGACGATCCCCATCTAACTAATCCCCAATATGTAAAAAGCCCTTATTGATCCACCATTGAAACACAGATGGCATTAAACCAGGTACAAATTCGGGATTACAAAAGACTGGGGCCAGGGGGGTATGAGGGGAAAATAGGAATTTACGGGTGCGCCACCTGTCTCATATCGCTAAAGAGTAAGATAACATAGGGAAAAGGATGGGAGGATGCAATCGGTTGGGGATCCACATGAGAGAACCAATAGCATACGGATGCCAAGATAAGGCCTCAATGCTAACCCATTGAGGTACATATCCTTTGGCTGTAGTGAGAGCTGTATTAAAAAGTAGTAAAGAGTAGTAAAGAGAGCTGCATTATCTGGACAGCATGAAAATAAGCCAAAATATTAGGAAGTCCCAAACCATACTTTTTCTGGGAATATAAAGTTGAATTATTGATCCGAGGATGCGTATTGCCCCAAACGAAGTGAGAGATGTCGGATTGTAAGTACAAGATTTCTCCACTGGGGACCACAATTGGCAAGTCTGAAAATAATAGAGCAATCTTGGTAAAAGGGTCATCTTGATTGAATGGATTTTACCAAACCAAGATAAAAGGATAAGTCATTTAAAAAGGGGATAATTGGCGCAATATAATCTTGAAATAAAACGGGTGAGATGAATCCCCAGATACGGGATACGAGTGGGGAGCTGTCAAGGTCCTACCTTTTCCCAGAGGTTATGTTACTCCATGTGCTGGCATCCATCTTGGATTTCTGCTGAGCATGGTGGGAATCTTTTATGCCTTCAGGTCTCTGAGGTCCATCGCCCAGAGGGGTGTGGCTGAGTACATATAAGCCTGTGATCCGCACATGCTCTTTGCACTTGTGTCTTGTGTCTTGGTCTTGCTACAGTTCTGTGTATATGCTCGTGACTCTTCTGGTATTTGACTCGGCTTGTGACTAGACCATTCTCTGTGTTTTCCTTTGATCTGACCTTCCGTTGCTGAACCTGGCCCGTAACCTGTTATTCTCTGTCTACTGTTCTGTACCGTTTTGTCCCGTTGTTGTCGACCCGGCTTGCCTGACTATGTTATTGTCATTCTCACCAGCTACACGCCATTGGCGGCGGCCATTACCGCAGCCGGGGTGTCTCGGGGGCCGCGACCTGGTTCCTGGCTGCGTCAAGTCCATCCCCACCATCAGGGGCCCTGGTGAAGGGCAGCCTGGGACTTAGACTCCGCGCCCTGAGGGACTTCGGTCTGTTGGTGGTGGTTGTCGTCAGCCAGTGCGTTACCCTGCCACTAGGCCTACCTGTCCGTTCCTCAGCCCTGCCCTGACAGGAGCCCATTGAGAATCAAAGTTGTCTTGAAGGTATTGAACCTCCGAAGGGGGTAAAGATATATTTAATGCAGTTGTTTTAGAATAATTTAGAGTGAGACCTGAAGCCGTAGGGAATTAATGAAGTAAAGTCAGCAGACTGGGCAAAGACACTCGGGAATTGGAAACATACATAAGGACATCATCAGCAAACAGGGCACATTTGTGATCCCGTCCGCCACAATGGATACCCGAGATGGCAGGGTCAGAGCGGATAGCAATAGCAAGAGGTTCTATTGCCAATGTAAAAAGTAAGAGGGAGAGAGGGCAACCCTGTCTGGTACCTCTCCTAATAGAAAGAGGAGACGATTTGTACCTGCAAAGAGAAATCTGAGCTGATGGGTTGCAATATAAAGCTCGTAAAAGAGTCAGAAAGGAGGAGCCAAACCCGTATGCAACCATCGTATGAAACAAATAGTCCCAGGTCAGACTATCAAATGCTTTGTGGAGATCTAAAGACAGCAGCAATATTTCCCTCGGCAGGGAATTATCCCCACATCTGGTCAGCATTTTATTTACTGACTGGCTTATAAATCTTTTTGCCTCTTGTAAATGCTTTGTCTCTAATTTCTATGCTTTCTTATATGATGATTATAGAAGGATATGGAGGGTGATCTGACTTCCCCTCTCTGCCGCCAGCATTACGGGATGGGTATGTGACCACTCTTGTCCTCCTGATAGCTTACATCCTCAAATGTTGGACCATGCAGTCCCATCTTGTATTATTATGACTACTCTGATCAACATCAACCACTTAACTTTTGTGTAAGTATGAAAATGGAGATTGTTATTGACATCATTATATTCAATTTATTACTAATCTCAAATATGTCTATTCAGAGATCCCTCTTCCTGTTATGACCACTGAAGAAGATCTAAAAGTGAAATGATCGGAAAACGTCACAATTATCTTGGGAATGTTGTATTGCTATAATCTCACAAAGGGAATATATCCCTGGAATAGCTATCAGAGTCAATGTATTTTTTATTCGTAATGTACTTTTAGAAAACAATTTTGTATAATAAATTATATGAGTAAAAAAAGTTCCTTATGAATATATATGTGATGGTATGTCTGCTGCATTAAAGTCCCAAAGGGGGTTATTTCTTTATTTCTGTTTGCATTCATGCTGGGGACGAGCAGCTAGGTACTCAATTTCTCCTTTCTGGGAATCAAGTAAGTACGTGACTCAAACATCGAAACCATTGTAACAGACAACCAGCATTGTGCCTTCTGACATGGAGCAACTGCAGGGAAGTTATACAGAGCATGCATATTAACAATGATGGATGAGGAGAAACCACAAATGTGTGCTGTCATTACATAAACAACTGACACTCTACTGCTCTGTGACTATAATAACTTGGTTAAGAACAATCACCATTCACTGCTAAATAACTAAAATATTGTTTTTAAGTTTTGCTAAGTGCTGCCCGCTGTGTGATGTCATGTATCATGTGGATGAGAATCCATCACAGCTAAAACTGGTCATACTTCTGGTACGTATAGAGAAAAGAAGGACAATTTGTGCTAGGAGACGTGGGTGTTGGAACAAAATAATTTGGCGCAATAATGTTTGTAATGGCAATGCTGGGTGCAATAACTAATAGCAAGTCATATACACACACAATCGACAGGTAGTCACACACAGGTACCTTTTACTAGCATTTACACCATTACATATTCTATGCATATGAAAGACCCTCTACCAAATGAACACCTGCCCTGGCACATCATAGCATTCACCCAGCACACCAAGAAATAACAGAATCCAACTGAAATATTCTTGCACTGTCAAAACCTCCGCTTTTATTATCACACGACACACAGGAGGATATATCTTATAGTCATCACAATCTGCATAATAACACACATCAATAATAATGTGAGCATTACAGCATGAAATAGGCACATTATTTGACAGCGTCACCACATAGAATGAATACATTATTAAAGCTATATGAAGGCGGGAAGGAACAAATATCATCGAAACCATACTGCACAGGGGTCACGGGGAAGCCGTTTACGCGACCAATCGATAAGCCCATATAGCCTTGGCAAGAGTCCCAGCATCAAAGCGTCCTCGTCTGCTAGGGGGCTCCCAATCGATCCCATTTAAACTCCCGGCTTTTAAACCATTTTCCTGGCAGCTTTCCCGAAGTGAGCGGGCGGCACACCCACTCTAGGAAGAGCTAGCAGAAAGGTTTCGTGAGGATAGCAGAGTCACGTCCAGCCACCATATTGAATAAACAACATTATTTTAGGAATCACATTTTTGCTTCAGATCAGCTTCTTATCTACCCTAAACTTAAAGATTTCTAACTTCTCAAGCAAGCAGACATCTTTAAACAAGTTCTTATCTCCTAATGTAACATTCCTAGATGTCATAAACACGTTAAATCCCACAAACAACTTCTTATCTGCTTTTAAGCAGTATGATAGCTTGTGACGTTATGGTGACTCTGTTCCTTTAGATTGGAGAAATGACATCAATCATTTCTCATGCTCCTGGCATCTGGGCAATGATGCTTTATTGTAAAAATTACCCAAGAAACAAAGGGTCCAAGGCCAACACATTTCATAGGCATTACAATGTTAAAGCCATTTTTTCATAATCCTTAAATTGATTGCAAAGGTATTTATTTTTAATAACAAACATGTCATATATAACTGCTCTGTGCAATGGTTTTGCACAGAGCAGTCCAATCCTCCTCTTCTGGGGTCCTCTGATGGCACCCTGAGCTCCTCCTCTTCTCTGTTTGCCACCATAGGAAGCCGCTTTCTATGACGGCACACATGTGGGATTGATCCTGAGTCACACTGTGTGTCCATTGACACACACAGTGCTGCTTGACCCTGCCCCTTGCTCCCTCATTGCTGGATTTGATTGACAGCAGCAGGAGTCAATGGCTCTTGCTCCTCTCGGGCACAGTGCTGGCTTGAGATCGGGTTCAGGTAAATTTTTGGGGAAGCTGGCGGGGACAGTTGACAACACAAGGTATTTTTACCTTAATGCAGAGAATGCATTAGGTAAAAAAAACCTTCAGTCTTTATAATCACTATAATGAGATATTGGCACCATTATTAGTGTGATTGCAAAAACTTCCATGTGATAATAATAGGATTAAACTTTAGGGGTGGATTCAGGTTAATTGTTGATTGGAGCAGTGCGCATGTCAGACAGTGAGGTACTCAATTTCTCCTTCCTAGCCAGTAACAGAAGCTGACCTGGGTATCAAGTAAGTGCATGACTCAACCATCGAAACCATTGTAACAGACAACCAGCATTGTGCCTCCTCAGCCATGACATGGAGCAACTGCAGGGAAGTTATACAGAGCATGCATATTAACAATGATGAATGAGGAGAAACCACAAATGTGCGCTTTAATTACATAAACAACTGACACTCTACTGCTCTGTGAGGATAATAACTTGGTTAAGAACAATCACCATTCACTGCTAAATGACTAAAATATTGTTTTTAAGTTTTGCTAAGTGCTGCCCGCTGTGTGATGTCATGTATCATGTGGATGAGAATCCATCATAGCTAAAACTGGTCATACTTCTTGTACTTATACAGAAAAGTAGAATTTGTGGAAGGAGACATGGGTGTTGGAACAAAATAATCTGGTGCAATAATGTTAAAGCCATTTTTTTCATAATCCTTAAATTGATTGCAAAAGTATTTATTTTTAATAATAAACATGTTATACTTACCTGCTCTGTGCAATGGTTTTGCACAGAGCAGCCCAATCCTCTTCTGGGGTCCTCTGATTGCACTCTGAGCTCCTCCTCTTCTCTGTTTGCCACCATAGGAAGCTGCTTTCTGTGATGGCACACATGCGGGATTGATCCTGAGTCACACTGTGTGTCCATTGACACACACATTGCTGCTCGGTCCTGCCCCTTGCTGCCTCGTTGCTGGATTTGAATGACAGTAGCAGGTGTCAATGGCTCTTGCTCCTCTCAGGCACAGTGCTGGGTTGAGATCAGGCAGGTATTTGGGGGGGGGGGGGGCTGACAGGGAGAGTTGACATCAGAAGGTATTTTTACCTTAATGCAGAGAATGCATAAATTTAAAAAAAAACTTCAGTCTTCACAACCACTATAATGAGATATTGGCACCATTATTAGTGTGATAGCAAAAACTTCCATGTGATAATGATAGGATTAAACTTCAGGGGTGGATTGAGGCTAATTGTTGAATGGAGCACTGTGCATGTCAAACAGCTGGAGACCCCGATCTCTATCATGCAGTCTGGGTCTCTAGCATGCGGCCAGCACTAGGCATTTTCACAAAGCCTAGCTGCAGAACACTAATACAGTACAAAAATTTAAAGAACCACCATTTTTACTGTGTTTTCAGCGTTACTACATTAGGGCTTGTTCACACATGAGTTTGAGGGGCAATGCATAGCTTTTACCACCCCCAACTGCTACTCCCTTTAGTTGCAGAGGCAGTGGCCGAGGGTGTACACATGCTGCAGCAGCGACAGAAATGATACCCCCTGTTATTTTCAGCAGACACTACCCTCCGCCAATCATAACCTAAATGAATAGTGCCACTCTACAACCACCCTGCAACTGCATGCAATGCATGCCATTGTGGTGTGATAGTGCAGGATTCAAGGGTTAAAGCAGACAGTGAGGAGGCAATACAACGCCTTTTCACTGCCTGTTAAATGCTGTCTGAAGAGTGGATGCTCTTTAAGGAGCAACGCACATGTGAACGTGCCCTACAATAATAAAAGACAAAGCTTCATTTCAGCATACCTCAAACGTAGTTCTAAATTTACTTTTACCACTTCTTGACTGCGCTATATCTGAATGACAGCTACAGCACAGTCGTTCAGTTCTGGGAGGGCATCATATAAACCTCCCCCCAAGAACATGCCCCCCGTGCCCCCAGTGGTGAGCCCCCAGCGCTCTCTGTGATTGCTGTGTCCTTTGAAATTCTGAAGGGCCCTCTGCACACTGCTATATACCCTTTCCAGCAGACTTTGCAATAAATAGGGATATTTGGTTCATACATATTACAATACATGTTTAAGCTGGCCAACTGCGTCAAAGTAATCCCTCTATGGCCAGTCCTACTCTGCTCTGCCTACGCAAATGCTACTGTGGACACAATGCCAATATAGGAGCAAAGACCCCCCACTTTATCTTTTCCCCTATGTTAGCATTGTGTCCACAGAAGCAATTGCGTAGGCAGAGCAGAGTAGGACTGGCCATAGAGGGATTACTTTGACGCAGTTGGCCAGCTTAAACATGTATTGTAATATGTATGAACTAAATACACCTATTTATTGCAAAGTCTGCTGGAAAGGGTATATAGCAGTGTGCAGAGGGTCTTTCAGAATTTCTGGTGTTAATATGTGGTTACACCCCTTTAGCATCTGATGGATAAATGCATGTACTAGCTATTGGGATTTGAGCACAGGTATATCTTGTTTGTTTGCTGTGTCCTTTGAACACAGCTGATCACAAGACACGGTAAAGGGCCAATTACAGTGGCCTTTTACCATGTGATCAGCTGTGTCCAATCACAGCTGATCTCAATGTAAATACACTTGCCAGTTATTGGCAGTACTTTCCTCACACTGTGACAGCGTGAGGAAAGTACTGCTGATAACCATATAGAGATGATCCTCCTGCGCTACTTTCCTACCCCAAGTGACCCCAAAAAACAAAGTGGCTGCAGGCACCTAACCATATTCCAAAATAGTGACAAAATAAATGAAAGGTGATGGTGCTGCACTAGTAAGTGACTGATATGTGAAAAAATGGATGACATAAACTAGATATAAATATATCCCTCATCCAGGTGTGAACATAACATACAGATGTTTAAGGTGGTGCAGAAAATGCCAAGTGACGATACAAGCTGCAGGGAATCAACTATGAAGTGCTAGTGACACAGGTGAATAAAACAACGGCTAATATATACAAAGAGTGACTCAATCCTAAAAATAATAATAAGTGACAATACCAGGCACAGAAAACCGGCTGAGAAGTGCTAGTGACACAAGTGGATAAATCAATGGCTGGTAGATACAAAAGTTGACTCAGCCCCAAAATGATCAATCAAAAATAATTGTTAGGTGACTCAATCTAAAAACATCAAAAAGTGACTCAGTCCCAAAAAATACATATGTATAAATATAATAATGAAAACGACAGTCCCAAAAAAATCTGAAAAAAATCTGAAAAAAAACACAGTGAATCTTCAGTGCATGCCGTGACAGATCCAGTGTTGCAAACATGTATGAACAAATCCTCCACCAGCTAGCGTGCATGCTCACCTTCAAAATTCGACCCACAAGGAGTAACAAAGCAAAGGAAGCCTCAGACGATGATTTCCAAGAAATAAATCCTCGATACAATCAGACAGCAACAGGTGATCTCCAATGGCGCCGGCAAACACTCGTAAGCATGCTTCAGCAATGGCCGCAGACCTCTGTCATTCACAATGTCTCACATGGAAGATGCAAGCAACAAGACTCCCATAGTGTAATATGTCACAAACTTTATTTTAAATAACATCTAACGATCACTACTCACATTAAAAATAGGTCCGCAGACCAAAAAAGGCTAAATTCTTGCAGTAAAAAACTGCAGGGAAGTTGTAGGTGTTTTGGGAATACCAATATGGCGGCACCACGCTTCCGTCCTACGCGTTATGTCACGGGTCACATGACTTCCTCAGGGCTCGAAGAATGGTGACCAACGAACTCCATAAATACAGAGCCTACATCTGAAATCACTCAGGGGCGGAGTGCAGCAGCCATTTTCTCGGAGTCCCAGAGAAGAGACTCCAGAAAAACATAGCCTATATCCTTCTACCAGACACTAAGCTCTAGAAAAGAGGAAAAAAAATGCCCAGTGAAAACAGGAGCAGAACGGACTATCTCAAGGCACTAAAATGAATAGGCATATAACTAAATACATAACATATAGTAATCTGTGGCCAAATATGATAAATGGAATAAGGGAATGTGATAAAAAGCAGCTAAGAAACGGCTCAAAATGGCAGAGGGCAAAAAAATAAAAAAAAAACAGAGTATGACATAAATCCTCAGAAACATCATGATATCAATATGAACCTAACAAATATAGGATAAACCTCACATAAAAAGTCATAAAAGACAAGAAATCCATTAAAAATTAGTGACTAACCCGCATGTACATTAAGCCTTAAAGGGGCAGGCAATAAATAAAATAAAAAACCAGAGGATAAAAAATGCATAAAAAATAGAATAGAATTAATAAAATGGATAAAAAGGAGAGAGAAACAAGGGGGATTAGTAGGGGGGATAAAAAGGAGAGAGGGGCAAGCCAAGGTCCTAAAATTCACTAAGAAAACAATTAAGGTCTATAATGTACAGCGCTGAGCAAACCTTTTAGCGCTATATAAATACTGTATAATAATAATTAAGGTCAAACTCAATATTCAGTCCTAGGGGGGCCATAGTATCCATCGTGTAAATCCATGCCCTTCTAAATATCCCACCAGGAGGGGGCAGCACATGTTGTGATGGCAGGTGGTATACATAGTGTGCCAAATTTGTTTCCTGCCCTCCCAGTTTTTCTAGGGCTGTTGTCACCTACTCATTGTGTGGCCATTTTTTATATATGTCTTATTATCTTGGGCTTGTGTACCTGGTCAGCATGTCTGTGCAGAAACGGTGTATTCTAATGGTATTTCATTATATTCTTAATTCTGGTTTCCCTGCTGAGCTGGTAAATCCTGAGAGGCAAGGGTTAACTCTGCCGGTCAGGTTTTCCTGTGCTTTTTTAGGAGAGTACCACTCCCTGCAGGTCAAAACATTTAAAAGGGGAGTAATCAGGCCCTGGAGGTCCTTCCTGTTAAGGATATAGATGCCACTCTACTGCTTTACTGCCCCTTGTGGGAGACCAGTCGGGGTTCCAAGGGTCATGGACTTATGTGGCTAAAATATGAACTTATGCTACTAAAGTATGGAGTCTGACCTTCATAATGGACTCTAAAGGACTTTCACACCTAAATTAAGGCTTAACTATCTCATGGGGCAAGACTGAGCACCGGGGGCACAACAGAGGGCACTTTAGAAAAATTGTACAGGAGGATATGGGGAAGATGACTTATTGAATTGTTCATCTGTATTATGTAACTACTTTAGCCCTGGTTCACACTGCCACATCACATGTGATTCGCACAGGAATTGCACCACATTCTTGTGCAAGTCACATGCAATTCTGTGAAGTGCAAATTGAGCCCAAAGTTTTATATGGCTCAAATCGTACCGCATCTGCACAGAAAAGGTACAGGCACCTTTTTTGTGCCGCACTGGAATCAGATATCATGGGTGTTTATATGATTCAGGCAAAGGGACTGCATTGTGTGAACTGCTTTTTGGGCATCATTAACTTTTAATTGACCCCCACAGCAGATCACATGAACACAATTCAATTGCTATGCGGTGCAAAGTGGGAAGCCTAACGATTCCTGTGCAATTCCTGCATTGGATCAGTGTGAACCAAGCATTAATAAAGAACTTGTTCTTAAGTCAATCTGGCTGGTCTGAAGTCACTAAAGGGGTGTATGCATGGCGTATCTAAAGAACAGGGCTTACTATGGGGACAAGTTAAAAGATACAGTACAAAAGTCTAATGCGCAAAGAAGCTGAACGAAGGAGACTGCATTGCCATTGCTAATGGCTACCATACTTGTGTTGTGTGGTTATGCAACCAACCAGTCAGGAAGTGGGTGACATGACAAGGGTGATGGAAACTCTGGTAGTGAAGAGATTTAATGCTTGCCCCTTCTTTTGCAACTGGTTCTCCACATACTGAGAATGACTGTTTGGCATGGGGTACCTAGGGACCTAGCCTGGAAGCCACAAGGCCTTGGGAGGAGAACAAGCATGGATTTATGGAGAAGTGAGCTTCCTGTATCC
The DNA here is from genome assembly GCF_062004578.1 of Staurois parvus. NCBI lineage: Eukaryota > Metazoa > Chordata > Amphibia > Anura > Ranidae > Staurois > Staurois parvus. The sequence goes on from NW_028318382.1 coordinate 5,664,073, forward strand.
AATAGCAACTTCTGGATTGACTCAGGTGTCTCACTAGGAGTCAGGTGATGGGACTATTGAGTTGGTGAAGTCCGGTACAAGCTCTGGGCAGGGTCACTTTGAAGTGCAACTCTTGGCAGATCTAAAACTTTAGAATATTTTATAATAATTTAAATATTACAGCAAAAGCTGGTTTTGTAATTTAATTTTTTTAATTGGCTTTTCAAATGTATTGATTTTGGCTAGCATTCTGCTTTAAGTGACAGACTGCATGTAATGCAGGCACCTTCCAATTAGTATCTTCCAGAAAAGTTGTTTGTGGCAAACTGATTTAATTTCATCATTTACTTGGCAGGGTTGAGTATACTGCCTAATGCACAAATAGAGAGAGATGTGCATATCTTTATAAGAAAATGCAATCATCAAGATACACAACACTGTGTATTTAGTAAACATTTTAAATTAAATAGTATAAAGTTGACCAAGAATGAATAATTATAGAAGTACAGTAGTAAGATTCAGCTATAGAGCAGAGGCAAACTTAATAAAAATGATGCAATACTTCCATCTAGTGGTCATTGTTAGCACAACAGCTTTGTTGAGATTGCTAAATCTTTGTTGACTGGCATGTACCTTTTTAGTACAAGTTTGAAGATAGAAATATTGGATATCCCATTGCTGACTTGGATTTTTTTAATGTAAAGGCTCTCGGGGTGTCATCATGTTCCTAGCTTCAATTCCTACTAAGTCACTGACCTAAAACAAGTATGCAGCTAGCAAAGTCTGAAAAGTCTTAACTGCTGTCCTCCAAGTTTGTTATATGTCACGACCAGGGGCGGACTGATAACTCATGGGGCTCCCGGGCAATAGGGGGTCATGGGCCCCTGTGTCCTTGCCCAAACTCAAAAAAGGCTATGAAAAAGGTACCATGGGCATCTCATGGGGCCCCCTACTGACCCTGGGCCCTCGGGCAGTGCCCGAGTTTCCAAATGGTCAGTCTGCCCCTGGTCACGACTCTCTTAGATGTAAATTCAGGAGCAAAAGGATGGCCCCAGAGCCTGAACAGCAATGGTGGCTCCCCTATTTCTTTTATCGCAGCTCCACTTTAAAATGATAGCTGATGGATGCATTCTGTGCACAGCCAGCCTGCAAAGGATCCCAGGAATAGCTATAGAACTCCAAGACTTACTGTTGGTAGGCTCTCACCTTGTGGCTTATTCTGAATATCATACAGGAATTTCACCTAGAGGCTCATGAGAAAACTTCTGCTCAGCAAATCTCAAATTTGGAAATCCCATCACTCTGCAATAACTTGAAAAAAAAATATCAGCTGCACTCATGGCCAGATCTAGGGGGGAGCTGGGGTGGATTATGTTCCCCAGATTTTAGTTGTGCCCCCCCAAAACCAACCACCCACTCCTCCCCCCTGAACACTCTACCTTCCTGCCTGCTGAACCATACTGCAGACAGCTGCCCTCTCCTTGCAGCTTTGTAATTGTACTGCCCGGATAAATTGATAAACTGTTCAGCAGGGGGTCCAGCGGGGTAAGGAAGCCGACCCGTACCACTCCCCTGGAGGAGGAGCTCTGCTGCCTCTGCCCAGGCTGTGTGCAGTGCAGAGATGGGAGAAGGAGCTCTGCTGAGTTCCCTGCCAGCAGTGGCCCCCTGTTGTCTGCCTTGCCAGCAGTGACACACTGTCCTCTGCCCTGCCAGCAATCACCCTCTGTCCTCTGCCCTGCCAGCAATGACCCCTGTCCTCTGCCCTGCCAGCAATGACCCCTGCCCTCTGTCCTGCCAGCAGTGACCCCTGTCCTTTGCCTTGCCAGCAGTGACCCCAGTCCTTTGGCCTGCCAGCAGTGACCCCTATCCTCCGCCCTGCCAGCAGTGACCCCTGTCCTCCGCCCTGCCAGCAGTGACCCCTGTCCTCTGCCCTGCCAGCAATGACCCCTGTCCTCTGCCCTGCCAGCAATGACCCCTGTCCTCTGTCCTGCCAGCAGTAACCCCTGTCCTTTGCCCTGCCAGCAGTGACCCCTGTCCTTTTCCCTGCCAGCAGTGACCCCTGTCCTCCACCCTGCCAGCAGTGACCCCTGTCCTCCGCCCTGCCAGCAGTGACCCCTGTCCTCCGCCCTGCCAGCAGTGACCCCTGTCCTCTGCCCTGCCAGCAGCAACCCCTGTCCTCTGCCCTGCCAGCAGTTACCCGTCCTCAGCTCTGTTGTCTCTTGTACACTGTACAAACTAATGGCCTCTGTACACTGCCCTATATAATGCTGACCCTATCCTTTGCCCTGCTGACCCCTTGTACAGTAACCTGCTGATCTCCCATTCTCTGACATTTTTTACTGCACCTCCACATCAGACAAGCTGGATCTGGCCTGGCAGCACTCCAAACTTAGCTCCTCTTGCTGTATTTATTGGCTGTCAGCAAAGTGACTGCACACAGCATGTGTCTACCCAAAAACCAACCTTCCTTGATGCATTATATCACTCTTGGCATGCTCACAAAAAAAGGGGGAATAGTGCAGTGGAAGAAATTTCCCTGTCCTTGTGAGCAAGCCAGGAGTGGTGAAACGTGTCAAGGAGGGTTAGTTTCAGATGGAAACATGTTGCATACAGTCACTTTGTACACAATCAATAAATACAGCAAAAGGATCTAAGTTAGGAGTGTGGATATTTTCTTTTATATCTTTTGATGAAGAGTGGAGATATAGTAGCTAGCACCCGGATGTGGTCCATGTATGATAAGAGGAACAAGTCTAGAGTTATGTATTTGGCGTGTTTATGCAATCATCTGGCACATTTCTGAATGGCTGTGACCTCCCCCTCTACTTGTCCAGGGGCCCTCCTAGCCAGTGGAGGTCAGTGAAGGCACGAGGACAATTTGCCTGTGTCCCTCACCTTAAATACCCACTAATGGAGTCATTCCAGCCTTTGCTTCCAACCTGCGGCACTATTTTTGAAAGAAGATCCTCATCACTGCCATGACATTCAAGGCTTTAATTCAGAAAGTGGTTGTAAAGTCTTGATGTTTTTTTACCTTCTTTGTTCATCAGCCCCTGAGCCCCATCTTGATCCAGTAATGTGCACGAAAACCTCGCCTCCCCCGGGTTTCTCCCTCCACACTGGCTGATACAGCATCTGGAGCCATTGGTTTCCACTGTCAGTCACAGCCAGTGAGCCAATGAGGAGAGAGCAGGGGCAGGGCGAAGCCGCACTCTGTGCCTGAATGGACACACAGAGCAGTGGCTCGGGAGTGAGCCTGCTCGGTGCCCCCATAGAAAGCTGCTTACTATGGGGTTACTAGGCAGGAGGTTGGGACCAGGAGCACCAGCGCGGGACCCGAGCAGGTAATTCTGGGGGCTGCTCTTTGCAAAATCATGGCACGTTGGTTATTTTTAACCACTTTACAACTCCGATATAGCCGAAGGACTGCTACAGTGCAGTTGTCCAGTTGTGGGAGTGGCGCACACCCGTCGCTCTCAGAGACACAGCTGATCACATGACGAGGTAAAAGGCCGCAGTGATTGGCCTTTTACCTAGTCATGTGATCAGCTGTGTCCAATGACACAGCAGATCACAAAGTAAATACAGTTGCCGGTTATCAGCGTACTTTCCTCACACTGTCAGGATGTCACAGAGCAGATCTGTACTGATAATCACCCACCAGTGCCTAGCAGTGCCACCTATCAGTGCCACCCAGCAGTTGTTCCCATCAGTGCTGCCCATTAGTGCCACCAGTCAGTGCTGTCAGTCAGTGCCGCCTATCAGTGTCCATCAGTGCCTTCTTATCAATGCCCACAAGTGCTGCCTCATCAGTGCCACCTCATTAGTGCAGCCTATTAGTGCCCATCAGTGCTGCCTATCCATGCCACCTCATCAGTGCCCACCAGTGCTGCCTATCAGTGCCCATCAGTGCTGCCTATCAGTGCAGCCTCATCAACGCACATCAGTGAAGGAGAAAATGTACCTGTTTGTAAAATTTTATAATAGAAACAAAGAAAAACTTTTTTTTCCAAATTTCTTGCTTTTTTTTGTTTATAGTACAAACAATAAAAACCCAGTGGTGATTAAATACCACCAAACCAAAGCTCCATTAGTCTGAAAAAAAATGCTAAAAATTTAATATGGGTACAATGTTTCATGACCGCGCAATTGTCATTCAAAATGCAACAGCAATGAAAGCTGAAAATTGGCCTGGACAGGAAGGGGGTAAAAGTGCCCGGTAGGAAAGTGGTTAAACAAAAACAAATCCTGCCTTTAATATCACTTTAGGCATGGGCCTTACCATCATTGAAGATCTGTACATTCTATGGGAAGGATTTGATATAGGAATATATAATAGTAGTCCCATTGCTATCAGGGTGGCACTTTCGATTCCCACCAATTACACCATTTAAATGGAGCTCATAAGTGTTCCTGCTTTACAAGCGTTTGACATGTTTTGTCTGCCTCTAAACCCCCCTCATGTTAGCCTAAGTATTCAGCACACATAGCCATTTACAGGTGGGGATGTTTGGAGGCAGAAAAAAAAAATCACTTGTACATTCAAGAGAGGAGCGTTTTGGCAGAAAACGCCAAAACACAACTAAACATGTGCAAATGCTTCTGAATGCACCTAAGCGTTAGGCACATTTAGCAGGTTTTTTTTTTATTTCAATGGCCAGAATAAATATTCCAGCCAATGAAATAAATAAACAGCCAGGCACTTGGCGTGCCTAAAAGCATTTGCAAAAATGGGGCTTAAGTGTGTTTTTAAAGCTGATATTCTCTTACCAGGAGAAAAGCATTTACAAAAGCCCCGGTCAGGGGCGGACTGACAACTCATGGGGCCACCGGGAAATAGGAAATCATGGGGACCCTGTGTCCTCACCAGCACTCAAACCACACGGAAAAGAGCCTATGAAAGGTATCAGGGGCATCTCATGGGGCCCCTACTGACCCCGGGCCCTTGGGCAGTGCCCAAATGGTCAGTCCACCCCTGGCCCCGGTGTGTATGAGGCTGCATTGTGTATGGTTTTATGTGCTTTAAAATTGGAGTATGTAAGTGAACAAAATAAGTATTTTTACAATGATGCATGTATATATGTATAATACATGTGTTATACACCCCATGATTGTTTTCCTGGACGTGTTTCCCGAAGACAATTACTTGAAGAATCTGAATATAGGACACAATTTTTTCCAGTTTGCTTGGCTCCCTCTAGTGGTGAACATTCATAGTTCTTATTGATCAAGTCTCTCCATTGCAGATCAGCTGAAAATGTTACATGCTTGGCTGTCATGATGTTTCTCTGGCTTCTACACTTTCAAGGCTCCTAATCAGGAATAACCAGGGGCGGACTGACCATTCGAACACTCGGGCACTGCCCGGGGTCAGTAGGGGGGCCCATAAAATGCCCCTGGTACCTTTTATAGGCTTTTTTGGGTGTGTTTTGAGTGTGGGCAAGGACACAGGGGCTCCATGATCCCCAATTGCCCGGGGGCCCCATGAGTTGTCAGTCTGCCCCTGGGAATAATTATGCAGATTTGCTATGTACAGTGCTTGCTCATTGGCTGCAGTTCAAAAAGTGATGACAATAAAGACAGGGCAATTGGTGTTTTGAGAAAGCTATGAGCAGTTTGTGTAGAATGTGTGGACAAGGAGAGAAGGAAATGCAGTGTGTAGGCAGGTGCAGTCTGTACTCCCCTCTGTAGGTGGCGCTAGGTTTGAGCAGCAATGCAGAAGGGGAAGGAGGTTGTAGGGAACCTGTGGTCATCAGGAACGCAGCTGTCCAATTGGACGCTGGTACCTTACTTGACCTCTACGGCCATCTTTGATGAGGGCAGTGTTTATTTAAGACACTGGCTCACTCGTTTGGTGCACATTGTTTGTGTAGGGACAGGTTGCCTGTCACGGAAGGTATTTAGAGTTAGGGAGAAGTTCTGGAGGAGTAGGGAAAGTGCAAGGACTACGCCTATCCACTGCATTCCCAGTCCTTGTTGCAGAATAGGGTTGCCACAACATCCCTTTAAAACAGAACGCGTATTAATTACACAGGTCCTGGGGCTGTTTAAGGTGGCAAATAAACTCAGTGCCTTATCTGAATTAAATCAGCCTCGGAATCTGATCATATAATATGTGTTCGGTTTTAAAGGGATGAGGTGGCAACCCTATTGCAGAAACTTGGCAATGAAGAGTGCCAATAGCAAGAAGGACACTCTATATATCTGAGGTTCAAATAGGACAGGTTCCACCCGAATACTCCCTAAGGAGGTTCTAATCATTGACACATGTAGCAATACCCCCCAAGGGGCCACTGGTAACAACTGTTTTTTTCCCCTAAAAGTACAGAGGCTACCCATCCCTGCAAGCACCAGTTCATTTACACTCCAATAATACAGTCTTGGAGCTGTCTTTTTAGGATTTATTGCTGGTAGAAAACTTTAACAGGAGCAGGGTTAGGGCCAGGGGCGGACTGACCATTCGAGCACTCGGGCACTGCCCGAGGGCCCAGGGTCTGTAGAGGGCCCCATGAAATGCCTCTGGTACCTTTTTATAGGCTTTTTTAGGTGTGATTTGAGTGTGGTCAAGGACAGAGGGGTCCCATGATCCTCTATTGCCCGGGGGCCCCATGAGTTGTCAGTCCACCCCAGGTTAGGGCATGGGATACTCCAAAATGATCAGCATTGAGAAATGAGAGGACAATCTTGGGTATATGTGGATGTTGGACAGTCTACTGCCTCACACCTGAATACCATGGGGCAAGTCTCATTGGCATCTAGTTACAGGAGCATAGCTGGGAGATATAACAGGAAGCAGCTGAACAATGACTTTCATGGAAGGATCATTCAGTGTTCTTTTAATGGAAGCTGCAGATTTAAAGCGGTATTAAACCCAAAACCAAAAATGTGATATATTGCAGTTTACCAATAATTAGATGTGGTGGTTGCATTCGTTTTCTTTTTTTTTTTTTTCCCAGTGTTCCGGCCAGTAAGGCTAGGTTCACACCTATGGAGTTTGCATTTTATCTGTTTCTGCAATGCGTTTTTATACATGCGTTTTTGACGCATTTTTTATGCGTTTTTCTTGTTGCTATGCAGATTTAAAATGCAAAACACATCAAACACTGCAAAAACGCACTACATGCTTTTCTGCAGCTTTTCCATTCAAGTCTATAGAACCAAAAACTTTTTGAATTTAAAAAAGTCCTTGACCTTTTCGTGGAGACGTGAAACTGTCCCATAGGAAATCATGTTAAGTGGACTGTAGTGCATTTCTGCAAAGAGGAAAATGCTTAGGTGTGAACCTAGGGTAACACCTTTCCTGTAATAGAGTCCACTCTGGATGAAGGAGCAACAGAGACAGCTTTGGACAGCAGCATTGTCATTCTAGGGGGAGGGGAGTGTTAGATGTACAGTACTAGCAGATTTAAATGAAGCCAAACCCCAGCTAATACTTTATAAGCAGTTACAGCAACAGTTTTTTCCTTTTAGGATAAAGATTTTATATATATAGTTATATGATCATTGTAAGCACCCCTGTCAGTGGTAAGTGGTTTGGCTCATCCTTGCTACATCTGCCAGATTTACAGGTGAAAATGAAGGAAAGCAGGCCTAAAAAATAAAACAAATGCAACCATCACATCTACGAATTGGTAAGCTGCAATATAATAAATGTTTGCTTTGGGGGTTAATACCACTTTCAGAAGACTGAAAAAAATTTTGAAATGACATTAAAATGTTTAACATTTATGTGACGTTTTAATGACTGTTTAGGTCTACTTTAAAGCCCAACACTGAACAAGTACAAAAATTATCCTTTGCAGAGGAACTATGCCTGCACTGCAAAGGGTTAATTGCTCATTTTGTTTAGGGAAGAGAAGAGTTTTACTTACCTGATCCTCCATTCCCCTGGCAAGCAGTGCTCCCCCTTCACGATCGCGCAGTGAGCTGTTCCACGTCATCCTCACATCTAGCGCATGGCTATGCACCCTGCTCTAGTCTTGGTGACATCAGAACCTTAGACCGGTGGAACATGGGGGTGCAGATGCTGTGGGGACCAGTCTAGCTGCGTGGAGAAGCAAAGGAGCAAGTAAGTAAATCCCCTTTTATTTTTCCCCTAGATATAAACAAGGAATTCACCCTTGCAGTGTCGGCACTGCAAGGGATCATTCTTTATAAGCCTGCAGTTGGGCCTAAATGTAATAGAATATTTCTAGCAATGTCCACTCATTTTTTTACCTACCATCCTTCACATTATTTCTTTTGTCTCTGTACTAGATCCGCCTGTGAAGAGAACAATAATTTTATAAGCCAAACTTTCTGTATTTCCTCCAGATCCGTGCAGTAATCCAGCATGAAACTTTGCCTCTGTACAGGAGATTCCTATAATAAAGACTGGTCACTGCTGCTCTCTTTCCTTGTGCAAAGTGACTGGTCTGGTCTCCACCCCTTCTGTAGTCTTCTGTACAGGAGATTCCTATAATAGAGACTGGTCACTGCTGCTCTCTTTCCTTGTGCAAAGTGACTGGTCTTGTCTCTGCCCCTTCTGTGGTCTTCTGTACAGGAAATTCCTATAATAGAGACTGGTCACTGCTGCTCTTTCCTTGTGCAAATTGACTGGTTTTGTCTCCGCCCCTTCTGTAGTCTTCTGTACAGGAGATTCCTATAATAGAGACTGGTCACTGCTGCTCTCTTTCCTTGTGCAAAGTGACTGGTCTTGTATCCGCCTCTTCTGTAGTCTTCTGTACAGGAGATTCCTATAATAAAGACTGGCCATTGCTGCTCTCTTTCCTTGTGCAAAGTGACTGGTCTGGTCTCCGCCCCTTCTGTAGTCTTCTGTACAGGAGATTCCTATAATAAAGACTGGTCACTGCTGCTCTCTTTTCTTGTGCAAAGTGACTGGTCTTGTATCCGCCTCTTCTGTAGTCTTCTGTACAGGATATTCCTATAATAAAGACTGGCCACTGCTGCTCTCTTTCCTTGTGCAAAATGACTGGTCTTGTCTCCGCCCCTTCTGTAGTCTTCTGTACAGGAGATTCCTATAATAGAGACTGGTCACTGCTGCTCTCTTTCCTTGTGCAAAGTGACTGGTTTTGTATCCGCCTTTTCTGTAGTCTTCTGTACAGGAGATTCCTATAATAAAGACTGGTCACTGCTGCTCTTTCCTTGTGCAAATTGACTGGTCTTGTCTCCGCCCCTTCTGTAGTCTTCTGTACAGGAGATTCCTATAATAAAGACTGGTCACTGCTGCTCTTTCCTTGTGCAAAGTGACTGGTCTTGTCTCCGCCTCTTCTGTAGTCTTCTGTACAGGAGATTCCTATAATAAAGACTGGCCACTGCTGCTCTCTTTCCTTGTGCAAAGTGACTGGTCTTGTCTCCCACCCTTCTGTAGTAGGTGGGGCTTGCTGGGTCCCTCTTAAAGCTCTGCTCTCTGCATAGGCTATGTGCTGCTCAGTGATGATGTCACTTCCACATTTACAAGGCAATAACTTGGTTTGCAAAGGCATTTGGTGCACAAAAATTGGGTTTATATCCTTTCATTACGAAATATATTGAAATCAAATGTTTTGTGTCCAGAGATTAGCTTTAATGTTAAAAAAAATAGGAAAAAGTGAGACATACATCCCCCCCCCTTTCAATTAGTTACCAATTAATTGACTCAGATCACAAATATTGCTAATTGTTCAATCTGTGTTTGCCTATACATGTATCTGTATTTGCTCTTCTTCAATATCATCTATTGGGATTGCAATCAGTTATGCGGCCCAAGCCAGCATTACAATTTGCTCATCGGTATTAACCTTTTCATTACATTAAAGTGGCGGGATTAAAGCAGGTGACATTTCTTCTCTGTTCTTTGCAATGTGCCATCCTAATATTCCAGCACATTCCTGGAAATGACTGTATCTGGTGCAGGCCAGCAGCCAGCTGAGAGCAGCATTTCCTGACCTTTGTGTCTTTGTCTCTAGTTATCTTCTATGCTGATGTCATCCAAACCTTTTACCTGTCATACAGCTCAGAATTGATGGTCCAGTATAGACAGAGCCATCTGCTGTAGCTAGAGGATAGTTAAAATGTTATCTGCTAACCACCAGAGACTCTCGTCTGTACGTCTTCCACCCACAAACGCCCTGCCGCTCCCAGGCACAAAGGAGTTAAATCCAGGGCGTTTCCATCCTGCTGATGCCTGTAGGACTGCAATGCAGAAGAAAAGGCAAATCAGAGCTGCTTACAGCATCCTGGCATCAGATACCAGCCAGGCAGAGGCACTCTGACCACTAGAGAGGGACTAATGGGTGGAGGAGGCGTAGGCGGTTCAAGCTACGGCAAAACTAAATAAATACATCCCGACTTCCAAAGTTTTCTCATTATGCTGTTCTTCTGCAATTACACTGGTGTGGGATCTGTCATCCAGAAAATAAGGCATCCACGGCTTTCTGCATAGCAGGATCTTCTGTCATTTTGAGCACTATTACTCTAATATGCTAAAGCTGAACTCCAGACCAACAGCTATGTGCGCAAATAAGGGTGCTCTTATATTTGTATTTGTATCACCATCCAACCAGTCCTGAGATTTACACAGCTCTGCCACACAGCACTGACTTGTCTGCAGTTCATTAACACCGTAGCCTAGTTTACACTTACAGTCAGGGAAGAGGGGGGGAGTAAAACTAGGCGGTTGAAACACATTGTAACGTCCCTCTCAATGGCCACCTCTTGAACTGCAAAGGCAGCTGTACAAGGTAGGGTTGCCACTTCATCCCTTTAAAACCAAACACATATTAATTACACAGGTTCTGAGGCTAATTTATTGCAGATAAGGCACTAAGTGAGTTTAATTACCACCTTAATTAGCCTCAGAACCTATGTAATTAATATGTGTTTGGTTTATATGATGTGGCAACCCTAGTACAAGGGTATACATGTGACATGGATGCAATGGGTTAAATCTGCCTTAGTATTTACATTGCTGTCCAACCTGTCCTGAGATTTACACATCTCTGCCACACAGAACATCCTTGCCTGCCAGTGCAAAAGAACAGTTTTTTTCTGAGCTGCAGTTCAGTAAGACTTTGGGCTAGTTTACACTTACAGTTGGGGGGCAGAAATCATAGGAGGTTGAGCCAAATTTTCTGGTACAATAATTGTTATTGAAATCAATGAGCAGAGCAAAGAAGCACAAAGACTTAGTTCCCATGAAGTTGAGATGTGCAAATACAATTGCAATAGTAAAGTTTATATTTTAACATATAATGCGATAAACTGGCCAGCCCAACCAACTGGGCCGGGCTAGAATGGAGGACCTAAAATGTCCAGACCAAAACTCAAGGGAGGGGTAAATATTGGGGGAGGGAGGTATAGGGGAAAGGCAGGGAAAGCCCTGAGAGGAGAGGAAAGCAGTGCAAAAGAAGGAAAAGGATTAGAGTCAGGAAAGATGAAAGAGAGCGAAGCCTGCATGTTAGCAAGCAGCAGAGGAACTAGAGGCACCCATGCTAGACAGGGGCAGGGTTGGAAGGGCATATGACCACCAGGGACCCCAGACTTTCAGGAATTTTGAATGGGTGTCATTGAGAATGCTAGCCATTTTTTCATGGACCATAAGGGTTGTCAAAATGCTCTTCACTTCTGCGAACCGGACTGAGGGTTTTTTCCAAGCTCTGGCTATAGCCGGTTGGCAGAAACAAAGAGGTACGTGGCTAATTCCTGCTGATAGGAGAAAAGTCCCGGGATTGGGAAGTGTAGGAGTACTTGTCTGACATCTTTGTGGAAAGGCACCCAGAAGAGGGTCGACAAAAGGCCAAAGACCCTGGACCAAAAGCCCACCAAACGGGGGGCAAGTCCACCAGGTGTGAAATTTATCTCCATGCTTGCCACAGCCCCGAAAGCACTTAGGTTGAGCCCCCCCCCCCCCCCCAATTACCCCCTATTAAGTCGCCATGGCTGCAATGCTTTGCATCACAGCGAGACAAAAATTATCCACAGTGTCGCCTTTGGGGAGCACACAACCATGAGCCAAACGCTAGGCTTGTGATTGTGGTGCATTATTCATTTTTTGACAGCCCATTTGGCTGTGAAAGAACAGGCACTGAGGCATTGCCTCCTGAATGCCTATCAGCTGCTTTAATGCCACGCTGTAGAAAAGTGATCTACCTTGGATTGCTTTTCACAGACATCACAACTGTGAATAAGCCCTTACAGATCTTGTCCCTCCTCCAATCTTTCAAAGGACCATGAAAGGTGAAGCAATACACTAATGAGCTCTTCTCTCAGTACTCTGCTCTTTCCTCCTATCAGCATGCATTGTACATCTCCCCCCAGTTTAAGCTCTGCTGTACAGGAACAGCAAGAAGCTGATACCAAGTCAAAGTCATGTATTTACACAGTTTTCATTAAAGAAAAAACTTATAATGTTGTAGTAATGTATAATGTGTGTCTTTTATATCTGCCCAGAGTTTGGCTTTTAACTGGTACTGAGAGAAACAGGAAGCTGTAATTGCTTGCCTCTCAAAAAGCATTAGTTATAATCTGAACCAATGGCTTCAATGATCTGAATGATCAGACAGATAAGCACATCTGGTATTTTAATTTTACTATGACTTTACTTGCTATGATCAGCATGACTGTTCTCATGTTCTTTCAGAAAGAGAGAGCAGAGAGGTGACCTTATCAGTCTGTTGCTGCATCTGAAGGCCTGGTTCACACCTTTGTGTTTTTTAGTGCTTTTTGCGTTTTGCAGAAACTTACTACAGTCCATTTATATGGTCTCCTATGGGACATGTTCACATCTAGGTGTTTTTAGCTTCTGCATTTTTTTGATAGGGTCAGGAACTTTCTCCTGCAGCAGACTGCAACACGCATAGGTGTGAACCAGGCCTTAGAGTACAATCACAGGCTGAGGGTAGGAAGTTGGCCTAACTGTCATTGCTTAACTGCAGCAGAGAAAAGCTAAGTCATGAGGCTGACTGCTTTCTAGCAGGGTTGTGTAAATTTCATGACTGGCTAAACAGAAATACTAATCCTTTGGCAGGTAAGAAAGTTTCATGTATACTCACTGGCCACTTTATTAGGTACACTTGTTCTGTTGCTTGGTAACACAAACTGCTAATCAGCCAATCACATGCCAGCAACTCAATGCATTCAGGCATCTAGATGTAGTGAAGACGACTTGCTATAGTTCAAAGCGAGCATCAGAATGTGGAAGAAAGGGGATTTAAGTGACTTTGAACATGGCATGGTTGTTGGTGCCTGATGGGCTGGTCTGAGTATTTAAAAAACTGCTGATCTACTGGGATTTTCACGCACAACCATATCTAGGGTTTACAGAGAATGGTCCAAAAAAGAGAAAATATCCAGTGAGTGGCAGTTGTGTGGACGAAAATACCTTGTTGATGTCAGTGGAGAAAGGACATATTGGTTCGAGATGATAGAAAGGCAACAGTAACTCAAATAACCACTTGGTACAACCAAGGTATGCAGATTACCATCTCTGAACACAACATGCCAAACCTTGAAGCAAATGGGCTACAGCAGTAGAAACCACAGTGGGTGCCAGTGTACTCATCGTCTGATGGCTACTTCCCGCAGGATGATGCACCATGTCACAAAGCTCAGATCATCTCAGTCTGGTTTTTTGAACATGACAATGAGTTCACTGTACTCCAATGGCCTCCACAGTCACCAGATCTCAATCCAATAGAACACCTTTGGGATGTGATGGAATGGGAAACTTGCATCACGGATGTGCAGCTGACAAATCAGCAGCAACTGCGTGATGCTATCATGTCAATATGGACCAAAATCTCTGAGAAATGTTTCCAACATCTTTTGTTAAATCTATGCGACAAAAAATGAAGACAGTTCTGAAAGCAAAAGAGGGTCCAACCCAGTAATAGCAAAGTGTATATACAGTATATTTCAACTGTGTATTTAGCGTTTTTTAGCTCTGTTGTTGCAGACCCTTGTCATTCTAAAATGGCTCCTAGCACCCCCCTTAGGAAGGTTTTTTTTTTTCACCAAAAGTTAGAGACCTGATTCAAGGTTCTCAGTTTGGGAAGATGTAGCAAGATGTATTTGCATATCATCTGAAAATTTATACATATCAGTTTACCTATACCCACCACTATGATTGGTTGAATGCTGTAGTGGGGCATCTCTCTCCAGCAGGGGAGGGCCGATGGGTAAACAGGAGAGGTGACCCCATTGGGAAATTCCACTGGAGGTGCTTAATGAACAGAACCTGCAATCTATACTGTTGGGGCAGGTTACACTTCATGAAGGGGTGGCGCTCTTTAACCTTGGGTGCTTATGGACCTTGTGCCAGCAATGCTCCTATTAATTCTGGAATGCCAGAGGGCATCCTACTAAATAGTAAAAGAGGGATAAGGATAAAAATGTCAGAGCCTATAACTTCAAGTAGTCAGACATGGCAGCTTCCATATTTCCATCCTGAGAGGTTCACTTTAGGGGTCTTTCACACTTAACGGGCACATAACGGTAATGCATGACAATGTGTGTGCAAGTTGCATGAGGGAGGCAATGATGTGTTCTTCACCCCCTTAGAGGTCGGACATTGCATGGAAGTGCATGAGGAAGCATTAAGGCAGCAGTCCTCGTCACCTTCTCATGGGCTTCTTTCTCTATAGCACTTTAGGCAAGCAACTTCCTCTTGATTTCTCTCTTTCTTTATAATATGTAGCATTTCTGAGCTGGTGATGCAGAGCATGCACCAGACTTCACCAGCCTCAGATCTAACACCTTCTCTGGTAATCTATATTCTGTTTTCATAGAATTCTGCCCTTCGATATCCTGGGAAGTGGATACTATACTTTTCCTCCTCAAGGCCTCACACCCATGAAACCAAGGCCAGGTCCCTGAGAAGGCGCCATACTGCATCTGGTCTTAGGATGGGGTCCATGCCGCTAGGGAGAAAACCAGAAGTACACTGGTCCCCTCGCTACCAGAGCCCTCCTTCACCCCCAGCAAGTCACCCGCTTCCCTACAGGCTGGCTGCAATTCTCTCTGTACTGATATTTCTGGGCGTCTTCAGCCATCACATCACTGTAGGAGTTAACTTCGCCACAGCTTTATGTACAGAGTTCTTTTGCCCTAACCTAAAGGGTTAATGTGGTCTTTCCCCAATAGTTGTTGTAGTGCACCTTGCATACTGCATACCACTTGTGTGCTCATCAAATAAATTCAGCCAAGCAAACACTTCTCTAAAGGAATTCTTTACTCAAAAAATCTCCTCAGCATACAGAATAATACGTCTCCACCGTTAACACAAGCTGGTGCTGCTCCTGTTGGTCCTGGCACCCTGCCCCATTTTCCATACCTTTGTAATTAGTAGGGTTGCTGTTACAACCCACAAGGCCCCATACAGCCAAACTGACAGGGCCCCCCTCCCAAAAAAAAAAACAGTTTAATATGCTTCATTTATGAATGAACGCAGTGATTGATCAGTACCAATCACTTATTGTGTTCATTCAGGAAAGAAAGAGGCTGGTGAATGTGACATATTTACTGGACCCTTACCCCATTCTCCATCCTGAAGGATCCTATTGTGTACTTGCAACTACCGGTGGGAAGGAGAAGATGGAAGCCGGCAGCATTGTGGGGGTGAGAGCAAACAGATGGGCCTGGGCAGGGCAGCAGGGGGAAATGTATGGTGCACAGAGAGTGCAGCTGGGGGAATTACTGTAACTAATCCCCATTATGGCTCTCTCTGCAGCAGCTGAAAGCCCGTGGTAGGGAGAGGAAAAGAAGACAGCTTTTCAGCTGCTGCAGAAAGAGCTACACTGGGGATCAGTTACAGTAATGCTCCCCCCCCCACCGGTGTGCCCACCACCCTCATGCCCACATCTAATTCATCCAGCTGTCTGGGGCCCCTGCTAGTCTGGGACCCATACAGTATGACTGGTGGTACTTCCTTATTGATGGGCCTTGTAATTAGGGTCAACATAAGAGCAAGTGCCTATGTCCTGGAAACTAAATGGATTCCCAGCAAGGGGCGCTTTCACATGCTAGCAGAGTTCCTCTTTACACTTCCCACAGAAGGACCAATCTCCCCTCTCCCTGAAGCAGACTTCCCCTCTCATTTATGGCCTCCACAGGGGGCAAAATCAACTCATGAACATCAATTAACTCCCTCCCAACCAGGGTGCACCAGCCCTTGCAGACAGTTACAGTACACAACATAAAAGGAAAACATAAAGACCAGGATACAGTGGCATAGCGGACTTTTGTAGGCAGCCACCTACAGACATACCTGCCCTATGTATGGTGCATTGCACTGCCCTTCATTGTGAATGGCACCCCCAACCCACTATACAGTAAAGGGCGATGATGTTGTAGTGTACTGTGTGTTTTGCACATGACCTTTTGCAGTGAAATGCATGGGCAACCTTAACGTAACACATGCTAACACGCAATTTAATGCCTGGTAGCACAAGGGATCAAAGAAGTTTGAATCCAGCTTAAATGTACTGGAAAAAAAACTACAATTGCTGGTCTCTTTTTGAAGTGCCTGTTACCTGGATGTTATCCTGATACAGTGGTTTCGTGGTTTTCCAAGTCACCAACTTGGAATAAGTATGAAGATCAAGAGTTCTGACTTTACTGTGATTTCACTTGCTGCATGCTTTTTCTAGTGTAGTAGCTCAGAAAGTATTAAATCCCTTGCATTACAGCCAAGCAACACACATTCGTACAAGGAAGCCAACAAGCCAACATGGTCTGAAGGTTTTTTTTTTTTACTCAGCACAGGTTTCCAATCATGGATTAATATTTTATATTGAATGTCATAACAGACATTTGCATTGCAGGAAATACATTCAAGCACAGAGCTGAGAAAATTGCCAAATGGTATTCCTCTTTTTACCGTGAAAGCTAATGTAACAAAATTACATAAATATTACATATCTCAGCTTCAGGTGTTGGTACATTTACAAACATGGCACTGTACCGCTTTGTCAAATCCTGTTAATATTGTAATGCTCTAAAAAGACATAAAAAGAAGACTAAATCTGCAAAGGTAGGTTTGCTAGAAAAAGATTGAAGATCTGACGCACGCACGCACGCATGCACACACACACATACACACACACTTGATTCCCTGCAGATTTTTGTATGTTTGCCCACTTACAAAGAAATGAAGGATCTATAATTTTTATCATAGGTGTATTTTAAACAATATAGTCAGAATATCAACTAAAGATCCAGAAAAAACACGATACAGATGTTATCAATTGAGTTGCAGTTCAGTGAGTAAAATAAGTATTTGATCCCCAAGAAAAACACAACTTCCTACTTGGTGGAGAAACCCTTGTTGGCAAACACAGAGGTACGATGTTTCTTGTAGCTGGTTACCAGGTTTGCATCCCAGGAGGGATTTTGGTCCACTCTTCTTTACAGATTTTCTCTAAATTCTTAAGGTTTCTTGACTGTCACTTGGCAACTTGAAGTTTCAGCTCCTGCCATAAATTTTCTATAGGATTAAGGTCTGGAGACTGTCTAGGCCACTTCATGACCTTAATGTTCTTCTTCTTGCCCTGGTGGTATGTTTTGGGTCATTGTTATGCTGGAAGACCCATCCACCACCCATCTTCAGTTTTCTGGCTGAGGGAAGAAGGTTGTCATCCAAGATTTTACAATACATGGCCCTGTCCATTGGCTCCTCAATGCAGCAAAGTCAGCCTGTACCTTTAGCAGAGAAACAGCCCTAAAGCATAATGTTTCCACCTTCATGCCTGACTGTAGGGATGGTGTTCTTAGGGTCATAGTCAGCATTTTTCTTCCTTCAAACACAGCGAGCCAAGTCAATGACAGAGAGTTCAATTTTGGTCTCCCAATCCTTCTCTGAATCATTTAGATGTTCATTGATAAAATTCAGACGGGCCTGTACATGTGCCTTCTTGAGGAGGAGGACCTTGCGGGCGCTGCAAGATTTCAATCCATGGCGGAGTATTGTGTTACCAATAGTTTGTTTGGTGAATGTGGTCCTAACTGCCTTGAGATCATTCACAAGCTCCAACCATGTAGTTCTAGGCTGATCTCTCACTTTTCTTATCATCATCCTTATCCCATGAAGCAAAATATTGCATGGAGCTCCAGACATAGGGCGATTGATGGTTATTTTGTATTTCTTCCATTTGTGAATAATCGCTCCAACAGTTGTCTCCTTCTCACCAAGCTTCTTACTAATGATCTTGTAGCTCATTCTAGCCTTGTGCAGGTCTACAATCTTGTCGCTGACGTCCTTTGACAGCTATTTGGTCTTGCCCATGGTGGTGCCCAAGAAAGAGATTCTGTGGACAAGTGTCTTTTATACACATAACGATTTGTCATTAGAAGCACCTTCTTAAATTGACAGGACTATTCCGTGTACCACATGAGCTCATAGCCAGTCTGTGGGAGCCAGAATTATTGTTGTTTGGTAGGGGATCAAATACTTATTTTACTCACTGAACTGCAACTCAATTTATAACATGTGTATCATGTGTTTTTTCTGGACGTTTGGTTGATATTCTGTCTCTAACATCTAAAATACACCTATGATAAAAATGACAGACCCTTCATTTCTTTGTAAGTGGGTAACCTTACATAATCTGTAGGGGGTCACATAATTATTTTCCCCACTGTGTGTGTGTGTGTATATATATATATATATATATATATATATACACACACACACAGTATCTCACAGAAGTGAGTACACCCCTCACATTTTTGTAAATATTTTATTATATCTTTTCATCTGAATAAATGATACTTTGCTACAATGTAAAGTAATGAGTGTACAGCTTGTATAACAGTGTAAAATATTTACAAAAATGTGAGGGGTGTACTCACTTCTGTAGTATACTGTATATACCTTTTTTTTTATCGCTCCATAAGACGCACCTGACCATAAGACACACCTAGGTTTTAGAGGAGGAAAACAAGAAAAAAAAATATTCTGAAGCAATGGACTGCAGACACAGTACAGAAAATGACCAGAGACTGCAGACATAGTACAGGAGATGACCAGAGACTGCAGACACAGTACAGGAGATGACCAGAGACTGCGGACACAGTACAGGAGATGACCAGAGACTGCGGACATAGTGCAGGAGATGACCAGAGACTGCGGACACAGTACAGGAGATGACCAGAGACTGCAGACATAGTACAGGAGATGACCAGAGACTGCAGACATAGTACAGGAGATGACCAGAGACTGCAGACATAGTGCAGGAGATGACCAGAGACTGTGGACACAGTACAGGAGATGACCAGAGACTGCGGACACAGTACAGGAGATGACCAGAGACTGCAGACATAGTACAGGAGATGACTAGAGACTGCGGATATAGTACAGGAGATGACCAGAGACTGCTGACACAGTACAGGAGATGACCAGAGACTGCTGACACAGTACAGGAGATGACCAGAGACTGTGGACATAGTACAGGAGATGACCAGAGACTGCGGACATAGCACAGGAGATGACCAGAGACTGCAGACATAGCGCAGGAGATGACCAGAGACTGCAGACATAGCGCAGGAGATGACCAGAGACTGCAGACATAGTACAGGAGATAACCAGAGACTGCAGACCTTTGGGGAGCGGGTACCCGAATTTGACAGGTACTCGCTCCCACTTCTGCTGCGATCGCCTAGGCATCGGAATCGGAAGTTGTCCTCCTCCCCTCCCTCACCGTAGTCTTCTGGGACATGTGACAGGTCCTAGAAGACTACGGGGCCATTCACAAAGCGCAGCGCTTCTTGCACATGCACAGTGGGCACCCGGCTGTGAAGCCGCAAGCTGTCACAGCTGGGTGCCCACACTAAAGATGCCAACGTCAGGGAGAGAAGATGGCCGGTGAAACCAGCGGTGGTGAGGACACCGATGGACAGAGGAACAGGTAAGTGGCTGTATTTTAAAAGTCAGCAGCTACAGTTTTTGTAGCTGCTGACTTTTTTTTTTCCAGCTGGAACTATGCTTTAAGGGGCAGCTGCTTTGGGCCCTGCCTGGTGCTGCTGCACTGCTGACTTGGACTCCTCCTCTCTTCTGCCACAGAAGAGCCGAGCGGCCGGCCTGGTATTCTAATAGGGCGGCGGGGAGGGGGGGATTCCTGGTCCATATTCGCTCCATAAGATGCACAAACATTTCCCATTTTTTGGGGGGGGAAAAAGTGCGTCTTATGGACCGAAAAATACGGTATATATATATATATATATATATTCACATACACACACTCACCAGCCTCTTTATTAGGTTCAATTGCTTGGTAACACATATTGCTAATGAGCCAATCACATGGCAGCAACTCAATGCATTTAGGCATCTAGGCATGGTGAAGACAACTTGCTGAAGTTCAAACTGAGCATCAGAATGGAAAAGAAAGGGGATTTAGGTGACCACGCCTAGGGAGAGTAACAACAGTGCTAAACTTTCTCCATTTGTAGACAGTCTGTCTTACCGTGGACACATGAACATCAAGGCTTTTGGAGATACTTTTGTAACCCTTTCCAGCTTCATGCAAGTCAACAATTCTTGATCGTAGGTCTTTTGAGAGCTCTTTTCTGCGAGGCATGGTTCACATCAGACAGTGCTTCTTGAAACCAGTAAACCCAAAACAGGTGTGTGTTTTTTAAGGGCAGGACAGCTGTCAGCAACACATCCAATATCATCACACTGATTGGAGTCAAGGTTGGCTCACTCATGGCTCCAATTGGCTCTGGGAGAAGTCATTAAGCTAGGGCCTCACATACTTTTTCCTCCCTGCACTGTGAATGTTTACATGTTATGTGTAATTAAACCATGGAACATCTAATGTTTGTGTAGTATTATGTTCAGCAGACTGTGTTCTTCTATTGTTGTGACTTAGATGACGTTCAGAGCACATTTTATGCCCAATTCATGCAAAACTCCACGTAATCCCAAGGGGTTCACATACTTTTTCTTGCAACTGTATATACATCTCAAACAAAAAACACAAAAGCAGCACAGGCTGCAATACTTAATATTTGAAGCTGTCCTCCCCCACCCGCAGTACTTCCTTATCACCCATAAGATGCCCTCAGTCTTCCAGTTTGAATGACACCCAGGGATGGATTTACTAAAACTGGAGTGCGCAAAATCAGCTACAGCTTTGCATAGAAACCAATCAACTTCCAGTTTTTTTTTTTTTTTGTCAAAGCGTAATTGAACAAGCTGAAGTTAGAAGCTGATTGGCTACCATCCACAGCAGCACCAGATTTTTCACTCTTCAGTTTTAGTAAATCAACCCCCAGTGTCATTAAATCCAACATAATAAGGACACACTGTGAATACAGAGCATCATAGGACTGTGCACTGGAGGGGGACACCAAAGGACCATTCATGCACAGCGTCAGCGCTGCTCTCATTATCAGAGGCCCACCAACTTCTGGAAGAACACCAAAGAGGAAGAAGACCCCTGTATCGTTCAGCAGGCACTAGCGCCCTCTGATCAAAACCAATTCAAATGAATGGGGTTGCGCTGCCCCACAATTGCAGTTGCATTTACAAAGTTAAAACAAGCAGTGATGAGGCGATATACAGTATTACTTCCTTGCCACTTCTTCAATCGCCTCTGAAAAGTGATCTAATCATGGAATCAGAGGTGTGGCAATCTTTGCCTCATGTGCCAACATACCCTTACAGGTTTGATTTTGTTCGATATTAAATAGATTTGACATTCTCAGATGCAAGAATTAATAGACTGCCAGTCCCCATGGCTGCTATTGTTACCTACATTTACAAATTTCTAATGAATGTTTGCAAGTGTGTCAGACTGACATAAAACACAAAAGCTCATATTTATTATCATCCCCAGACTCTGTCAGGCAAAGCCAAACAACTGGTTTTATATATATTGATATATTTTTTCTATATATCAGTGGGAATGCTAATGGAGTTTGTAGCACGTGAAGGGTCCAGACAATACTTGAGATGTAATTAAATATGGCTGACGAAGCTGGACAGCTCACTGGAGCCTACACAATCCACACACATTCCCTGACACAGCATCACTTTCTAGGCACAGGTCGGAGAGACCCAGCCAGGAATGGAATACGGTTATACTACAGGGAGCCTACACTGGCTGCTGAAGTGTTAATACAGATAGAGTTCCCGAACCTGTTTTGCTTTCCTAGTGATTTTCTCTCCTCTCTAGGAATCTTAATCAGCAGGAAACCATTTACATAATGAGCTGATTCCTCCAGATCAGATCTCCAGAGAGCAGGGACTGTGAGATTAATAATACCTACACAAATATTTATGACACCTCCAATAAAGCTTTGCTATGAGAAATACAGGGGTTGCCATTGAGGAACTCCTTCTAAAAAATGTTAGTTTCCTGGTTTGTATGTCCTTGCTGACCCATTGGCTTTTTAAAGTATTGACCTGGAATATGAACTGTCGGCAAGTCAAAGTTACTGTGCACATGTTCACATTATGAATATTAAAGTATTTGCATAATAGTAACAAGCAGGAAAAGAGCTTTACACCCCGGTCACATCAAACCTGACTTTGAAATCGGGGGACATGCCAATTTCAGGTGCGGTTTGCAAGACATCTGACACAGATGTCTATGCAAATCTCACCAAAAGTAGTACATGTACTACTTTAGAAATCGGTGTGGATCTGACCAAGTTGGAATCGCACTGATATGACCGTTCTAATTGGAGACAATATGGTGCTACTTGGCTTTCGATCTGCAAATTGCATGGCATGCAAATCGCATGCCGAGTCACACCCAGTGCGGCTGGGGTCTTAAGGCAAGGTTCACACCTATGCAGGTTGCGTTTGATGCATTTCTGCATTGCATTTTGCGTTGTGTTTTTGCACTTGCATTTTTGCTGTGTTTTGTGTTTTTTTTGTTGCTATGCAAATTTTTAAATGCAAAACTCATCAAAAATTTATAAAAAATGCTGCAAAAGTGCATAAAAATGCAACAAAAATGTGATACATGCTTTTCTGCAGCATTCCCATTGAAGTCTATAAAACCAAACACACAAACGTTTGCATTAAAAAAAAGCCCTTGACCCTTTCCAAAAAGCGCACCTGGTGAAAACTCGGAGATGTGAACCTGTCCCGTAGGAAATCATGTTAAATGGACTGTACTGCGTTTCTGCAAAATGCTGAAGAAACCGCTTAGGTGTGAACCTAGGGTAAAATAAGCCCTCACTAACCTCTCTAGCTGCTTGTATTGTGAAGTACTTCATTCTCACCTTTGCAGCTGTGTTCTGCATGTAGGCCAGCCCATTCATTTCAATAGTCTGCTTTACTCACAGAAAGGCAGAGAAAGAAGTCCCTGATTCTTTCCTTACAATCGCCCTGCACCGAACCTCATAGTGCTGCGGCACCATGCAGTTTGGCGTGTGTGAAAACGTGCTTTGGGTTCTGATGCGTGGGATGTCATAAATAATTAAGTGCAGAGTGTTTATCTGTGGGTCAAGAGCATGTGCAGTTTTTGGCACATTCCCCCGCCACAGAGATGTGAACCTTGTCTTAAGTTGGTTTCAGTCAGTTTCTAACAGCTTTTAAACACTTTCTGTGTTTTTACAATAGAGGTAAATTGAAAAAAAGCTTAGGTTTCAGTGCCTGTGTTGGGAACCTTTACAATGAATTGCTCCACAGTGCATATAGATACAGAAGTGATTGAGAATGATTCTAGGGAATATCCGATTGCCTCTCGGGGGATCAAGAAGGAATTTTTTTCCCAGCAGGAGCAAATTGGATCATGCTTTGCTGTGGTTTTTTGCCTTCCTCTAGATCAACTGTGGGTATAGGATTATAACTTTTTTTTTTAATGTTTGAACTTGATGGACTTTTGTCTTTTTTTAGCCAGACTAATAGGGGCAGACTGACAACTCATGGGGCAATAAAGGATCATGGGGCCCCTGTGTCCTTGCCCAAACTCAAAAAAGCCTATGAAAAAGGTACCAGGGGCATCTCATGGGGCTCCCTACTGACCCCAGGCCCTCGGTCAGTGCCTGAGTTTCCAAATGGTCAGTCCCCCCCTGCAGACTAACTATCTAACTATGTAACCATTGTTGATTATGCTCAGATTGCATAGAGAATGCATGCATGTATAATAATAATAATAATAATAATATTAATGTTTCCTGATTACTTTGTCCACATTTTTCTGAAATCAACTTTAGGCTGATACTTAGCAAATCATTGTTCATGGCAGTGTGGAAGGTTGTCCTAAAAAATAATGAAAAGTGTGTTAGTCTATTTATAACGTTGAATGACATCCATCTCTTCCTTATATTTTCCCAAAATGTCAAGTTACACTGACAGCCATAAAAAAGGAAAAAAGCCAAGTACATGTAATATTTGATGTGGGTTTATGGGCAGTGTTTGTTCTGACAGAAGCAGGAGCTCAGCTATGAAGAAAATTCTGCCTGTCGCCACCCAAGTCCCATTATTTGTGACTTGCAGCATGCTTGGGTTGGTTAATGTGCTGACATATGCTGAATTATTTTCTTATCTTGTCAGGGGTCCAGCGGAGGGGACTGCTGGGAACTAATCCATCTCACAGTTCCAGCAATGCACTCTGCGTTGATGTATATTAGGAAGGGGCAGCTAACACGATTAACCTTCCGACAGATTAGATTGTGTTGTTTATGTAATATATAGGTAACAGTACCCACATCTCAGCATGTAGAATGATCAGGCAGAGCATACTGTATACTGCTTCTTATCTATGTAATCTATCTAAGGGACTGACGAGATCCATATCGTCTGTCTCTTCATTATTTCTGACACTTCTCTGTGGGAATTATGCTCAGCACAAGGTGATAAATATTTATTGGTTATTTATAAGCGCTTTCTGCTAAGGATGCGCAAATGGCAAGAAAATGTCATGCCACGAAAGTCAAAGGTCAGACAGCCATCTTTTCCAGGGTGGTTACAATGCTGAGTATAGTGACCAATCCTGCCAGTATTGTCACCGCATTCCTATAAAGGCTATATTTCACTGTCTGTAATGCCTTGTACTGAAAGACAGGATATTAGACTGCTAATGTGGTCCAAACAGTGATTATAGTGTCATATTGCATGCCGGAAGCTAGCACACACACTGGCATCTAGTTGTACAAGGTTTTAGGCACATCACACATATTACATATTCGGGAGCTTTTCATATTTCATAATTTTATAAATAGAAAGAAGATTGTACAAAAATTGTAATGTGTATGATGAAATTATATAGAGTTATCAACAATGACAGTGTGAAAGCCCACCTGATTTATTATATATTTTATTTATTTATTACAGGTACTTATATGTCAATGTATGCAGCGCTTTACATACATACACTATATTGCCAAAAGTATTGGGACACCCTTCCAAATCACTGGATTCAGGTGTTCCAAAAACTTCCATGGCTCTGGTGTTGTCAGGGACCCCAGAGCTGGCCGCGATCACGCACAGGTTTGCGCATGCGAGGTGTGCCCGGCCGCACTAGCGTGCGAGCATTGGGACCTGGGCACCCGCGATTGCAGCGTACCAAGCCCTGAGCGGTTCAATGGGGATTGAGGGAAGTTCAGGGCTTTCCACAACTCCTGCCAGCTGTACTTTGACCTGCAACCCCGGACCTTCTCTTCTGAATCGGTGAAGGTGGGATTTATTATATCCCTGTTGCAGGGTGAACCCCAAGGATGGGCTCTTCGCCTGATGGAGGCCCACCACCCACATTTTAACACTGTAGCCACCTTCTTTAAGGCAATGGCACAGCTTTACGATGATCCGAATCGAGCTGCCTCGGCTGAGGCAGCCCTCTATTCCCTACAACAGGGACGCCGGGCTGTGGAGGATTATGCTGCTGAGTTCAGGTGTTGGAGTGGAGACACGCAATGGAACAACGCAGCCTTATGCCATCAATTCCGGTTGGGATTGTCGGAACCGCTAAAGGACGAGTTAGCAAGAATAGGAGTCCCTGGCTCCTTGGAAGGCCTAATAGACCGGGCCTTCCAAATCCATTGCAGATTGCGGGAAAGGAGACAGGAGAGGTCCAGCCAGGGGCAAAGAACCTCATGGATGCTGCCAAGGGTACCAGTCATGCCAAGGATCAGTGTCGGCAATCAGATTCCAGAACCGTCAGAGGGGGCTGAGCCCATGCAGCTCAGTCTGATGCGGTCTTCCCTTTCTACAGAGGAACGACAAAGGCGTTGAGCGAACAATCTGTGTCTGTACTGCGGAGCAGCGGGTCACATGGTGCGCTCCTGTCCTGAGAAATACAGTAAGTCCTCTTCCATTTCTTCTGCTATATCTACTGTGTGCACAGGCAACCCCACTCACTTGGCTGTGCCTGTGTCTTTTCAGCTTCCCGGAAGAAGCATACAGGTGACGGCTATTATTGACTCCGGGGCATGTAGCTGCTTTGTCGATCTCGGTTTTGCAGCCCAGCAACAGATACCGTTACTTGCCAAAGAGTATGGCCTGAATATTTTCTTGGCCGATGGGTCTCAAATAAAATCGGGGATGGTAGATTGGGAGACCCCTCCTATACACACCACAGTGGCAGGTTTTCA
Organism: Staurois parvus; assembly: GCF_062004578.1. Taxonomy (NCBI): domain Eukaryota; kingdom Metazoa; phylum Chordata; class Amphibia; order Anura; family Ranidae; genus Staurois; species Staurois parvus. Next base: position 5,690,575 of record NW_028318382.1, read on the forward strand.
TCAGGAGCTTCTCCGTTTGGACGCCATTGCGTCCCCCCTATTTCCAGTTATTTTGGGGCTCCCCTGGCTACGAGCTCACGACCCCCAAATTGACTGGAAGGCCGGGTCAATTCAGTTTCCCTCACTGTACTGCCAGGAACATTGCTTACCTAGGTTGTCACTAGAAACACCGACCCTATTAGCTGTGAGCCGAGTTGGCCCAAATTGTGCCTGTGGTCTATCATCAATTCCTTGATGTGTTTAGCCCACGGGGGGCAGAGATTCTTCCCCCGCATCGGGCATATGACTGTCCCCATGATCTGCTCCCGGGTTCTGAAATACCTTTCAGCCGTATTTTCCCACTGTCAGGACGTGAGCTAGGGGCCCTGAAGGAATACATTGATGAGAGCCTCTGGAAGGGATTTATCCGCCCTTCCACATCACCGGCCGGGGCAGGGATTTTTTTTGCCGAAAAAAAGGACCGATCCCTGAGACCTTGTGTCAACTATAGGGATCTCAATAAAATTACAGTCAAGAACCGCTACCCCCTTCCTTTGGTCCCGGAGTTGTTTCAGAGGTTGAAGACAGCATCCATTTTTTCTAAGCTGGATCTCAGGAGTGCCTATAACCTGGTGCGTATTCGTGAGGGGGACGAGTGGAAAACTGCTTTTCGCACTCGGTGTGGGCATTTTGAATGTCTAGTTATGCCTTTTGGGTTATGTAATGCGCCAGCCACCTTCCAGCACTTCGTCAATGACATTTTTAGAGATTTTCTTGACATTTTTGTGATCGCCTACCTAGACGACATTTTGATATTTTCCTCGTCTCTGGAGGCGCATCGGGGACATGTCAGGAGCGTGCTGGAACAACTCCGTCAGCATGGGCTCTACGCTAAAGCCGAGAAATGCTGTTTTGAGCAAGAAAGTATATCATTTTTAGGTCTAATTATCTCCACCACGGGGATCGCTATGGACCCTCAGAAAATCTCGGCCATTTTGGAATGGCCTGCCCCCACAGATAAGAAGGGAGTTCAGAGGTTTATTGGGTTCGCCAATTTTTATAGAAAGTTTATAAAGAACTTTTCAGGCCTGGTAGCACCCATTACGCAGCTCACCAAGGTGGGGGTACGTTTCCAATGGACCCCAGTAGCACAGGCTACTTTTGAGGCATTAAAGAAGCTGTTCACAACGGCTCCCATTCTGAGCCACCCTGATGCATCATTGCCATATATACTAGAGGTAGACGCATCAGAAGTGGCTGTAGGAGCAGTGTTGTCACAGAGAGTAGGGGCCAAGGAGCTAATGTAGCCGGTGGCTTTCTTTTCTAGGAAGCTCTCCCCTACGGAAAGAAACTATGATATCGGAGATCGGGAATTGTTGGCCATTAAGGCAGCTCTGGAGGAATGGCGATATCTGTTAGAAGGAGCCCTACATCCCATTCTGGTCTATACCGACCATAAAAAACCTGAATACCTGAAGACAGCTAAACGCCTCCATCCACGCCAGGCCAGATGGGCACTATTCTTTGCGAGGTTTAGCCTCCTTATCACCTACCATCCTGGGTCTAAAAATACTAAGCCAGATGCTCTTTCCCGGATGTTTGAGGACCCTAGAGAGACACCCCAACCATTTTGCCAGCAGGTAGCGTCCTATTGCTCCAGTCTGAGCTGTTGTCCAAACTGCAGGCCGCCTCCACCCAGGTTCCTGATTTACCTGGGACCTCACTACAGAGCAAGGAAGGTCTTTTCTGGAGGGGGGAACAGATCCTGGTACCCAAGGATGCCCAGTCCCTGGTTTTAGGCTATTGCCACGACCATCCACTGACGGGTCACTTTGGGATACATAAGACATTAGAATTGGCACGACGCACATTTTGGTGGCCAAATATGGCCAAGGATTGTGGTGAAGCGTACGTGAGATCTTGCCATATCTGCAACCAGAATAAACCCACCAGAGACAGGGCTTGGGGCCTGTTGAGACCTTTGCCAATACCTGACTGACACTGGAGTATTTTCTCCTTTGACCTTATTGTAGAATTGCCACATTCGCAAGATCACACCGTGATCTTTGTAGTGGTAGATCGCCTTTCTAAAATGGCCCACTAGCAAGGACACCATCTGCTTCCGAAACGGCTGAAGTTTTCATTAAAGAGATTGTGAGGCTTCACGGAGAGTGCCAAAAAATATTGTCTCGGACCGGGGAGTGAAATTCACGTCCAAATTCTGGACGGCGCTACATGAGGGGTTGGAGATCAAGTTATCTTTTTCTTCTGCATACCACCCACAGACTAACGGGCAGATAGAGCGAACTAATCAGACGCTCAAGCAATATCTGAGATGTTATACATCATTCCTACAGGATGACTGGCTGACACTTCTACCAATAATGCGAATCATTCCGCCACCAACCAATCCCCATTCTTGGCCAACTATGGGTTCCACCCTACCTTCCTGCCAGACCTGGTTCCAGAAAACTCAGTCCCTGCAGCCCAGGACACCTTAAAATTCTTTACTACCAATAAAAAGTTATTACAGGAAACAATGGCTAGAGCCCAGGAAGATAGTAAAAGGTTCTGTGACAGGAGGATAAAGGGGGAATTGATCCTACACCCCAGGGATCGGGTTTGGTTGTCAACAGCCAACCTAAAACTGTCAAGGTCCTACCTTTCCTCAGAGGTTGTGCTGCTCCATGTGCTGGCATCCATCTTAGGTTTCTGCAAAGCATGGTCGGAGCCTTTTATGCTTTCAGTCCGCTGCGGTCCCTCCCCCAGAGGGGTGTGGTTGATCACATTTAAGCCTGTTGTCTGCACTTGCTCTTTGCATTCGTGTCCTGTATGTTCCCTTGCAGCAAGCTTTTGTTCTGTTCTCATTGCTCTCCTGGTAACCGACTCGGCTTGGACAAGACTATTCTCTGCTTTAACCCTTTACCTGACCTCCCGTTGCTGAACCTGGCCCGTGACCTGAGTATTCTTTGCCTACCGTCTTGTACTGTCTGCTCCGTTGTTATAGACCCGGCCTGTCTGACCACACTACACGTTTTCCCATCTAGCTCCCACCAGCTGTACACCATTGGCGGCAGTCATTACCGCAGCTGGGGTTACTCGGGGGCCGTGACCTGGTCTCAGGCTACGACAAGTCCATCCCCACCATCAGGGGCCCTGGTGAAGGGTAGCCTGGGGCTTAGACTCCGCGCCCTGAGGGACTCTGGTCTGTGGGTAGTGGCTGTCGTCAGTCGCTGCGTGACCTTACCATAGGCCTGCCTGCCCATTCCATTGCTCCTGCCCTGACAAAAACTGACATGTCCATCAAGGAAATTGCCACCCAAATTTGTGGGACCCTTCCAAGTAGAACGTAAGGTTAATGAAGTGGCATTTAAACTGGCTCTCCCCGAATCCCTCAAGATACATCCGGTTTTCCACATGTCATTGCTAAAACCTGCAGTTCCAGACCCCTTTTTAGACCGCAGATCTAGACCTCCAGAGGCCATAGATATCAATGGGGAGGAAGAATTCGAGGTAGTGGCAATTTTGGATTGCAGGAAAAGGGGTGGTCAAGTGCAATACCGATCAAGTGGAAAGGCTATGGGCCAGAGGAAAATTCATGGGAAACTGCTCAGAATGTCCATGCTCCCAGATTGATGCAGGAATTCCTTCGTAACCAGCCTCAAAGAAGGAATCGGGTGGGCATACAGAGGCTGCCCGTAAGGGGGGGCAATGTCAGGGACCCCAGAACTGTCCGCGATCGTGCACGAGTTTGCGCATGCGCAGTGTGCCCGGCCGCACTAGCATGCAAGCATTGGGACTTGGGTATTCGCGATTGCAGCGGCACGCACGCATGCGAACTCGCGATTGCGGAAGCGCGCCTGGCACCAATCAGGGCACAGGGCGCCCTATTTAAAACAGGTCAGGGCTGTGTCTAGTTGCCGTATGGTCTTACCTGTATCCTGAGTTCCTGTATTGTAGATTGTCTTGTTGCCGACCCTGCCTGACCCTGATTTTCTGTCTGTCTCCTGTTCTGATCCCTGGCTTGTCTGACCATTCTCCTGCTTAACCCTGCACGTTCTGATCTCCCGTTACCAAACCCGGCTTGTGACCTGTTTATCCTTCTGCCTACTGATTTTGTACCACTCTGCCTCCACCGTTACCGACCCGGCCTGCCCGACGCTGCTCTTCTTACCTCCTCACATCAGGCTCTCACCTGCTATACACCTCCAGTGGTGCTTCTACCGCAGCTGGGTGAACCCAGGGGCCGCGACCTGGTCTCGGCCTGCTCCAAGTCCATCCCCACCATCAGGGGCCCTGGTGAACAAGCAGGTTGGGACTTAGATTCTGCGCCTTCGGGGATTCCGGTCTGTGGAACGCTAGAGGCTGCCACCGGTAGGTACCTAACAGGTGTATAAAACTGACTCAGCCTGCCTAGGTATGCAGACTGCTTCTACAAACATCTGTGAAAGAATTGCTCGCTCTCAGAAGCTCACAAAATTTAAGCATGCTACCATGATAGGTTGCCACCTGAGCAATTCCATCCTTCCAAATTTCTTTGCTACTAAATATTCCATGGTCAACTGTTAATGGTATTATAACAAAGTGGAAGCAACTGGGAAGAACAGTAACTCAGCCACGAAGCGGCTGATAAAATGACAGAGTGGGGTCAGCACAGTGTGCAAAAATTGCCTACTGTCTGCAGAGTCAATAGCTAAAGACATAGAGAGCTTCATGGAATATGGGTTTCCATGGTTGAGCAGCTGCATCCAAGCCTTACATCGCCAAGTGCAATGAAAAGTGTCAGATGCAGTGGTGTAAAGCACACCGCCACTGGACTTCAGAGATTTACCATATAGAAGTACTCTTCAAAGAGGCAGGAATTCTTTAAATTGATACTAAAGGCTTATTTAACAAACATGTTATACTTACCTGCTCTGTGCAGTGGTTTTGCACAGAGCAGCCCGGGTCCCACGCTGGCAATCCTGGCCCCTCCCTCCTGTTGGGTGCCCCCCCAGCAAGCAATTTGCTTCACACATAGAGCTGCAGCTTAGCCCCACCCCTCCCCTTCTCATTGGCTCACTGGCTGTGATTGACAATGGCTTCCGCTGCTGTCTCAGCCAATAAGGAGAGGGAGTCCCGGGATAGCCAAGACCCCAGTGCACATCGCTGGATCGAGAGTGGGTCTACTTGAGTATTAGAGGGGGCGATGCTGCACAGAAAAAGTTTTTTACCTTCATTTATAGGTAATATTTTTTACTGTGTATTTTAAGTTGTGTTGAAAGAGGTGAGCCATTTACTTGACGAGGTGAAGGACACTGGGTGCTTTGACAGCACACCTTTAGGGTCCTTTCACATGGGCAAACCCATTTAACGGATCTGCTTGCTCAGCGGGGGCGATCTCTCTGCTGATCTCCGCTGAGCAAGCGGATGACAGGTCCGTGTCCGCTCTGCTGCTGCAGAGCAGACATGAAGCAGCTAGCTCTCTTCAATGGGCGGTTGGATGAAAATGAACTGCCTGTCCGTTTCCATCCGACCTGATCCGTTGAACAGAAGGGGAATTAGATCCCCATCCATCCCTTTTTTCGGGTCGGATTGGATTAGATGTCGGTAGGTGTATATGCTCCATAAAGGAAAATGTAGGTTCCGATCCGGTCCACCGGAAAAATGGGTAGGCAGACTCGATTGGAACATCCATGTGAAAGAGGCCTAATGCAAAGAGAAATTTATATATATATATATATATATATATATATTTATTTATTTTTTATTTTTTTTTTGGATCATTGGACATTAAGGACTTTGTTTTTGTTTATTTGGATTTAGGACTAATGATTATGGACACATTGGGGTTGATGCACTTGCTCTAGATCTGAGAGGAACATGCAAGGAGAATAAAAAAAAACTGCGATTTTGCTTGCAGATGATTTGATGAAAGAAAGCAGAAGAACTTTTCAGAGCTTCCCCTCAGATCTAAAGCAGTGCACAGTATATTTATATATACCTTTAGTAAATCCACCCTTTGTTTGTGAATTGAGCTGCACAATATTTTGAAATGTAATATTTTGTTAATACATTTTATATAGTATTATTTTAACACTTTTTCTTGTTTTAATGAGTTAAACACTTGAGATTTTGAGCGCGGTCATACACATTTGTTTATTAGAGGTAATGTTAACAATTTAAAAATATTGTTTAATAAGAAAACAGGCAAAATGGTGAAAGCAAAATATTTACAGAAAAAAAAAGGGCATTACAAAAGAAAAAGAGACAATAATGTAACAGAATCACATTAAGGTTGAAGAGTAAAAATACTTCTGAGCATAGGATAAATCAATGTTGGCTTCCATAAAATAAATCTTGGCTAATGTTCCTTGTTTGATGATAAAGGAGAGCTCCGCACTGCTGAGGCAGTCTCTGTTTTTTCTGGTACCTAAGGAGGGTGTTGATAGAAATGTTCTGACCAATCAGGGGTCTGATAAGTTGCCTATGGGATGTCATGGTGTTTATGACCATGCAGCTGCCACTCCCTCACTTACAGTTTTCTACATGTATTTTTTTTATTAATATTTTAAGTTTTACATTTCATCTATTCCATCTATAAAAACAACATCTATTATTCAACTATTTTCACCCAGAATACAAAAATACAAAACTCCCCCCTTCCCCCCACCCTATCTCAATCCATACCTCCCCTTCCCACCCCTCGCCCCCTCCTCCCACCCTCCCCTCCCCTCCACTCAGCATCACCCCCCTCTCTTTTGCAATCCTAGGGTTTTCTTCCATTCCTGTTTCCTATATGCTTTCAATTAATTTAACCTTCTTAAACTCTTCCCATTTTTCACGAAACCACTCCATTTTATCCTCATCTGTATGGTATAGTTCCTCCATTCTATATATCTGATCTACCTTCTTATCCAATCCGTTGTTTTTGGTACTTCTTGTTCCCTTCAAAATTTAGGATTTAAACTTTTTGCTGCATTAATATATTGCAATAACCCAGAATTTTTGTATTTTTAAACCGTTAGCTCTGTTCCATGTAAAAGACATATCCCTGGTTCCTTTGGTATTTTTTTCCCAGTTATTTCCTGTATCTGGTGGATTATTTCTTCCCAATATTTCTGGATTTTACAACACTCCCACCAAATGTGACCTACTGTGCCCTGTTCCCCACATCCCCTCCAAAATAAAGGTGATTTATCCTTATTTTGTTTGTGTACTATATTTGGTGTCATATACCACCTCGCCAAACATTTATAATTCATCTCTACATCTTTCATACTTATATTACCATGTGTTAACTTCTAAATCTTTTTTTGTTTCTCTTCCTCTATCCTTAATCCTAATTCTCTTTCCCATCTCTCCATATATGCAGGGATCGTGTTTGTTGTTAATTTAGTAAAAATCTTATATATTTTTGAAGTTCCATGCTTCCCATCCCCTTCTACATGTACATCTACATGTATTGATATCTTTGAATATATACAGGTTACATTCTGTTAACCAGCATGGGATTACCTTTTAAATGAATACAGATATGATGGGTATCCCATGTCTATTTCACATGTCTCATTGCCCACCCTTCATTCAGTGTCTCCTACCATAGTGGTGTTCAGGCTTAAAATGCTGCAAATTGGTTGTTACAGATAAATATGTCCTTATTCTGGCTGTACTGTGATCATCTCAGGAGTTATAAGAAAACAATTATGATTAGATGCTGCAGGTAAGGATAGCCAGCTAGGAATGTGTATTCTGCTAAACCATTTCAGCTTACCAGTTCTTAGATGTGGTGGCTGTACTAGTTTTCTTTTTTTTGGTTTTTACTCCTTAAAGTGTTACTAAACCCAGGACTCTGCATTCACTATATCTGACAGGGATGTTTAATTCCTATCGCCCGACGCCTGGGAAATGCAGTTCCGGGAGCTGGGAAAGAAGTTTTGTTCTACATTTAGCCCTGCTGCGGGCTACTCCGGCGCTGGCAGAAGACAGAGAAGCCTGGCTTCTAATCCGGAAGCACAAAACCCTCATTGCTCTGCACATGACAGCAGAGGAGAGGGAGGGGGGGGGGGGTGGTTCAGTGCAGCTGCAGTTCTGAGCGAGTACACTGTACACTGACTCCAATCTCCTAGCAAACATCCTTTATTACAGCCTGTCCTCGCCCCACACTCTACTGCAGCTAGTAATCTTCTGCAATGAAAAGCCAGTACTGTGAGTTTTGCATATATACTTCCTATTGGCTGTCAGTCCCAGGACACTGAGCCACCTCCAGTCCCTGCAGCTACTGCTCAGAGCTCTGCCCCTCTGCTGTTCCAGGAATGGGTGTGCTGCTGTACCCCACCTGTAATGGACATCTCCAGGAATCTTCCTGACCAAGTGCACTGTGGTATGTGACACTCACACACAGCATCACCCCACTTATCCCCAATGTCACCCCCCTCACACGTATCCCCAATGTCCCCCTCTCCTCCACTTATCCCCAATGTCCCCCTCTCCTCCACTTATCCCCAATGTTCCTCCTCTCCCTCCACTTATCCCCAATGTCCCCCCTCTTCTCCCACTTATCCCAAATGCCCTCCCTCTCCACCTCACTTATCCCCAATGTTCCTCCTCTCCCTCCACTTATCCCCAATGTTCCTCCTCTCCCTCCACTTATCCCCAGTGTCCCCCCTCTTCTCCTGCTTATCCCAAATGTCCTCCCTCTCCCCCTCACTTATCCCCAAAGTTCCTCCTCTCCCACTTATCCCCAGTGTCCCACCTCTTCTCCCACTTGTCCCAAATGTCCTCCCTCTCCCCCTCACTTATCTCCAATGTTCCTCCTCTCCCTCCACTTATCCCCAGTGCCCCCCCCTCTTCTCCCACTTATCCCAAATGTCCTCCCTCTCCCCCTCACTTATCCCAAATGTTCCTCCTCTCCCTCCACTTATCCCCAGTGTCCCACCTCTTCTCCCGCTTATCCCAAATGTCCTCCCTCTCCTCCTCACTTATCTCCAATGTTCCTCCTCTCCCTCCACTTATCCCCAGTGTCCCCACCTCTTCTCCCACTTATCCCCAATGTCCTCCCTCTCTCCCTCACTTATCCCCAATGTCCTCCCTTCTCTCCCACATATCCCCAATGTCCCCCCCCCCCCGTTATCCCAAATGTCCCCCTCTCCCCCACTTATCCTCAATGTTCCTCCTCTCCCTCCACTAATCCCCAGTGTCCCCACTCCTCTCCCACTTATCCCCTTCTTCCTCCCCCCACCTTTCCCAAATGTCCCTTCTCCCCCACTTCTCTCCCATTTTCCTCCTCTCCCCCCCACTAAACCCCCCCCCCACACTTATCCCCAGTGTCTTCTCTCTTCTCCCACTTATCCCAAATGTTCGACCTCTCCCTCCACTAATTCCTAATGTCCCTTCTCTCCCCCCACTTATCCCTAATGCCCTCCCTCTTCCCCACTTATCAGCAATGTCCACCTCTTCTCCCACATGTTCCCCTCTTCACCCACTTATCCCTGATGTTCCTCCTCTCCCTCCCCTAATCCTCAATGTCCCCCCTCTACCCCACATTAGAAATTAGCACACTGCCCCCTCCCCCCATTTAGCACTAATGCCTCATTAACTTGGCATCAATATCATCTCCTATCACCCCTTAGCACTAATGCCCCATCTCCCAACTTAACATTGCACTCCTACTGTAAGTTGTAGCTGCTCTTCTGCAGCAGCCCCTCTCTCTGATACTCTGTAAGTGGGCGAGAGAGCATTTGGGGGTGGATGGAGGGCTCTGTACTAGAAGGGGGAGTTTTTGCTTTCTGCCTGGTCCCTATGTATCTGGATCCAGTATATTATGTTCCTTTTGTTATATTGTGAAAAGAAAAATGTAAAATGAAAAATGTAAAATCTCTAAATGGGTTTGCCCAAAAAAAAGAAGGTGGGGTTGTAAACTGTTCTATGAGATATGCACTCCTAAGCCCTGCACTCTGAACACACTCATGAACTCTGCATGTAGCACACTCAGGAACTCTGTATGTAGCGCACTCATGAACTCTGCACTCTGTACATAGCACACTCATGAAACCTGCACTCTGTACATAGCACACTCATGAACTCGGCACTCTGTACATAGCACACTCATGAACTCGGCACTCTGTACATAGCACACTCATGAACTCTGCACTCTGTACAGTGCTCTCCTGAACTCTGTACGCAGTGCACTCCTGAACCCTGCCCTGTGCAGTATGCACTACTGGTATTTAACAATTCTCCATTAGAACCCTCCCACTGTTAGGCAGTGGTGCGGTGAGGGCGCGGTTGAGTTCCTGCACCTATTCTCTGAGAAATAAACCCTGGCAAGCTGTTCTGTCCCATCCCATGGGACACCCGATCAACCAACCTGCTCACAACCAGAACCACTCTGTCCACCTCTATGATATAGAAAAAAGGAAGCAATGAGCATACATCTCCACCGGTTTCCTCAGCACCATTTTTAAAAATGGATAGCATTTGATCACCTGATTTTGGTGTGATCAAATGCATTTTAGGGCAGAGGAGGGATCTGGGGTCTTATTGACCCCAGATCTCTCCAAAAAGAGTACGTGTCATTGCTTATTGCTGTCAGAATTGTTGTTTAAAAAAATATATAGCATTTGGGGGTTCTAAGAAATTTTCTGCCAAAACGAAAAAACATTAAAAGTTTAAGTCTCCATAAAGCCTGTTTTCATTTTTAAAAGCCCCAGGCATTCCTAAAAGCACCTCTGCCTAATAAGAAACATCAGCCCTTCATATTTTCCATTCTAGGGAAAAAAAATAATTATTTTTAAATCAGAACAAGTAGATTGTCATGAAGTACAAGTAAATTGGGACCCCGATTAAGTTCCTTGGACAAGTAGTTTTTTTTAAATCTCCACACCCTTGATCTGATCTCCCACAGTACACACAACATGGAAATGCAATTATGTTAGTAAATATAAACTGCTTAATACCTTTTCTCATCAGCAATTAGAGCAGTCTTGTGACTTCTTCAGTGTCCAGCCTAGCACTAGTTACAGCCTGTAGGAAGAGTTTTCATTTTGCTCTAGGAGGATGCAGAACCCATGACCTCTGTCTGGACAGTGCTGATTGGCCCTGTGCTGATCACATGAACTCTCCAAAGAAAAAAAAATAACCTCACTAGCAACACACACCAAACTGAGCATGTGCAGAGTGACTCCACACGATATCAGGAGATAAGAGGGGGACACTGGAAGAAGGGGAGGATCAGAGAAGTCAAGATCAAACTGCATTTGTACACAATGCAGAGGATTAACCCCTTAGGTTCCACAGTGAGTATGACAAGCATGCTTTACTGTATATACAGACTGATGTAACTGTTGTGTGTTTAGTAACACTTTAATTTTCACTTGGTAATCCTTCCAGTAACACACTTCCTGTCCTAGGGGGACAACATTCATTCACTGTCACTATATCTATGTAGGATCAGCATTGTTCACTTAGGACAGACAGTGTGCAAAGACTACAGAACACCTCTCCTTATCTCAAAAACATAGATGTAAGATGTACTGCAGTTCTCATTCTGAACATTCAATGTCGTGGCTTCTGTACTTTCTAAGGCATAGCCTTTTAATAAGGTGTGTAGTTTAGAAGTTCAGACCTTAGTCTGACTTTTCTGACCTTAGTGCTTGTTTCAGATTAGTGTGTCAATTTACTGACGCCAATGACAGCCTGGCTACTAATATTTTTAGGCTGATATCAGAAAAGTTATTTCACCCAGTGCAGGTTTCCTATACTATCAGAATGGACTACAAAGCCTCAGAATTTTAAAACTGACACTGCATAGCTTGTGGTATTCCTTGCAGTTAGACTTATACCACCTGCAGTGAGGTTAAAATGGTGAAATCCTAGAACCACACCCTTCTGGGATGTCTAGCTTGGTGTTCCCAAATAATGACTCCACACTGCTGCAATATTCTCTCCATAATGGGGGCAGTGTGCATTCTTTTGCTGCATGGTTCTTTTATGCAAACTCCCTGAACGGCAATGCATCTGCAGATATCTGTGTTACTTACTGCAACATCTGAAAAGGTGAAATGAGATACTCTGCTAAAGTCATTACCAATGCTGTGCAATGCTCTGTTTATTAACGCTCTGCCGTTGATGCTATTTTGTGACTTCCCTGCAGTGCCTTTAATGTATACATCGCATATCATCAGAAATTTTATTACCCAGCTATTGATTAAGATATTCATTTCCAGAACAATATCTCTGGAAGGAAAGAGGGTGAATAGAACAACCAATGTAAGTTAATACGATTACAGCCAACTACAAATATTTTTTTCCCTTTTTAAGAAAAAGTTATTTTAAACACCATAATGGATATTTTGCTGGGAACAGAAAAGAGGAATGAAAATCAGTTTGGAAATGTAATGTTTGCATATACCATTTGCCTTTTTAACGCAGAAGGTATTTACAAGGCATCACTTCCAATATAACTACACGAAACTGGGAACAAAATACTCTGTATAATGAGGCTGTATCTATTGTGCTATCGAAATGTTGAACTTTTAAAATATAATAAAACTAGTGTACTGTGCTGCATGCTGTGCCGCACATTCTACAAACCTGTGCTGTATTGTCGTACCTGACCTCATAAACAAATATGCAGCACTCCCATGCCTCATATTATATTGTACTGTGCTGTAGTGTTGTGCCTGAGAGCATATATTGTGCTGCAATATTATGCCTGACATGTTGGGTCTGACATCATACAATACTGTGCTGCACTGCTGTACCTGACATCATACAATAGTGTACTGCAATGTTGGGCCTGACATCATACAATACTGTACTGCAATGTTGGCCCTGACATCATACAATACTGTGCTGCACCTGACATCATACAATACTGTGCTGCACTGCTGTACCTGACATTATACAATAGTGTACTGCACTGCTGTACCTGACATTATACAATAGTGTACTGCAATGTTGGGCCTGACATCATACAATACTGTACTGCAATGTTGGGCCTGACATCATACAATAGTGTACTGCAATGATGGGCCTGACATCATACAATACTGTACTGCAATGTTGACTCTGACATCATACAATAGTGTACTGCAATGTTGGGCCTGACATCATACAATACTGTACTGCAATGTTGACTCTGACATCATACAATACTGTACTGCAATGTTGGGCCTGACATCATACAATACTGTACTGCAATGTTGGGCCTGACATCATACAATACTGTGCTGCACTGCTGTACCTGACATCATACAATAGTGTACTGCAATGTTGGGCCTGACATCATACAATACTGTACTGCAATGTTGACTCTGACATCATACAATACTGTACTGCAATGTTGATTCTGACATCATACAATACTGTACTGCAATGTTGACTCTGACATCATACAATACTGTACTGCAATGTTGACTCTGACATCATGAAGTACTGTGTTGCACAGCTGTACCTTATTTCATACAATACTGTGCTGCACTGTTGCACCTGACATTATACAATAATGTGCTGCACAGCTGTATCTTATTTCATACAATACTGTGCTGCACTGTTGTGCCTGACATTATACAATATTTTTCTACATTGCTGTACCTGACATCACACAATACTGTACTCCACTGCTTCTGCTTGACATCACACAATACTGTGCTGCACTGTTGTGCTTGACATCATACAATACTGTGCTGCACTATTTTACACAACATCCTACAATACTGTGCTGCACTGCATTTACCTGACATCACACAATACTGTACTGCACCACTGTGCCTGATATCATAGAATCTTGCGTTGTACTGCTATACCTGAAATCAGACAGCATTGTGATGTACTGCTGTGCATGGCAGCAAATAGTACTGTTTTGCACTGCTTTACTAGACAGCATAAAATAATGGGCTGCACTGCTGTGCCTGATATTGTATAGTATTATACTGCATTACTGTGCCTGACATCATACAATACTGGACTGCAATGTTGAGTCTGACATCATACAATACTGTACTGCAATGTTGGGTCTGATATCATGCAGTGCTGTGTTGCACAGCTGTACCTTATTTCATACAATACTGTGCTGCACTTTTGCACCTGACATTATACAATACTGTGCTGCGCTACTGTACCTGACATCATACAATAGTGTACTGCAATTTTGAGCCTGACATCATACAATACTGTACTGCAATATTGGGTCTGACATCATGAAGTACTGTGTTGCACATCTGCACCTTATTTCATACAATACTGTGCTGCACTGTTGTGCCTGACATTATACAATACTGTATTGTATTTTTTAACACAATCTTGTCCTTCACTTCTTTTTACTGACATCATACAATACTGTGCTGCAAAGCTGTACATTATTTCATACAATACTGTGCTGCACTGTTGTGCCTGACATTATACAATGCTGTGCTGCATTTTTTAACACAATCTTGTGCTTCACTTCTTTTTACTGACATCATACAATACTGTGCTGCATTTTTTAACACAATCATGTGCTTCACTTCTTTTTACTGACATCATACAATACTGTGCTGCAAAGATGTACCATATTTCATACAATACTGTGCTGCACTGTTGTGTCTGACATTATACAATATTGTGCTGCATTGCTATACCTGACATCACAGAATACTGTACTCCACTGCTTCTGCTTGACATCACACATTACTGTGCTGCATTGTTGTGCCTGGCATCATACAATATTGTATTGCACTATTTTAAACAACACTGTGCTGCACTGTTGTGCTTGACATCATACAATACTGTATTTACCTGACATCACACAATACTGTACTACACCACTGTACCTGATATCATAGAATTTTGTGCTGTGTTGCTATACCTGAAATCAGACAGCATTGTGATGTACTGCTGTGCATGGTAGCAAACAGTACTGTGTTGCCCTACTTTACAAGACAGCATAAAATGATGGGCTGCATTGCTGTGCCTGATATTGTATAGTATTATACTGCATTACTGTGCCTGACATCATACAACACTGTGCTGCACCACCATGCCTTATGTAGTGCTACCCTCCCAGGAGTCGCTTGTATGATGTCCCGGTTTCCCCTTACTTCGCTCAGAAGCCAGGCACAGTGTATTTCCGCAGCCAAATAAACTCAAACACACGTCAGCTCGTTGTCTTCAATGATCAGTCTAGGGGATGTGTTTTTGGAGTTTATTGTAGAACTAGGGATAGGGATGGGAAATGTAGTAGGATACTCCAAATCAGAACTATTCACACTGAGGACATCTAGCTGATCTCTTAGTTGAACACTTATGAAGTTTTGGCTGGCAGTAGATAGCAGACTTGTATCATATAGCAGTAAGTAGTTTTAGGAGTGAGCAAAGTCCCTTTAGCAGTAGTAGTAGTGACAGGACTGAGCTCCTCAGATATAAGCCAGTTACGACAGACTGCAACAGCCCAAAGGTAACGTAGCTGAGCAAAGTCCCTTTGCAGTAGCAACACTCGAACAAACTCTTCAGAACACTAGCCAATGTTCCCTTTTTCAAGCCCCACACTGACTATCAAACACCAGGGGAGGTAGCAAACACACAGAGTCCCAAAATTCCTCAAGGTCAGTACTCACAAGGTTCACAGACAGGATGGTTGCTTCCTTCCAATTGTCCAAGCAAAAACCTCCAGTGATACCAGACAGATCTTTGGCAGACAGCTCCTCTCAGTCAGCTTACTATGGAACCAGGGTCACTTTCTCTAACTTCAGACTCTCAGGTCGACCCACCTGAGGCCACATGGCAGCAAGTGCCAGGTGAGGCAGCCTGCCTCCAACCTGGCTGGTGCAATCCACCTCTAGGAAAGGCACTGAGCCCATGTGCTCTCGGAATATAAATACCACTCCCAGCATTCAATGGGGCAACCCTAGATACTCCTCTATCCAGCTGTTCTGGGTGAATCCCAGAGACAGCCCCTGGTAGCAGTTAATCCAGTTTCCCTCTAGAGTGCTTCTTCCCCTTACTGACCCAGGGGGTGCAGGTCTACTCACTCAGTCCTCCTTTTATGAGCTGCTGGGTTGGTGGCTGCTCTCAAGCCTTCTGCTGGGTCGCTCCTTCCCTGCTGCATAGGTGGTCCTCACTGGGGGGGGGGCAATGAGGTCCTGAGATGTCCTTCCTTTCAACTCCTCTGCCTGTAGGTGGGCCTCTTCCCATCTGGACCCCCTCCCAGGATCCTGCTCTCCAGCCTCTCACATATCCATCTTCCACCCGAAATCTACTACCCATGGTGAGTAAGCTTAAGAGAGGCAAGGGATCTGTACTGGAGGGGTGCCTCTGTATTATGGAGTGGGGAGTCTTTACTGGAGGGAAAAAGTCTTTACTGAAGGGGGGAGTTTTGTAGGGAAGAGGTCTTTACTGGAGGGGGGAGCTTGGTATTGGGGCAAGATATTGATCTGTAATGGGAGCTCTATTATGAGAATGGGCTGCGAGGGGGTTATGTGCTGTGGGTGTGAATCTGAGGGTGGTCTAGGCTGAGGGGGGTTTAAGGCTATGGGGAAAATCCATACTGAGAGGTATATGGGCTTGATGGGAATTTGTACTGGGAGGAGGGAGTCATTTTTGGTTGTACTCTGTATACTGTCTTGTGCATTATACACTCCTAACCCCTGAACTCTGCATTACACACTCCTGGGGTTTTCACGATAAACACTATACACTATGCTGTACATATGTTGGTGTTTCTCACTGTATTTTCTGAAAGCAGAGCAGATAAATAGACTGTACTAAAAGTTGTACATAAACATGTTATTAATGAGCAAATCCTTTTTGAAGGTACAGTCATGGCCGAAATTGTTGGCACCCTTGATATTTCTCCAGGAAATCATGTATTTCTCACGAAACGTATTGCATTAACACATGTTTTGCTATACACATGTTTATTCCCTTTGTGTGTATTGGGACAAAACAAAAAAAGGGAGGAAAGAAAGCAAATTCGACATAATGTCACACAAACCTCCAAAAATGGGCTGGACAAAAGTATTGGCACCCTTTCACAACTGCGGATAAATAAGAATGTTACAAGCATGTGATGCTCCTGTAAACTCACCTGGGGCAAGTAACAGGTGTGGGCAATATAGAAATCACACCTGAAAGCAGATAAAAAGGAGAGACGTTCACTTAACCTTTGCATTGTGTGTCTGTCTGTGCCACACTAAGCATGGACAACAGAAAGAGGAGACGAGAACTGTCTGAGGACCTGAGAACCAAAATTGTGGCAAAATATCAACAATCTCAAGGTTACAAGTCCATCTCCAGAGAACTAGATTTGCCTTTGTCCACAGTGCGCAACATTATCAAGAAGTTTGCAACCCATGGCACTGTAGCTAATCTCCCTGGTCGTGGACGGATGAGGAAAATTGATGAAAGATTGCAACGCAGAATAGTCCGGATGGTGGATAAGCAGCCCCAAACATGTTCCAAAGACATTCAAGCTGTCCTGCAGGCTCAGGGAGCATCAGTGTCAGCGCGAACTATCCGTCGACATTTAAATGAAATGAAACGCTATGGCAGGAGACCCAGGAGGACCCCACTGCTGACACAGAGACATAAAAAAGCAAGACTACAGTTTGCCAAAATGTACTTGAGTAAGCCAAAAGCCTTCTGGGAAAACGTCTTGTGGACAGATGAGACCAAGATAGAGCTTTTCGGTAAAGCACATCATTCTACTGTTTACCGAAAACGGAATGAGGCCTACAAAGAACAAAACACAGTACCTACAGTAAAATATGGTGGAGGTTCAATGATGTTTTGGGGTTGTTTTGCTGCCTCTGGCACTGGGTGCCTTGACTGTGTGCAAGGCATCATGAAATCTGAGGATTACCAAAGGATTTTGGGTCGCACTGTAGGGCCCAGTGTCAGAAAGCTGGGTTTGCGTCCAAGATCCTGGGTCTTCCAGCAGGACAATGACCCCAAACATACGTCAAAAAGCACTCAGAAATGGATGGCAAAGAAGCGCTGGAGAGTTCTGAAGTGGCCAGCAATGAGCCCAGATCTAAATCCCATTGAACACCTGTGGAGAGATCTTAAAATTGCTGTTGGGAAAAGGTGTCCTTCCAATAAGAGAGACCTGGAGCTGTTTGCAAAGGAAGAGTGGTCCAAAATTCCGGGTGAGAGGTGTCAGAAGCTTATTGATGGTTATAGGAAGCGACTGATTTCAGTTATGTTTTCCAAAGGGTGTGCAACCAAATATTAAGTTAAGGGTGCCAATACTTTTGTCCAGCCCATTTTTGGGGTTTTGTGTGACATTATGTCATATTTGCTTTTCTGCCTCTGTTTTATATTTGTTCCAATACATACAAAGGGAATAAACATGTGTATAGCAAAACATGTGTTAATGCAATACCTTTTTTGTGTGAAATACTTGATTTTCAGGAAAAATATCAAGGGTGCCAACAATTTCGGCCATGACTGTAATTCTGTGCTTTATTATGATAAATCTTCGAGAACCAGGTGGGAGTCTTATCAAAGCTGCTGCAGGAATATCTGTGAACAACACCCATATCACCACATCCACTTTTGTTGGCCAAGCATGTCTTGCTACTGTACTCTACGCTCACCATCAGGGCTGAAACTAGGGGGATGTGTTCCTGAGAAGTGAGAGCAACATCATTACTGCTGTCATCCCAGTGCTGGGATGGAGGAGGAGAGAGCTGGGAGAAGGTGCAGGGGGTCTTTATGCCAGCAGGTGCTCAGAGAGGGAGCAGTGGGGAGAATACAGAATATGCAGAAGAACATGTGCGCACCCCCCTCCCCATACGCACCTCAAGTGAAGTTGCACAATATCAAAGTCGTATTCAGTGTGAACCCAGGCTTAAACTCTGCACCCCCCCCAGTCCTTGGCTGCTAGGACAGCCGGTGTCCTAATAACCAATGACATCAATTGTTTGGTCCACACCCCCCCCCCCCAGCTCCAGGAAGAGGACAGAACTTCACCATGCACACTTGCTCTGTCTCGGAGCTCCCCCTGTGCTGCTACAACCATGCTGGTTAAAGTAGGGGGGCACATTGATATAAAGGGGATGGGGGTACACTGATGTAAGGGGGGTACATTGATGTAAAGGGGGATACTCTGATGTAAGGGGGGCACATTGATGTAAAGGAGAAGCTCTAATGCAAGATAGGCACTATTGTAAGTGGGGACACTGATATAAAGGGGGGAACTGATGTAAGGGGGGGCACTGATATAAAGGGGGGAACTGATGTAAGGGGGGACACTGATATAAAAGGGGGAACTGATGTAAGGGGGGACACTGATATAAAAGGGGGAACTGATGTAAGGGGGGACACTGATATAAATGGAGGAACTGATGTAAGGGGGGACACTGATATAAAAGGAGGAACTGATATAAGGGGGGACACTGATGTAAGATGGGGAATTGATATGAGGGGACACTGATATAAAGGGGGCAATTGATGTTAGGGGAATACTGATGTAAAAGGGGATACTAATGTAAGGTTGGCCATTAAAATAAGGGGGGGACACTGATGTAAGGCGGGATTCCAAAGTAATGGGGGAAACTGATGTAAGGGGACACTAATGTAAGGGGGGCAGTGATGTAAGGGGGACACTGATGTAAAAGGGACTTCTGATGTTAAGAGGGACTCTGATGTTAGGGGGGATTCTAAAGTAATGTGGGAAACTGATGTAAGGGGACACTAATGTAAGGGGGAATTGATATAAGGGGGCATCAATGTAAGGAGGGGCATTGATGTAAGGGGGACACTGATGCAAGAACCCCTTCTTGTTGATGCAACACAATAATGTTGTACAAATAACATGGTAAAAAAGAATACAATTTGTGACAAATAATTGCAAATGTTATAAAACAAACTACTGACTCTGTCCTCTGTCAGGGAAGGGGGTGGCAGGGGCACTGAATTGAGTCTTTGCCCCAAGTGAATGAATGTCTAGCTTCACCACTGCTCACCACTTTCTGCTCCTTTAACCCTTTTGCTGCCAGGTCTAACCTATAGAACTGCCTCCATCAGGCCAGGTCTGTACGCCGTACTGATGAGGCATTCCTCCTTTTGTTATAAGCTCATGGTTACTCCAGTGACCATTAACCCATTGCTAAACTGTTCAGCAGACTCTGCTGAACAAACCAATAGCTGTGATCAGTGGCTGAAAATCCAATGATTGCAGATACTTACCTAAAATGTGACCCCCCCCCCCCCCCCAACACTGTCGCTGCTGCTCTGCCCTGTGTCTCCCATGCAGCTTCCAGCTTCTTCTCCTCTCCTCTCCCCTCCCTCCAGATTTGGGTGCTGTAGGAGAGCCACAGGGGATTTAACTCTGTAAACAGATGTGCTGACCCCCCCCCCCATATGGCCCCACCCTAACCCATCCCCTAGTGCCCCTTCTCTGCAGTGCTGCTGACTGGCTTCCCTCTTCCCCCTCCTGCTGGCTTCAGCTTAAGGTTATGTGGTTTCAGAAAATGTATGGTTTAGGGGGGTCTTTTACAAAGTCTGCTGTAAATGAAAAATTTTAACCTCCAGATGTTTACAATAAATTGCTTATTTGCAGTTTTGAGTAACTTTGATTTTCACCATTTTGCAAAAAAAGATTTACAAATAATTATTTATTAACTCAATACAGTTTTAGATTTTATGTCTAGTAGGGATTTAGGTAGAATTGTGTATTTTTTTTATTGTGTTTCTGTCCATTAATAATGATTTTAATGTATTTTTAGCAAAAGTATTGTTTGATTAACATTTGCGCAAATATCACGGGGCCTAAAAAAATCAGTAACACCTTCTATTTATCAAAAATAGACGTGGATAGGACCTAGGTTCTATAAACAGGCACCATCCCCATAAACAATGGCAAATGTAATAATACTACCAAACCTCCATAAACAGGGAGGCTGGGGTATAGAGAAGGGGATTTTTTGTGTGCCATTGAAATACAACCATATAACAATTTTTTTTTAAATTATGAAATTTTATTACAAGACATAGTATCACAAAAACATTAAAACATAATCTGCAGAGCCATATCCAAATGATAGCAGGTGATAGACGTTTGTGCATATAAAATAGATCGCTATGTCACTGTGTTGAAAATATGCATGCAGGATCAAAGTGTTTTGCTCACATTGCTTTGTCAGGATCCATGCCAACGCAGGGACATTCACAAACTGTACAGATCAAGACAAAAATTACTTATAATACACAAGATAATACAAAACATAGATACATACCCTTCAAATTTAATTTATATCCTAAAACCATAACTACCACAGAACCAACTTAAATTCATACGATTGGTGGTCAAGAAGATGCAAAAAAAAAACAAAAAAGGGGGGGAAACCCTAAACATACCCACCCAATGTACTAACTAACTGGGTGTAAGTAGGCCTCATGGAGAAAGTCAAGGGAGGACCTGGCAAAAATCACATATGCTCCATTCATACAGTGCCCTTACCTTCTATTAACTTCAATGGAACTTCTAAAATATTGTCAATGGTGCCCAAAAGAAACTGGGAGGCACCCGCCCAGGGTCATATGAAATGGAGTGGCTAACTATGATGAAGCCAAACATTTCATAATTATACACATAGTAATATACACATAGGGCGGCACAGTGGCTTAGTGGTTAGCACTTCTGCCTTGCAGTAATTGGGTCATGGGTTCAATTCCCAACCATGGCGCCTCCTGCATGGAGTTTGCATGTACTCCCTGAGTTCACGTCGGTTTCCTCCGGGTACTCCGGTTTCCTTCCACACTCCAAAGACATGCTGGTAGGTTAATTGGCTCCTGTCTAAATTGTCCTAGTTTCATCCCTGACCACGCAGGATCTCCTGCATGGTAGGGGTTGGGGAAAGACCTGGCAACCTACCCTGTAAAATAAGTGCTAAGAGAATTCATGGAACAAGTCGCCTATGAGTGACGGTCCATGCAATCGCCAAGGGTCGGATATAACTGAATGGATAGAAAGAGATAGAGAGAATATACACATAAATACAGTATACACCACTAGTAAAACAACTCATTGGGGGAGATTGGTATGGTCTCTCCCAAACCTACCTCAGAACCGGGTGACTAAAGTACCCTCAGTCGGTAGACTTCAGAATAAAGCTTATACCTAAAGGTCTTGAAAAACAACCAAAAAGGACTAAAATCAATCAAAAAAGAGAAAAATTACACAACCAAACTCTCAATCTCCAAATAGTTACAACTCAATAGATATTCATTGAATCCTCTACTGAAAAGACTAATGTGTCTCATACCCTCAGGTCTCGATAATTCTAGTCTCCCACCATCATGCAGGATGTAATCTAGCAAGACCCACACAATGCACCTGTATCTATATATAAGGGAGTCAAACTGGATAATAAATCCCAGCTGGGTATGCCATCCCCCACGTCCCATCCATCTAAGATCACGTCTAATCAGAAATTCTGGAAGCAAGGAAAGTTTGGTTGCCCCCAACTAGTAGCATAAGTGCAGCTCTATTTACGTCCCCTTAAAGTGGTTGCAAATAGAGCTGCTTTACAGGCCATATGCTATTATATATAAAGATCAGATGGCCGCACATCCAGTAAAATCACCTTTATTTTTCTTGGTCATTGAGCTATGACTAAGTGCTAGTGGAGCATGAAACGCGTTAGCTGGAGTCCTGTATCCCTGTGATGTTTGTGGAATATGCTTTAAGAAGAAATAAAGGTGATTTTACTGGATGTGCGGCCATCGGATGTTTGTTTGTATATTGGAGTCTGCTGCAGACAAGGCCAGCACCTGGGATTTAGTTTGTGTATGGTAGTGGAAGAGGGAGCTGGCCTGGAATGGTGTTTTTTGTTGTTTTGCCTTATGCTCCTAGTGGAGATCCACCAAATTATCCTATGGGGTCTTGTAATTTCTAATTACACCTCTGCATATGACTTAACATTATGATTTCAGATGGAATTTAACTGAGCATCCAAAAATCCACTCTGTGTTAGATTCACAAGTATAGAAACTATACCATATTTATTATACAGTCCTGAATGACAACACTTTCTAGTACAAGTTCCGCAATTTATGTCATGTGGTTATTTTAGTAATATAACTATTTCTAGAATACACACTGAATACACCATATGATCGGATTTATATGCAATTCTACTTTTTAGACCACCAAACAAGGAAAATGAAAGATGGTTTCATTTTGGTTTCAATTTGTTTAGCTGCGGATGCTTTTTTACATTGGAGAATTTAATTTCGTCATATTCGTTATGTTGAGCCAATTTGTTTTCTGAATTCTTATCATATCTTTGGTATTTATTTTTTATATTCGTTGTTCCAGGTGGATTTTAAATATTTTGCATATATTATTGAATCAGACGGATTCAAATCAGAAAGATTCAATATTTTTGGACGCTAGTCCAACCCACCAAGAGAAAGGGCATGAGTTGATTGGAAAATATTGACTAACGTCATGTTCATTCGAATTAGCAAATGGAAAAAAATTCAGATCACTTCGTTATGGAATCCGAATTATCCAACAGATTAAAAAATTTAATTAATTCCCCCATGGGCCCAAACTACTATCGCATCATGTAATAACATGAAATGAAAGAAGTGAAACTAATGCAGTATTAATTTTGTTATAAATTTTTTTCCTGATTTGTTTACATTCGTTACTACGTCCATTCAGAGATTTGTATACATCCAAATCTCTGAAAATCACATTTTTGTCAGAAAAATTATTATTATAATACAGGATTTATATAGCACCAACAGTTTTCTCAGCGCTTTACAAAATGAAGGTAGACCAGGGACGGACTGCCAACTCATGGGGCCCCCGGGCAATAGGGGATCACGGGGCCCCTGTGTCCTTGCCCAAACTCAAAAAAGCCTATGAAAAAGGTACCAGGGGCATCTCATGGGGCCCCCTACTGACCCCGGGCAGTGCCCCTTGTTTCCAAATGGTCAGTTGGTCAATCCGCCCCTGAGGTAGACATTACAGTTACAATACAATTTGGTACAAGAGGAAACAGAGGACCCTGCTTGTTAGAGCTTACAATCTAGGAGCATGACTCGTAACGAAATGTCTAATTAGAAAGGGTCTTATGACTCTTCCCAACCTTCCATGGGCCCACTACAGTTCTTTAGCCAAATGTAACCAAGAATATCCAGAGCTGTCCAAAAGAGGGAAGCAAAATAAAGAAATAAGTATCACAACTTGGAAATATTGGGGCTTGGTGCTACCTACTCTAACCCTGCTGAACTAGCCACAAGTACTATTATGGAAAATCCAGCTGTGATTAGAAACCCCGGTGGCATCAGTCTGAGGTGTCAAGTTAATATGAATCCTACCACTGTATTTATTGCAAGGAATAAAAGCAAACTGCATTTTTTTAATAAGTTAAATACTATGTACTGATCATAAATATTTTTGCTGCCTCATAAAGGAATTGGGATTTTGCTCTTCCAGCAAAGCATGGAAAAATATTCTAAATGTCTAATATGTGCTCTATAACACCATGTTCTCCCCCGTTTCACTTTCAATCAAGAAAATGAAATGAACTTTCATGAGAAGAACTTGTACAGTGGCAGGCGATCACACCAGTGCCCCTCCCTTGCAGCAGGATATAAATTGCCTCCAGAGGAAGGTTTTGCTGTTTTTTTTATCTTGGCTCCATTTAATCAGACCCATTTGTGTCCCGCAAACCACTCTTTGAGAATATCAATATGATTATAACAGAGCACAGTTTATTCTATAACCTTGTCAGCAAGGAGATATTGTGTAGCTAGAATGCAGAGTCCGTCCACTCTCCAGCGCTCAGATCATACTAAACACCTTTCATATTTTTATAAAACGCCTGTTATTTAAATATCACATTTGTCCTTAATTTGCTTCTGTCCTCAAATCAACTGACCTATATAGAACATCTGCTCCCAGCAAATATGGGAATTAGTAGGAGTGTGACCTTACTATGCAAAGCAGTGAAGGCCTTACTTAAAGTGGAACTTCTAAAAGCCGATTTTTTTTTTTTTTACCTTAATGCATTTTCTGCATTAACCACTTCCTGTCCGGACACTTTTACCCCCTTCCTGTCCAGGGCAATTTTCAGCTTTCAGCGCTATCACACTTTGAATGACAATTGCGCGGTCATGCAATACTGTACCCATATGAATTTTTTACCATTTTTTTGAGACAGATAAAGCTTTATTTTGGTGGTATTTATTCACCGCTGGGATTTTTATTTTTTTTACTATGTAAATGAAAAAGTCCAAAAATTTTGAAAAAAAGTGTTTTTTTTTATAAAATTTTGCAAATAAATAATATTTCATCCTAAATCTTGGCCAAAATTTATTCCGTTATTTTTTTAGTAAAAAAAAAAAATCCAAATTAGTTTATAACCAAACATTATAATTTTTAAACATTTTTTTTTACATTTTTATTTTATTTTTTTTTATATTATTTTTTATTTTTATTTTTTATTTTTACATACTGTCACCCTAGCAGTACAGTGTCACCATGGTGACACTGTACTACTTGTGGGGGGTGATGAAGATTTTTTTTTTTTTTTTTTACACTGATTGCTTTTACACCCATATAGGATGTAAAAGCAATCATTTCTCTTTCTCTCTGTCTGCATTCTTGCAGTCATTGAGAAATACTGAGTGAGCTGTGATTGGTCACAGCTTGTCACATGGTACAAGGCTGTTGTGAATAGCCTTGTACCATGTGACCTCTGTGATCATTCACAGATTTCACACGTAGTAAGCAATGATGTCACAAGTGACATCTTGCTTACTACTTTGCATGTGATCACTGATTCGCCAATCAGTGATCACATGACCGGGACCTCGTACAGAGGTCCCGTCCGACGATCGGTGTTTCACTGTGTCCGGAGGACACAGCGGACACCGGATCGCGGTGGTGCGCGCTCCTAGGGAGCGCGCACAGCTAGAAAAGGCGGGTGCCGTTTAGGAACGGCAACCCGACCTTGGACTGCCACCGCCCTGCCGTTTATAAACAGCAGGCGGACGGCAAGAGGTTAAGGTAAAAAAAACCTTCTGTGTTCAGTTTCCCCCCAGCCGCTCCTAAATGCTTACCTGAGCCTGAACTCATTCCAGTTCTGTAGCTCAAAGCAGCTCCTCTCTCTCCTCACTGGACATTGATGCAGCAGCGGAAACCATTAGCTCCTGCTGCTGTCAATCACAGTCTGTGAGGAGAGAGTGGGGGGTGGGGCCGAGGCTGCACTGTGTGTGTCAATGGACACACAGACCCTGGCTGAAGATCAAGCCTGCATGAGTGCCCCAATACCAAGGGTGTACTCGGAAGGGAGGAGGAGCCAGGATCACCAGAGGGGGACTCCAGAAGTGAAGGATCAGGACTGCTCTGTGCAAAACCATTGCAGAGAGCATGTAATTATGATTGTTATGAACAAAAAATACCTTTACGCTCACTTTAACTGTATCAGAGCACCGGACACCACAAGCCAAAAGCACTAGTTAAATAATTTTTATTATTCAAAGCAAACTCACCCATCCATCCATGTCCCCATGCTTTAATTTGCTGAGAAATCACTTTTAAAAACATCCCTCTAGCATTTCTAGCTGTGGCCATCCTCAGTAAGGGCAGATGATTCATGTAGCATTTACTTCCTGGAATCCATCTGCCCTTAGCTAAGTCATGCAGGCAAGAGGGTGTGCTTAGTTGATAAAATCCCTCCTCCTCACCTCCCAGATGAAAAAAAAAAGACTCCTGGGATGTATGACATCATTTTGGCCTAGCTCAGAAACCAGGAAGCAACTGGAGTAATGTAAAAAAATGTTTAAAACAAGTAAAATTTACTAAGGTAGCAGCATAAGGATTAAAAATAGTTAATGCTGATTAAGAGAGTTCTGCCTTAAAGGAAACCTGTGCTGAAAGAAATATGTATGCTGACGCTACTATCTTCCATCTGGAAAATGCTATCATGGTTTACATGGTGATCATGCATCAAAATTCCTTTTGAATTCCTGATGTGCATACTAGTTCTGGGTCTTTGATTCAAAAGGTATTAAAGCAGTTGGATTAGCTTGATAGGTAATTAGCACTTTCAAGAGAAGAAAGGAAAAAAGCAAAAAAAAAAAACTTTGTGCAGTAAGTAAAATACCTCCTTACAGAAGAGCTTGCTAGTAATAATAAAAGGCAATTTCCAACAACACGTTAAATTCAGTCTCATATAATGAGAACAGTGTAAGAACTGCAAGTGCTTAGATTCCAGAGGTCATTTCGGTAAAGCAGATTATTAAATTACTGCCCTTCTGGGTAAAGGAACTGGTTGAATATAATACTACCCACCCCTCCCCCTTTCTCAGCAGCACCTACAGTACTCACCTATCACCTTCTCCCCTTTTGTTGCTGAGAGCAGGAGAAGGAACCCCATGATTTACTGAAGAGTTACACAGGGCAATGGATTCTTCCCATGTGACAACACTGCTGCTTGGTGATTGGCCCAGTTCTGTCACATGAAATTAGTCACATACTCGGCTATACTTAGAAGTACCAGGTATTATCATTGCTCCTGGCAGCTGAGTGGAGCAGTGGAGGGCCAAAGGCAAGGTTGCTGGTAATGAAGGATTGCGGGGAAAAGCACAGGTTGGGAGAATCACAAGTTTGCCTGAAAAATATAACATTGTACTTCAAGGTAATTTAGTAGAGGGAATTAGGCTTGCCATACTGGGATTGAAATTCAGCCAGTTCAGCCGGGACTGGCCAAAGTTTTTTTCAGGTATGGGCAGGGCAGTTGTACAGAAGTCAATCTACTCATCAACTTCTGTATAACCACCCTGTTGGAAAATTTCAGCTTGATCAACTGGCTATACCCGGCAGCACTGTTCAGTGTATTCGGACAGCAGGGAGGTCTCACCACTGTCAGAAAAGAAAGGCTCAGTGGGGACAATTCCCCCATCTACTTCAAATGTGTGGATGGGGGAATCAAGTCATTTTTTTTCATCTATGAGCTGCTTTAAGCTTCATTTTGATGGTAACCAGACTGGCTACCCTGTTTAGTGCAGGTTAGATCACGATAACAAATATTTTTTTCCACCTTTCTGATTCTTACAATCAACACCATTATTGGGTAGAAACTGTTGCATTAATAAAGGAAAGTACACCAAAATCAACTGAGATACAGATCTGACTGATTCATGGGCAACTGGATATCTAAGAATTGGCTTGAGCACCAAAATTGATCCACCGTTTCTGTTATTTCTTTTTTATAATATGGAGAAATAATGACCCCCTGTGACAGACCCACACCTCCCAAAGATTAGAGAACACTCATATGCCAGGGTCCATAGTAAGTAGGCAAGAGGCTAGCCTGTATTCTCCTCCAAAAGCCCCTGTCCTGGTTGGGTCTGTCACACCCCCTCTCTCAGCAGTGTAGTTATATGGAATGTTATTGCTTTTGCTAATGTGTAGACTTGTGCTAGATAAGGTAGGTACCAGCTGATATGCCTTTTCCTGATCATCCTCATAATAACTCCAGTAAGCGTGCAGATCAGGAAAATTTTATTGCTGGAGTCGTAGAGAGATGCAGCGTACAGAGCTGATGGGTGCGTTCTCTTGCTAGTATCTACACAATCTGAAAAACTGGTTTACTCTTTATATAAGAAAAATGGAAACTGAAACACCATACTACTGCTAGGTGGTCCAGACAGAGCCATGGATAAGGGAGTACCACCAGTCCTCCTGTATGCAGCCCAGCAGGGGGGCCCAGATAGCTGGGTGAATCAGATGTGAGCAGGGAGGGTGATCGGCACGGCTGGGGGGCAATTACTGGAACCAATCCCCTGTATGGCTCTCTGCAGCAGCTGAAAGTTGGCTTCTTCTCCTATCCCTTCCACTGGCTTTCAGCTGCTGCAGAGAGAGCTGTACAGGGGATCGGTTCCAGTAACTGCCCCCCCCACTGAACCCATCACCCTTCGTGTACATCATACATTTCCCCCTGCTGCCCATGCCCCCTTGTGTGCCCCCACCCCTGCAATGCTGCTGGCTTCCCTCTTGTCCTTCTCACCGGCAGCTGCAAGCACACAATAGGATCCCACAGGATGGAGAGTAGAGGAAGGGTCTGATAAAATATGTCACATTTATCAGCCCTTTCCTTCCCTGAATGAACACAGTTAATTATTGATACCTATCACTCACTGTGTTCATTCATAACTGAAGCATAGCAAATTGTGTACTTTTTTTTAGGGGGGAGGGCTGTCAGGTTGGCTGTATGGGGCCCTGTGGTTTCTAACAGCAGCCCTGGGTCCAGATACAACTTTATTCCCATAAAAGTCAGGGGACAATCCTTTTTTGGATTGTCTTCCTAATTTTTATTAGAATACAGTCGTATTTGTGTTATATTACACTACAAGGCAAGAGGACAACGGCGGTGTAGAAGCCACCTGACCAGGAACCAGGTCATTTACATCAACATCAATACTTTGATATAGAAATACAAGTGAGATAATCTATAAATCCAGAGCTATTTTTTTTATTTTACTCAACCCTTTGTATAATTCAGAGAATGTTTTAAGGAAATTGATCATGAAGCTTTCTGACTGAGACCCTCATAATTTGATTTATAACAGTTGTGTTATCTATCACAGAATGAGACAGCATTGGTCTCAGACATCTGACAGAATCCTAGCTGTTGACAAATTCAAGTAGACCCCTAGAACCCTAACTGGATGACGCTTAGTTTGCTAAAACCTTGTGTATCATAAGCACTTGATTTTTTTTTTCCAATGTAGGCCAGTTCTTACATGCAATAGCACCAGCACCAGCTGAACATCATTTCTGTGGTCCACCTTTTTTTTATGACGTTGGTGGACCATATTTGTGCAATTGTTGTTGGAATGGCCACTTGTAGTCTCAACCAGGAGCACATGTTACAGGGTGACAAAGCAGGAGAACAATTGTTACGCTATAACAGAAGCCTTCATGGCAGAATCACCAGGTATTATTTTAATAAAAACTGCAGTTCTAAGATGGTTAAAAATAACTTATTAATATAACTAACAAATTTACACTATCATGCTAAACCATATGAGATTCTAGTGACTTGGTTTACTACTACTCTAACTAAAAAAAAAAACTTATCTACACTGTTTTTTTTTAATTTTCATACAATAGGAGATTTTGAGTCTCCCTCCCTGGCTAACAGGGGCTTGCACCTCGGCTACTGATGCATTGCAGATAAAATGCAGATAAGGCTGCAGTCTGGCAGATGGCCAGCTCACGCCCTGTGCTATATATTACTGTATACCACTCTACTAGATGCTGATGCACATAAGCTAGCTTCATTTCACCCTCTCCCCAGCAATAAAAGAAAAAGCTGATTCCCATTGGCTTAACCTGACCCCTCTGTTTACTGTGCATTTACAGGAAACGGTCATAAAGATAAAAAGAGTTAATTCAGCAACACAGATGCTGAAGAGCTCCTGCGGAATCTTGATGCGCTGCAACCTTCTCTCTACATGGGATCCAGAAGATGGGGCTATTGAGCCAGAAGCTGACACTTCAGCCTGGGGACAGGCATATTTTCTCTGTGCATTTAAACAAGGTTGTTCATCTCATTGCTCTAGAGCAACAGACAGTCCAGGCTTTGGAACAACACACTGCAAATCACAGTCTCCCTATGGTAATTAGGTCTCTGTTAATTGATTCATTTTGTGTTAACTAGAAAGACATTTAAAAACGGTTTGTGCTGGTTACTCCTGAGAATTGGATTTGGGGACAGGATCATTAAATGAATTTAGGAGAAGATGCAGGCGGCCCCAGGTTTATGAGATAGAGCAGCCAGAATTAGACACATGCAAATTAGAAATCAGACTGTCTGTCAGAGCCGTCCTCCCATTCACATGGATTTTTTAATGTGCATTTTGTAGATTGCCTTACAATACTGAGCTATAGGCAAAATACAGGCGTTCCTCGGTTTACGAACGCCTCAGTCAATGGAATTTTTGGTTTTATGAATGAAAATCCATTGAAAATAATGCCTCGGTTTACAATTTTTTTTTGCAATACGAATACTCTGTGCATGCTGGAGTCTGTGGGTAGCACGTGGCATCGAGTGTGGAGGTATTGGAGGTGATGGAGCAGTTTTTGCATTGAGTTTTGGAGCCATTCTGTAATTTTTTTAATAATGTCCCTGTACAGTATTTATGCCTTTAAAGTGCACTTTATAAACAGTTTTGAACAGATGAAATACTTTTTTTTATTTTTTTCTAACCTCCGGAATGGATTAATTGGTTTTCAATCCATTCCTATGGGAAACCACGTTTTGGTTTACGAATTTTTCGCAATACGAAACGTCCCGGAGAACGCATTAAATTTGTAAACCGAGGTACAACTGTATTGGAGAATCACATCAACGTAAACTATTTTTTTGTTTGCTATATGCATAGATGATTAATAAAGTGTACGTGTAACGCTTCTAGGCATTTATTACCTCTTACAGAGATCACAGCACCCTGAAAATGTCTTTATAAACATTTTGTTGTCCAGAAAGATGGGGAAAATGTTGTTTAAGCATCACCAGGGTTAAACCTGTTACCCCAACATGTTATATTTCTGATATATATCTGGGTTTCCATGTACTTGTATGTTCATACACAGTGTGCCTGTACTCCAGTGGTCAGGCTTCTGCTGACATGCTCCCTGCCTAAGTCTTCATTAGGAAGATCAGTGTACTTCTCTCCCTATGCCTGCTGCTAGCACAACCCCCCATGCGGCACTTCTCAGAAGATCAGTGTACTGCTAGTTATCTGTCTCCTGCTAACACGCCCCCTGCCCAGCTCTTCACTAAGAAGATCAGTGTGCTGTTGTTTCTCTGCCCTGGTTAACACACCCCCTGCAGAGCTCAAGAGCTCAGCAATATATTTCTATCTATATTTTACACAAGCCTGTGTTCTGGCTGGATATCTGCAGCCACGATCCCCCCCCCTCCCCCATCATCACAAGAAGTCTCCATCTCTATCTCTCTTATGCAGCTGAGAACAGTGGTCACATGGTTAGTTATTAAAAAACTGCCTTCCATTTCTATTTCTAACTGAATAGATTGTTTTGCAAGATAGGGGATCACATTTACATAAGTATGTACAGGCAGTCCCTGAGCTACAAACAATATAGGTTCTGTAAGTTTGTTCTTAAGTTGAATTTGAGTCAGAGTTGCATCTCTGAGTTGAGTGTAACTCCAGCCAAAAAACTTATTTTAAGTATTGGATAGCAAAGGGAAGTGTTAACTGGCCATGCTGTGGTGTGGGATTGCTGACAGGTCTGCCGGACAGTAGGTGGCACCATGCAGTGAGCAGGAAGATGGCCACCCGGTGGTTTCTGGGACCAGGGTGACATCATGTTGCCTCCATTCTTAAGTATGAGTCATATGTAAGTTGGATGTTTGTAACTCGGGAAAGGCCTGTACGTCCTGGATTGTTTTGCTGGCCTACAGATGACACACTTATGTTAACCTCAGCACCTACCTAATGTAGTCTCTTTCCTTGTTGCAATGAACAGTCTGAATGAGTGATGACAAGGAAGAGGGTAATGAGGAGAGGCTCCTGCCTGCAGTAGATCAATATAATTGTAGCTCTACTCCCGTAGGAACCACTGGAATACTGTCCAGGTCTTCCCCACAAGCTTCATCCCACAGACAGACACATAAGCTCATACACACATTTCTTCAATGACCAGTCTAGGGGTGTTGTTTTGTTGTTTTTATTTTTGGAGAACTTGGATAGGGTTGAGGGAATTAGGTGATATACTCCAGAAATAGGAACTATGTAAAACGTAAAGACTTAGGTAGTGTTCAGAGCAAGTTATATTAAATACTGTGCTTGTAGCAAACAGTAGACTTCAGCTTTATGGTAGTAGTAGTAGTAGTAGTCAACCGGTAATCTCTTGTTTAGAGCCACAAGAGCAGAGTCCCTTGAAGTAGAAGATTAGATGGACAAAGCTGTTCAGGACACCAGCTGGTGTCCCCTTTAACTAGACCCACAGCTGACTCTCTAACACCAGAGGTGTATTAGCAGCACAAAAGTCTCTAAGATCTATCAGGAGTGTTTGTACTCACAAGGCCCAAAATTAAGCTGATTGCCTTCTTCTGTGATACCAGATCGGATCTTCAGTACATAGCCCCTCAGTCAGCTTTTAGCAGTACCCAGGTCTCAGCATTCAGGCCCTCAGGTCGCCCACCTCAGGCCTCACAAAAGAAGACGTGGCAGCAAGCCCCCCTTCCCCCCAGGTTGAACTGGTCCTCTTCCGAAAAGACCCAGAACTCAGTGTGCTCACTGAGTATATATAGTCTCACAGCATGCCATTAGAGCCTGCCCCTCTGGGATAGGCCAGGGCTGTATCAGTATTCATGCTGCCATCTACATAGCTCTGCACCTATCATCCAGAATCTTGTCAAGCTCTCTGGATGCAGAGGGAGCTATCAGACTGGCAGTAGGTGAACACACTGAGCAGACCTGACTAGCAGAATGCAGCTTCACCGAATACAGTGAGTAAACTATGCTTTTACCTAACAAACAATCACAGCCACACTGACTATAGTGTGGCAACTAAATTTACCTATCAAAACACACACTGAATCTATCTAAACCTAGCACCTATCTAGGAGGGTGCTGTATAGTTTTCCCAGAGTGCACCTCTCAAGTTTAGAAAAAAATCATCTGACTGAGGCTGAATTATTAGGTTTTAATGGTAAGAATGTGTTAGATGCAGAGATAAGCCTGCTTTAAGTAATCAGAATTAAACTCTCTCAAGCGACATGAACTATTTTTAATCGTCATGCTGCTAGCCTTAGTAAATCAAAAGGTGTAAAGTATTATATTTAGTAATTTTAAGCTTTCTTTTTTTTTTTTTACATTTCTTCAGTTGCTTCCTGGTTTCTGGCCTAGGGCAAAAAGAGATCACATATCCCAGGAGTCTTCATTAGCATTTGTTTCATCTGGGTTTTTTTTTCAGCTAAGCACGACCATCTGCTTGCATGCCTGAACTAAGGGCAGATGCATTCTAGGAAGCAAATGTTCCATAAATCAGATGCCCATACTTAAGATGGCTGTGGCTAGAAATGTTAGGGGGTGTTTTTCAAAGTGATTACCCAACTAAATAAAGCATGGAGACATGGATGGATAGGTGAGTTTGCTTTGAATATTAAAAATGGTTTAAATGGTGTATAGCCAGGTACTGGACTACAGAAACATTTAGAAGGAGACATTGTCCTCTTTACAGTCAGTTTAACTTTAAATTTCTGCTGTTATGCCGAATGTTGTGTTGGACTATCCCCTCCAGTCAGCAGAGGGAGAACTATAGACAGAAAAGCCTATGGATTCCTATGTAGAATGCTGAGGATCATGGGATTTGAAGTGCAGGAAGTAAGCCATATTGTAGAGCTTGTGAACCCTTAGTATTGTAATGCCCTAGAGACATTTGGGCAAAGAGGAGTAGTGGAGCTGCTTTTTGTAGACTGTTCAGTTAGGCTCTTTCTTTTGGCGCCAAGGGAAGAGATGAGAGCACATCTGCTACATACTGACCAGACTGCTGAGAGGCCAGAGCTATGGAGACACTTGAGTCAGTGCAGCATAAACCACAGTGACCGCCGCAGGGAGACCAAAACATCTTCCTACCCTCTACCTCCCACCTCTAAATCTCCAAAGGCAACCTGTGAAGAGAATGAGGGGGCCCCCTTTCTACAACAGGAGTTCATAGGCACACCACAGGGACTGGTGAGAAAACACTGCCCATTGTTCACACTGCTAGCAAGGTATGAGTTACTGGAGGCAAGACATTACCATCATCTTCACCGCACCAATACTGTACCTCTACTGCATACTGGTTTACTAAAATTGTCGTTAAGTGGACCAACACTTCTTAAAAGGGCCCCAACGATAGCCAGAAGAAGAACAACATAAGAACTGCCCCTCCTGTAAAACCAAGTCCCCTTTGGTCCCTTCTCCCCATTCCTTCACTTCTATGGACAGTGCACATCCAGTCAGTCTAGTCCTAGCATAGTTGTCAGTAATGCACTTTGGCAGTATAATTCCTGTGTTTGATAAATCAAGCTTTATTGCTGCCTATTGCTGCACTTTAGGTGACCTTGCATGCTGATCTGGACATCAAGGGAGCTATTTAATAAAACTGAAGAGTGCAAAATCTGGTGCAGCTCTGCATAGAAACCAATCAGGGGAGCTTAGGTCCTGGCTGGAGTTGACCTGTGGTCTTGATATTAGGTTTCTTTATTTCTTGATGGTTGTGTCCATCAGTATGGTCCTGCCTATGGGCACTGCTGGCTGATCCGAGTGCTATTGGTGGTTGGGCCTTGAAGATGGGGTGCGGGTTTTCATCAGTGACATTCAACAACTCGACCAAGTACAGCAGCTGCCACTTATATATATATATTTACATTATACACACATACATTTTCTTTTCCTTCCCCTTTTTCTCATTCACTTCTGCTTTATAATTACAGTAGATTCCTTAGGTTTTTGAGCACAGATGCTGGTTTTGCTGACATTGGGGCTCTTAATGTTTAACTGTGAATGATGATGCTACTGCCTTCTGTGGGTGCATTTGAACTTATTTTCAACTGTTTATTTTTTCCATGATTCTGAGGTGGTCTCTGGTATTACCTTGCACGTTGTTAGGTAATTTTGGCTTAGTGCAGTACAACTGGGTTTCTGTACAGGTTTGGACCCCTCTACAATCAATGCCTGGACTTGGTGGGCTGAGGATGGCCCATTGGCAATCCTGAGGAACTAATCAGTTTCCAGGTTTTATTGTTAAAACTTAATTGTACAAGCTGAAGTTAGAAGCGGATTGGCTACCATGCACAGCTGCACCAGATTCTGAGTTTTAGTAAATCTCCCCCCAAGTGTCATCTTATGCCTAGTCCTTATTACTAATCACTTTGTATGCTAAATTGTGTTATTATCATTGTTAATCCATTTGTATGCTTACTTCGTTACCAGCCATACCAGGTGACAATACATTAGGTTTGCCTTTACGCCTGTTTTCTACTACTACTGGCTACTGAGTATTACTTTCAGTAATTTTCTGTGATGCTTTGAACATTCAACTTAGTGTGTCAGAGGGCTGACATTCTTAGAGGTTGAGACAAAGAACAGAGGACCCATCATAACCAGCAGCTCCTAGGGGGGTAGTGCTATGAGCATTTTCAGTTTGTGGTGGTCAGATACAGTTAAGTTCTGCTTTAAAGAATCAGTCCATTCAGTTATGTGCAGATGCTAGTGGCAAAAATTGTCATTGTCATGCAGTGCTACCTACTGACCAGAAGAGGGAGAAATACATGGTAGAAGCTGAAAGCTAACAGTATGTTTTCTAATTGTAAGGTTTCACCTTTCACTTTAAGGAAAAATTTAAGCAAGAATATTGATTGGCCACTATGGGCACTAAACTTTTGATTTTTTTCCTAATTTTCTCTAATAAAGTTGTATTACAGGGCTGTATTTACCATAAGGCTCTCCTGGGTCAGTGTCTAAGGCAGCAGGCTACGGGCGCATCGCCAAGCCTCACATTTACCAATTGTGGTACGTATAATTTTTTAGTTTCCCTTTACTGGCTATTCATATTTACATAGTAGCTGGACATTTGTCTAAATTCAGTAAAAAAAACTGTAGGAGAAGGGGTTGCGAGGGCTGTTGAGAGGAGTCCATGGTTTGCTATTTGTTTTAAAGAGCATTAGAAAAAAATGGTAAGGGGCTTTAAAGTGGAATTTAATTACTTACCAAATTTGGGACCCCGAGGGGCTTGTGTATAATGTGCAAGTATGCTCAGTATATTTGCACATTATGGCAGACTTGCCTTGTATAGTGCCCTTCTCAATAATGTAATAGCCACAATATCCCTCGATGCTTTGTCGCTAGTCCTTCCATTTTTAGCCAAGTTTCTTTTGGGTTTGGAGTCTCCACCTGTCTTGATTGGCCAAGTCAGGATGATGTAATTTCCATGCATGTGCACATATGCGTGGCTCAGTGTACATGTAGAAAAAAACATGCTGACAGGGAGAAGCATTTATGGCAGAAGAGACATAGAAGGCTATTTACTATAACTGCAGAGTGCACAATCTGATGTAACTCTGCATAGAAACCAGTCAGCTTCCAGCAATTGCCAAAGCTCAATAGAACAAGCTGAATTTAAAAGCTGATTAGCTACCATGCACAGCTGCACCAGATTTTGAGTGCACCAGTTCTAGTCAATCAACCTCATAGAGTCAATTCTGTGAGTAAAAATCCTACCTGTCAGCATTTATTTAAATATATATGTTAGTTTTGCTTTCATTCAAATTATATGGTGGGCTTTTATAAAGTATTTGAAGGATCATAGTGTGTTGTATGGCATGTGGAAGGGAGTTCAAGAAAAGGGAAGGGACATATATTATATTGCCAAAAGTATTGGGACACCCCTCCAAATAATGGGATTCAGGTTCCAATCACCTCCATGGCCACAGGTGTACAAAATCAAGCACCTAGGCATGCAGACTGCTTCTACAAACATTTGTGAAAGAATGGGTCACTCTCAGGAGCTCAGTGAATTCAAGCATGGTACCATGATAGGTTGCCACCTGTGCAATAAGACCAGCCATGAAATTTCCTTGCTATTAAATATTCCACGGTCAACTCTTAGTGGTATTATAACAAAGTGGAAGCAACTGGGAACAACAGCAACTCAGCCAGAAAGTGGTAGGCCACATAATAAGACAAAGCAGGGTCTGTGCATGCTGAAGCACACAGTGCACAGAAGTCACCAATTGTCTGCAGAGTCAATAGCTAAAAACCTCCAAACTTTGTGCAGTCTTCAGATTAACACAACAGTGCATAGAGAGCTTCATGGAATGGGTTTCCATGGCCGAGCAGCTGCATCCAAGCCTTTCATCAAAAAGTGCAATGAAAAGCATCGGATGCAGTTGTGTAAAGCAAGCCGCCACTGGACTCTAGAGCAGTGGAGACGTGTTCTCTGGAGTGATGAATCATGCAGGGTCAGCACATGATGAAGTGCACAGAGCGTAGAAGTCGCCAGATGTCTGCAGACTCAATAGCTAAAGACCTCCAAACTTTGTTGGTCTTCAGATTAGCACAACAACAGTGCGCAGAGAGCTTCATGGAATGGATTTCCATGGCCAAGCAGCTGCATCCAAGCCTTACATCACCAAGTGCAATGCAAAGCATCAGATGTAGTGATGTAAAGCCCACCGCCACTGGACTCTAGAGCAGCAGAGACGTGTTCTCTGGAGTGATGAATCATGCTTCTCTGTCTGGCAATCTGATGGATGTTCTGGGTTTGGCAGTTGCCAGAAGAACGGTACTTGCCTGACTGCATTGTGCCAAGTGTAAAGTTTGGTGGAGGGGGGATTATGATGAGGGGTTGCTTTTCAGGGCTTGGCCTTGGCCCCTTAGTTCCAGTGAAGGGAACTCTTAAGTCATCAGCATATCAAGACATTTTGGACAATTGCATGCTCCCAACTTTGTTTGGTATTGGATCCTTCCTGTTCCAACATGACTGCGCACCAGTGCACAAAGCAAGATCCATAAAGACATGGATGAGCACGTTTGGGGTGGAGAAACTTGACTGGCCTACACAGAGTCCTGACCTCAACCTGATAAAACACCTCTGTGATGAATTAAAGTGGAGACTGCAAGGTCTTCTTGTCTGACATTAGTGCCTGACCTCACAAATGCGCTTCTCGAAGAATGGTCAAACATTCCCATAGACATACTCCTAAACCTTGCATACAGCCTTCCATGAAGAGTTGAAATTGTTATAGCTGCAAAGAGTGGGCCAACTCAATATTGAACCCTATTGACTAAGACTGGGATGTCATTTAATTTATTGTGCGTGTAAAGGCAGGCGTCCCAATACTTTTGGCAATATAGTGCATTACTTATTATTAATATTACATTAGTAATCAGTCATGGAGAGGTAGAAGAAGGGAATAAGGGGATCTGAATGTTGAAGTTTGTTTTGGAGATCTTGAAGTTCATTTTTCCACTGACAAATTTGCAGTAATATCATAATATCTTGGGAATAGGAGTGTAAAGAGGTGTCCAAAGTGAGTAGAAGGGATATTTACAAATGATAGGCAGAGATGGATTTCCATCATTGAAGTCTGTAGGCACACAAGGTTAGGTGCTCTAAGAAGTTCCTCTCTGCTAGGCTCACCTCCTTTACACAGGATCTTCATTTGTTTTTTGGTTGTAACCTGGCTTAGAACATTGTGAAAATGTGTAAACAAGCTCGTATTAAATGGCCAATTGTACTTATTATAGATGCCTCTTTTGCTTATCAGTGTAGCACACTCCTAGAGTAGGTTGATAGAGAGGTTCAGGTAAATTTAGTTCTTTAGCTCCTCTGTAATCCATGGAGCAATGTGTGATTATTTTTGATTCTTCTGGGTTTCACTGGCTGCAGGCTCGACTTTTTCCCCCTGCCTACAATGTAGTGGGCTGGAAGAGCGGAAGCCTTGGCCTGAATATTTATGTGGTATCAGTCAATCCCTGGGGGGAGGATGCCCAGTAGGTGAGCAAGAAGTGCATAGATAGTCAGGGACCTGGTGCAACCGGGTTCTTCTCAAGGAGAAGTTCCCACCCTGTAGGGTTGCGGTCCTGCTGTGCAGTGTAGCAAAATCCTGCTTCATTGAGTTCATTGAGGTCCCAGCTCTGTGCAAGCTGGGGGGGCTATTTGCTGGAACTAGTTGGAGTCAAAGCAAGGGCTCTCGCTGTTATATAAAAAAAAATACCCTTGTACACACCCTTATAATAAACTCAACGTGCTTTTGCAATATAACAAATGGGCTGCTTCTAAAATCTGTAAGCATACCACACACTTAAATAATCAGAAATATGAATAAAAAGTAATTTAGCACTGCACTTTATCCAACCTCTTGGTGTTTTCTTCTGACCTTCTGTTTAGAGATAGACATTGTGAGTATAGGCCTGGATGTGGGATCCTAGTGAAAGTTTGCTGTTTAAACCCTTGAGTATCTTCTCTAGTGCTACTAAATTGGAATCTTACCTTTTGCTTGGTTCCCTAGGGTTGCTGTTCTGTTCTGACAAGAGTTACCCTGAAGAAAGTCGACAGGGCAAATAGTGTCCTACAGCACTAAAATTCCAAGTATTCCAAAGCCTATCTCGCAAACCCAAGCACAACGAGTATTAAAGCCTAAAAAGACATTTTGTGCCTGGTCATTGAGTTGTGAGACTATCCAAATTGCTGTATGCCTGCCTGCTTGTGCACCCATTTGGGAAGAGAACCTGGGGCA
The DNA here is from genome assembly GCF_062004578.1 of Staurois parvus. Taxonomy (NCBI): domain Eukaryota; kingdom Metazoa; phylum Chordata; class Amphibia; order Anura; family Ranidae; genus Staurois; species Staurois parvus. The sequence continues at coordinate 5,730,795 of NW_028318382.1, forward strand.
AACCAGTGGGGCCCGTCAGAGGTCTGTGCTACATAAGCATGTGCCTACTGTGCCAAATGGTGAATTGTGTTTATATGTGCATGTAATGCATACAGCACTTAAGTTGTCATGTGAATGTCTTTTTTTCCATTCTGTCTTTTTTCCACCCTGTCTACAGACTACCATTTTCAGTCTCTATCTCTTATCTTCCTTATTAAAGACCTTGCTGAGCAACCACATATTAACAAGCTCTTCCATGAAACTGCTGTAATCTGATGGATGCATTATCTGACAAAATGTGCCACAATTTATCTTGACCTTGACAAGGTCGGTACTGGAGGGTATATGTAGGATAAAGAGAACTGGTGGGAAGAGCAGAACAGAAGGCAGCCTTGCAGAGTGGTCTCTGGAGAGATGGACTTGATAAGTGCATACATGCTGCAGAATGTATAGATTCCTCTGCAGCAATGCTCTGTATATTTCAACTGGTTCCTAAGCTGACATAGAAATGTATTTTCATTCAAGAAAGGTCAGACTCAGGGACCGTTTGACTCGTGCACACTATTGCAAGCACTCATTTCATTTCATCATTTCATTTATTTCTATATGATAGCTGAGTCAGGGAGCAGAAGCAAGAGAAAAAAAGGGCATTAAGCTTTAGTTATCAGATTAAGATGGAACTGTTACTAAATGAGACTTTACATTAAAAAACATATTAGTAAGAAGTCCTGGAGAGGGAAGAGGAGGGATAAAGGGGATTTGAATGCTGAAGTTAATCATTTTTTCCACTAAAAACTTTGCAGTAATATCCACTGGTTGCAAATTTACAACCCCACTAAGAAGGAGTTATCAAAAATATTTATGAGTCTCAGTTATTCATACCCTGGTTATTTCCCGCCTTCCCGACTACTGTGACTATCTTCTCAATGGCCTACCTCTACACAGACTATCCACTCTGCAGTCTATCATTAATGCTGTTGCTAGTCTCATCTACCTTTATAACCAATCCGTGGCTGCTACCTCTCTCTGAGAATCCCTCCACTGGCTTCCACTAACCGAAAGTATAAAATTCAATATACTAACTACAAGGTACAAAGCCATCTAAAAAGCTGTCCTTTTCCCATATCTGAACTGCTGGGCCCCACCCACAGATGAATCAACATCAACAAAGGAGGGGTTTTCAAATAAAGGGTGCTACACCTGACCAGACCAACCTCTAAGCTGAGGTCTCGTCAATGTGGTTGCAGCAGGTAAGCAAAACTAGGAGTGAAGAATTCTCCCCCTGATCCAAAGGCAATCTGTATATAAAAAGTGGATTAAAAAACCCTCAAGCATCTACGTAAAAGTGAACTGAAGAAATGCCAAAAAATAATCTGAAAATTCTTTCTCCTTTCTTTCCTTCTCTTTCTTTCTGTCTTTCTTTCTTTCTTTCTTTCTTTCTTTCTTTCTTTCTTTCTTGTTGACCATATACAGTAGGTAGGCCAGGCATGTATGGTCACACTGATGATGGATCATAGTAATTCAGCAATTCAGATAACTGTTTAATGTCCGCAGGTTTTGCCGTGTTCATACTTTCACAGGACAGAAAGTCACCTTTTAAAAGGAAAAAAAAAATCAGCAGTTCTCTCAAGATTTTTGAATTGTGTGGATGGGAAAGGGGGAAAGAGCATACAGTTCAAATAGGTTTTGGTTTGTATGATGAGTAAAGATGGAATGAGATGTGACTAGTAAGGGTAGAAGATTTTTGAGGTGATAACTACAAGGAGAAATGGATGTTAAAGAAGGTAGTGCCAGGGTACACTGTTGCTGAGACTGTCCATGAATACCATAACACCACATACAACTTTAGGACATCATCTCCCATGCATGCTATATAAAATGATTCTAAAGTTTTAATTTTTTTTTTTTAATAACAAACAGGTTTATACTTACCTGCTCTGTGCAATGGAATTGCAGAGAGAGGCCAGAACCTCCTCTTGTCCCCCACCGGCGTTCCTGGCTCCTCCTCTTCTTTTCATGACACACACGTGTGCTCGCAAGTCCATTGACACAGACAGCTAGGCTCAGCCCCATTCCTCCGCTCCCTCAGCCAAGCCTGTGGGAGAAGGGAAAAGAGAAGAGAGCAGCTGCAGACAAGCACATCGCTGGATCAAGTGGGGGCTCAGGTAAATATAAGTAGGGGTAAGGGGATGATATTTTAACCTAAACATTTTTAACTTAATGCAAGGAATGCATTAAGGTAAAACATGTTTAGGCTTTACAACCACTTTAAAGGATTTGTATATTTTCAATGTTGCTCTAGAAGCCCCATGAAAAGACCCACCCACTGCTGTATGGTTTGTTTTTTTTAATTGTTTGTATTGGTAACTGTGCCTCATGGCAGTTCCCAGTTTCCCTTGGCTTTTAATTTACAGTAATTTGCCTGCTAGCCTTAAAAATGGCCAGAATGTAGCAAGATTCAACCCCTATAGACCATTGGTTTGCCCCTAAGTTCAAGTTTGCTGAAATTTGAACTTATCTTGTTCAAAACAAGATTCGCCAAAGCAAACCTGGGCAGATTCACCCTTCACTAATATAAAATGGGAAGCTTGGATGTTAGAGAGGGTACAGAGTGAAAGTGATGGATATTAGATTGGGTACAGAGTGGAAAGGATGGATGTTTGGGTAAAAAGTGGAAGGGATGAATGTTAAAAGAAGGTACAGGGTGGAAAGTATGCATGTTAGAGAATGTACAGAGTTGAATGAGTGGATGTTAGAGATGTACGTAGTGGAAGGATGGGATTTTGGAGAGAGTACAGAGTGGGATGGGTGGATGTTAGAGAGGGTTCATCGTGGAAGAGGTGGATGTTAGAAAGAGTATAGATAGAGTACAGAATGGAAGGTGTGGATGTTAGAGAGGTTACAGAGTGGACAGAATGGATGTTACAGAGGGTTTAGAGTTGAAGGGATGGATGTTACAGAGGGTACTAAGTGGAAGGTGTGGATGATTGTCAGAGAGGTCCAGTAAATCACCATGGATGGAGGCTGCTGCAGGAAGATACATATTACAGTATAGTTACAGTTGTGCATACATGCCCAGCAAAGTTGTTTGTGCCTAGCAGACTATTTGAAGCACAGCCTTGTCTAAGGAGGTTGTTAAATGCTCTTCATGTAATCCATGTGACCTGCAACCTGACAAGCACTTCTGCTTGCCTCTTGTCTGCTGAATCAGTATCTTTGCTGTCCTCTCGATCCTGACTTCACTCTGAACTACTAAGTATGTTTCTTACTGTCACCTTGGTACTGCTGACCATTTACTACCAACATTGGCTTGTTTCCTGACCTCACTCCTGCCCGCTGTTCCAGTGTCTAACTTTACCTGACTCCATACTGTGTTCCTGCTCAGTTCCAGTCTGTCAGGTTACAGTGTCTTCCATCAGTACTTGTGCCACTGCTTGTCCTCACTCTTCCAAGAGAAGCCCCTTTTCATCAACCTGGTCTCCACCATGTAGTGACAATGTTACAGAAAATGCAGAGTGGAATGAATCGATATTACGAAGGAATTAAAGTGGATGGTAGTAAAAGATCTTAGTAAAAATGATGAATCTTATTGATCGTAAAAAATGAAGGTAATACAGATTTATACAGAGTGGAAAAGACAGTGTATGGAGTAAAACAGGTTGGGGTTGGACAGAATATAAAGAGAATAGGGAGGCTGATGGAGATTGTAAAAAGAGTGAAGGGGTGGTAAAGTTCTAAGTGCAAGGGGGAGATATAGGAAAACATAGTGGTGTAGACTGTATGAAGTAAAGGGTGGATATAGGAATGGATACAGCCTTGATGGGAAGATGGGGGAGATCGCAATAGTTAAAGTATTGAATGCTACAGAGAGTGCTAGGTGTACGTGGTTAGTGTTAACAAGGATACAGAACAGATGGGAGGGCTGGCAGAGATTGTGAGCAGTGAATGTATGAATATTAAATAGATTGTAAGGTGTAGATGCAAGAGTGGGTTCAGAGCAGATGGGAGGGCTGGTAGATAGTGTAGGCACGGAAGGGGTAGATGCCTTCAACTGCCATTGTGCTCTTCATCTGTGCTTTTGTTGGACATCCAGTATGTCCCTGTGCTTTTAAGGAGGAGTGGGCTCCCTCCAGGCAAACCTGCCCTTAATTTATCAACAGCTTTACATTCTCCAACATGGAGCCTCGCAAAAATAGAGTTAGGACCACAGTATCCAGAGGAACCTTGACGTGGGCACTGCAGCTTCCACATATATTTGCAAATGTGTGCAACAAAATTTTCCATTTGTTACATGATTTGTGAGACAGGGTCAGTTTGGTTTGTTTGTGGACTAGTTGGAAAGTGTGTTGGGAAATTTTTGTTTGTTAGGGAAATGGTAGATGTCTGAGATGGTAGAGTGAACGAGAGAGAAGGTGGATAGAGTATGAAGTGCATATAGACTTAGGCTGATGAAGGGATAATAAGAAGATACCACTTTGAAGGGAAGAATGTATTTAGGATGGAAGCAGTGATGAAATAATGAGAACAGAGGAGACATTACCTCATAAAGCTAATATATGTTATTTGAATAGAGAATGAACTCAGGATTTAGCAACAAAAATCTGCTGAATTCTTACTCATGAGAATAAATAGAAGAGCGAGAACTAATACATTATTCTTACCTACAGGGGTACACGGAGGGTTCTCGGAGCAATCATGCAAAGATAGCTAAATCAACACTGTACAGTACTCTGTTTAATTATTCATAATATTAATCATACAGCTTGATTTCGAAATAGGTTCTGTCCATATTCTATATTAACACACACGCATTCTAGATAGATAGATGGATTAGATAAGCTTTTCTCCCCTAATCTTGCTTCTTTGATATGTTTTGCTCCTTGTTGCCTTGGATCACGTGTTCCAAGGCAACAGGCAATGTTTTGCTAGTGGTCAAAAATCTGACTTGTACAATTGCAGGTCTGTTTGCCACCAACACAAGTTGCACTTTTCCACACACAGTGTTGCAGCGCATAATATACATACTGTATATGTAGTCTCTACGTATATTGGCAAAAATAAGGAATCACTAACAGAATCCAAGAATAGATTTAATCTTGAAGATTGGTCGCACAACATTGCAAAATCAATATGTCAATTGTGTGAATCAACACCCTACAAATTATCTACAATAGCCTCACATTTCACACACTGCTACACAAAGGACCTGACTGACAAAAAATATGATCTTCACTAAGCATTTCTTTTACTGTTTTATGGGCTACAATGTTACGCAATTCCTTTTATTGTTAGATTTCTTGTTAGAGGAGAAGATTGGGAGAACATGGAACTGCACTATTTAATGGGATTTAGTGTGCTTTTATACATGTTGTATTGGTGGTTCTAAGGAGCGCAGACAGTGGCAGAATTTTTAATCTGTCTTCTCAGTTGCTGACTTTATAGTGTGTATACAGCCAAAGTTACTGGAACAAGAATCGAGGAAAATCTTCTAATGGGGACACTTGCTGTGACAACTGTTTAAGAGGAGAATACAGTCATTTTGGAGAGATATCCTTCATCACGTGAATCTATGGGGGAGAAGGTAAAAGGAGATCTTCCCAATGGGACAGAAAAGGCAAAAGCATAAACTGCCTACTCGAACCACAAAATATACTAACTTCAGATATACAAAGATATTACAATTCAAGCAGGAGATAGAAGACAAAACTTTACGTGAAGACTGAGGTCGGGTTCTGCAGTCACTTTATCAGCAGTTGTTTTCTTTTTCCGGGTCACAATCTTTCACAATGTCCTTTTGTCTCTTTTGATCATTTGACCATGTCAGCGGTTTCCCAGAAACTGTATATGCTGTCATAACCTTTGATTCCGTACTTCGTGACACCACAAATAAACTGGCAACTTCAGTCACAGAGGCACCAGCTAACAAGCACTAACAATTTGCCCTCTGAAGCTCAGTAAGCTCTGACAGGACTCCGCATTACTAGCAGCGCATGCAGTGAATGAAGAAAGTGAGGCTTCCCACCTGTTAGCTAGGTGTCTCATCACACAGCAGAAGCAAACAAATGTTACTTCACTTCTGCTTTCAATGCAAAACATGTCATCACATTCACACCTACAAATCATGTAGTATTTCTATTTTTTTGTCCAACCCCTGTGTGGCTTCTCAATACTACTAGCTTCCTGTGCCAATTCTGACAATTCTATCATACATGTCAAAATTTGCATTTTTTTTTTTTTTTTTGCTAGAAATTTACTTAGAGCCCCCAAACATTATATATTTTTTAAGCACAATCCATAGAGAATAACATGGTGAGTGTTGCAATTTTTTATGTCGCACAGTAGTTCCGCAACGGTTTTTCAGATTTTATGGAAAAAAATACAATTTAATTAATTTTAGTGAACACAAACAGAATATAATACCCAATTTTTTGGTAAAATATAAAAGATGATGTTATGCCAAATAGATACCAAACATGTCATGCTTTAACTGCTTCCGTCCGCCCATTGCACATTGCACATAGACAGCGGCTTGGAAGCTTTGCCGATGCGGGCTAACGAACCTGTACATCAGCCTGCATCGGCGGCTCCTGTACGGCTCACAGAGCATGCGATCGGGAGTCTGGCGATCGATATATATTGCCTGGATTCAGCGGATCACATTACCTCTGTGTCCAGGCGATCACATGGTGTTATACCATGTGACTGCTGTGGCCAATCACAGCAGTCACATTGTAAACACTGCAAAGTGAAAGTAAAGATTGCTTCTCACTGTTCTCAGTGTGAGAGCAAGGTGAAGTGGTCCTGCAGCCTGTGAATGTACAGAAGCCTGTCAGGCTGCTTGTACACTCACAAACTGCAGTGCCGGCTACCCCTGTGTCCCTGATCACTGCCCCAGAGTATCTATTACAAATAATGCAGCCATCCCCTGTCACCTGTCCCACTGAGCACAAAAACACCTCCATACACCATACCAATGTTTTGATCGCTGCCATACCAGTGTTCTGATCACGCCATACCCCATACCAGCATCCTGATCACCGCCATACCCCATACCAGCATCCTGATCACCGCCATGTCCCATACGAGCATCCTGATCACCGCCATGTCCCATATGAGCATCCTGGTCACCGCCATGCCCCATAACAGCATCCTGATCACTGACATGCCCCATACCAGCATCTTGATCACCACATATGTCATACCAGCGTTCTGATCACTGCCATACCCCATACCAGCATCCTGATCACCACCATACCCCATGCCAGCACTCTGATCACCACCATACTCCATACCAGCATTCTGATCATCGCCATACCCCATACCAGCATCCTGATCACTGCCATACCCCATACCAGCATCCTGATCACTGCCATACCCCATACCAGCATCCTGATCACCCCTATACCCCATACCAGCATCCAGACTACCGCCATACCTGTGTCCTGTTCACCACCATACCTCATGCTAATGTCAAGATCACTGCCATACCCCATACCAGCATCCTGGTTTCTTTTGGTGGTATTTGATAACCATTGGGTTTTTATTCTTTGTTATATAAATGAAAAAATACCGAAAATGTTGAAAAATAACATTTTTCAAATAAATAATTTTTCTTCATAAATTAGTATAAGGTCAAAATGTATTCTGCTACAATGTATATTCTGTTCGAAACCTTTTACACAGACTAAATAATATACACTGTTTTGGGTTATTTTTACCCAAAAAATTTAGCAGAATATACATTGTAGCAGAATACATTTTGACCTTATACTAATTTATGAAGAAAAATGATTTATTTGAAAAATGTTATTTTTCAACATTTTCGGTATTTTTTCATTTATATAACAAAGAATAAAAACCCAATGGTTATCAAATACCACCAAAAGAAAGCTCTATCTGTCTCAAAAAGAGGATACAATTTTCATATGGGTACAGTGTTGCATGACTGAGTAAATGTCACTCAAAGTGTGACAGTGCTGAAAGCTGAAAATTGGCCTGGACTGGAAGGGGGTGAAAGTGTCCGGACTTGAAGTGGATAAAATTGCACACACCCATGGAGTGGAGACAATCTACAGTACTTTAAATTATCCATAGGCAACACTTTAAAAGCCTTTACAGTTTACCAGTTTAGAATTACACAGGAGGTTTTGCCCTAGAATTACTGCACTCATTTTGACATTTGTGGTGGTTCCTCACATATGCCTTGCAATCACTGTTTACATATGCATGTTGGACTGATGAGTGCATTCGCCTTAGCACATGAGCATGAGAGGACAAGGCTCTTAGAATTTTTTTCTACATTATTATTTATTTTATTTCATTTTTTTATTCTTACACTGTACCTTTAATTTTTTTTCATCACTTTTATTGCTATCACAAGGGATAAACAACATCATTTGTGATAGCATGGATCATGACAGGTCCTCTCTGGAGAGATCTGGGGTCTATACGATCAGTATGATATGATGATTCACAAGCCAGCAACGGCTTGTAAACAAACTGAAACCGAAAGGGACAAAATCCGATTTCTGACATCACACAGTGAGAAAAATAACATAATTTCCTCTCACTGTGTCCAAGGAAGCCAATGCCACTGGTTGCATCCTTACTGGGCTCCCTGAAAGCCCCGTAAAGGTGTCGGTAGCTGGAGGGAGGGGGGCTTTCTGTCGCCTGTAAAAGTAATCCAGAGGCTATATAGCTGCTAGGATTACTTTTGCCATGTAGGGAATCGCTCACTGTAAAAAATTATACAGGAATCATGATTGTAGGCTCAACCATGATCTAGGTATAACCGCTTCAACACGAGGTAGTATACATGCGTATGGTGATATTGAAGTGGTTAAGTTACCTTATTGAAAACAATATAGATCAATGCTTTTAATTATGACATGGCAATCAATAGAATATAGGCAAAATTCAATACAACTCTACAATTTTTTTGAAGATCCAGTAAAGACACATTCAGAGCTCAGGCTGACTACAGCCTAGCTACAACACTACATTTAAGGACACTCCTGCTTAGGGCAGGGTCCCTACACATTCATCCATCTGCTAAAGTCAGTGTTCGCTGCTAGCTGATTTTGAGATGCTCTGACCATTTAGCAGCTGAGACTGGGACTTCCTGTACCCATAACTTTTGCTGGGCATTTGCTCTGCTTTAAGAAGTAGAACAATAATAAATCTACAGTGGTGCCCGTAGCGAAAAAAGAAAGAAAGAGAAAAAATAGCAGAAGGCAGACATGACTAGGTGAAGAGGGTAGGAAACACAGGAAAGACTTAAGTAAAGGTGGGAGGTAATAAAATGTGTAGGTTACCTGATTGATGATGGGTGTGCGGGGAGGGGTTTTCGACACTTTTGGAAGTGGTGGAGGGGTGAACAAACCAGTGCAGGAATGGCAGCGGAAGAGCAGACTTCCCTCCCACCCTCCCTTGGGGTTTGTTTGTGTTTTTCAGTTCCCGGTTTGTTCTGGCTCTGGGGGCAGTTGTTGGTCTTTGGAAGCGGCAAATAATTTTAAGCTAAAGTGAATGGTTGGGACCTATCGGCGGTATGGTGTGCCCGGGTGCATTCCAGTTAACCGAGGTTTAACTGGAAGGTGGAGGTTCTGCACTGCAGAAGGTGTGTTTTGTCTCCGAGCCGGTGCGTTGCGGCTGGAGGCCTAGTATTAATAATATTGTTAAGGTTCCACAGGAGGATATTGGTTTTCTTTGGTGTCTTCGAAGACCAACAACTTCTTCTGTATGTTTCTGATTTAAGGAATGTTTTTGTGTTATTGAAGTTGAATTGTTAATAAAAGGCCGTGATGGCCATTTTACTCCAACGGTGTTTTGGTCTTCTTTATTGGTATATTTAAGGGGGTATATCGAGAAAGACAGAGAGAGAGTGGTGTAGGGGTCTTAACTAGCACATCTCTTCTACACTAGTCATGGCAGGATAAACAGGTACTAAAACTATGTTACAGGGGAGAACCAGATCAATTGTGCAGTGCCTTTTTCTCCTTATCCCTTCTTTGACAAATACTATTTATCCTAAAAGCACAGGTCATTTACATGTTTCAGCTACAGCACAACCTGTGCATCACAGATCTCATTGATCAATGCTGAAGGATCTAATTTGTTAAGCAGATCATGGAAAATTTTAAATGCTGTGGGTGATGGGAGTCTGGTGATTTATCTTTGAAAAGCATTTATGCTCCTCTATTAAAGCTTGCCTTTGGAGGGAGGTGGGGAAGAATGATCTCATCAACTGAGGATCATGTATATTCTACTGCATCCTGAAAATTAGAAGCAATAAAAAGTTTTTGATCGTGCCGCAATTTGAGCCCAGAAAATTAAAGTGAACATTTAGTAAGGGGATGTTACATCATAAAATTTTATACAGTATTATATAATACATATAGGATCAAAACCCTATGTGTTAAGGCAGTGCAGAATACAGTAACCATTAGCAACCAATCATTTTATTTTTTACTATCTAACACTTCCTATAAGACATCCACTGCTATAGTATACAGTAGAGTGCAAACATTTACTCCAAATTAATCTTTTAATATTCTCAACTAATAAAAAGTCCCTCCGAAGGGGTTTAAAACAAAAAAATAGCTCTTACTGCAATGCTCATCTAATCTCTGGTGCTAAACCCACCTCTCAGTAATTCTTTTCCTCAACTTTTGTCTTCAGTCTTTTGGGTTAATTGATGCTCATAATGTTATGTCAATGCCACTTTCTGCATCAAGGACCACCCACCAATGAATAAGGGCCAATAAGGACACTATGTACCACATGATCAGCCAGATGACATCTGGAAAAGGTTATATATATATATATATATATATATATATATATATATACAGTTGCAAGAAAAAGTATGTGAACCCCTTGGGATTACATGGAGTTTTGCATGAATTGAGCATAAAATGTGCTCTGAACGTCATCTAAGTCACAACAATAGAAGAACACAGTCTGCTGAACATAATACTACACAAACATTAGATGTTGCCATGGTTTAATTGCACATAACATGTAAACATTCACAGTGCAGGGAGGAAAAAGTATGTGAACCTTTGGACTTAATAACTGGTTGACCCTCCTTTGGCAGCAATAACCTCAACCAAACGTTTCCTGTAGTTGCAGATCAGACCTGCACAACGATATGGACTAATTTTGGACCACTCCTCTTCACAAAACTGTTTCAGTGTAGCAATATTCTTGGGATGTCTGGTGTGAATCGCTCTCTTAAGGTCATTGTCCTGTTGCATCACCCATCCTCTGCGGAGCTTCAGTTGGTGGACAGATGGTCGTACGTTTTCCTGCAAAATGTCTTGATAAACTCTGGAATTAATTTTCCCATCAATGACAACAATCTGTCCAGGCCCTGAGGCAGCAAAGCAGCCCCAAACCATGATGCTCCCTCCGCCATGTTTTACAGTGGGGATGAGGTTTTGATGTTGGTGTGCTGTGCCTTTTTTTCTCCACACATAGTGTTGTGTGTTCTTCCCAAACAACTCAATCTTGGTTTCATCTGTCCACAGTATATTTTGCCAGTAGTGCTGTGGAACATCCAGGTGCTCTTTTGCAAACTTCAAACGTGCTGCAATATTCTTTTTGGACAGCAATGGCTTCCTCCGTGGTGTCCTCCCATGTACTCCATTCTTGTTTAATGTTTTCCTTATTGTAGATGTGTCAACAAAAATGTTAGCATGTGCCAGAGATTTCTGTAGGTCTTTAGCTGACACTCTGGGATTCTTCTTTACCTCATGCAGCATTCTGCGCTGTGCTCTTGCAGTCATTTTTACAGGACGACCACGCCTAGGGAGTGTAGCAACAGTGCAAAACTTTCTCCATTTGTAGACAGTCTGCCCTACCGTGGACACATGAACAACAAGGCTTTTGGAGATACTTTTGAAACCCTTTCCAGCTTCATGCAAGTCAACAATTCTTGATCGTAGGTCTTCTGAGAGCTCTTTTCTGCGAGGCATGGTTCACATCAGACAGTGCTTCTTGAAACCAGTAAACCCAAAACAGGTGTGTGTTTTTTAAGGGCAGGACAGCTGTCAGCAACACATCCAATATCATCACACTGATTGGAGTCAAGGTTGGCTCACTCCTGGCTCCAATTAGCTCTGAGAGAAGTCATTAAGCTAGGGCCTCACATACTTTTTCCTCCCTGCACTGTGAATGTTTACATGTTATGTCCAATTAAACCATGGCAACATCTAAAGTTTGTGTAGTATTATGTTCAGCAGACTGTGTTCTTCTATTGTTGTGACTTAGATGATGTTCAGAGCACATTTTATGCCCAATTTATGCAAAACTCCACGTAATCCCAAGGGGTTCACATACTTTTTCTTGCAACTGTGTATATATATATATATATATATATATATATATATATATATACAATTTTTTACAGCCATGAGGGAGGCTTCAGGGGAAGATGGGAAGCAGTGGGAGTGGAACTGGGATTTAAAATAGCATTATAAAAAAACCTAATGTGTTCCAAAAGCTTGTAAAGTATATCTGTAACTACAAACTTTCCATATTATTGATGGCTAACACAGAACAAGACTCTGCTCTTGCCCTGTTTAAAAATATGTATTGAAAATGTATAAAAATATATAACTTCATAACTTAATTTATTTGATCAGTGCTTAGCTAGAACACAGCAGACCATCAGCAATCTCTCCATAAGCCACTAGTAGCCCCCAATCTTGGAAATTAAAAACACTGGTGGGAATTTACCTTTAATTCTAAAGACATTGTATTTTCATATTGAAAGAATGCTCACCTGAACGTTATTGCTGGTGCTGCAGTGCTGTTTATGCCTGATCAAAATTACTTTCTGGACCCAAGAGCTACAATGCAAGATTCTACAATTCACAAACATGGAAGGGAGGAAAAGCCCATTCGAAAATGAAATGCTAGTAAAGTGTGTATGCTAACAGACTGTATAAACCATTATTTTGCCCATTCCAAAAAGATCATCCAGCCAGAGTTTACCCATGCCATGGAGTACCACTCCCAGTGATACACCTTTTTTAATAAATAATGATCACAGAAGGTGGGAGGCCTTAGAATTCAAAAGTTGTTTCAATACCAGAGTCCTGATATTTATTGAATTTGCAGTATTGATTGTGCCAAGAAGGAAAAACCAACATTGATTAATGAATTTGTGAAATTAATACCTTTTTTGTATTTGGATGTACTGATTGAAGAATAAAAATATTGGAAAATAAATAAAATAAAAGAATGTTCACTATATTTTAGGGCTATTGCACAATGGAAATCAAGTATCTTTATGCGTAATTAAATGCTATTAAAGAAAGGCTCCTTCCAATTATCTCCCGTTCTTGATTAGAAGCTTGTTCTAAGCTGTCGTGTACTAAATGGTAATGGTCATTAATGCTGGATTTAAATTGTTGTGTTGCAGCAACACACACTGTTCTGATAGCCAATGCACCTTGCCAACAGGCATGCATAGCATGGTGCACTCCCATAAATGTAGTGCGTAAAATACAGAGTGAAGGGATGAAAAGTAAGGGGAAACAGGTAGTAGAGATCAAGAGTAGGTAAGATGCAGAGTGCCTCCCAAGCAAAAATTCCCCCATTCTGTCAATAAATCCCCCTTCCCCCGTGAAAAAAACACTTCCAGCACTAATTCCCTCTTCCCAGTATTGTACTCACCCAACATTGGGCATTGCACTACATCTGCCCATGTCAATGCCCCGATCACCCACATTTGTCTTTCTATAGGTCACGTATATGGCTGATGGCTTCTGACCTGTAAGGCCTGTAGCACAGAGGTAAGGAAAGTTCTTGGAAATGTCTTTTTGGCACTCTGATATAAGTCTGACAGGTGGTGGGTGGTCATGAGACTGGCAGACAGGAACAGACGCTGGCAGTTGCATAAATAACAGAAAAAAATTGTGGATGGTCACAGCTTTGGGACTGGGGCAGTCACCAGAAGATGCAAGACACCCACAATATAGGACCAGTGCCTGGAGGTGCTTGTACGCAGTACCGCTGCATTGTGGCACAAAAAAGGCCTTTTAGACAAGTGCATCTTCCATGGGGATGAATGCAAATACATTTAGTGCACTATATATACATATTGCTTTCAACTGTATACAACATACCCTGCAAACATAGACAAAATTCACACTTTATTAGGTACACCTGTTCAATTGCTTGGTAACACAAATTGATAATCAGCCAATCTCATGGCAGCAACTCAATGCATTTAGCCATCTAGACATGGTAAAGATGACTTGCTGAAGTTCAAATCAAACATCAGAAGGGGGAAGAAAGGGGATTTTGAATGTGGCATGGTTTTTGTTGCCAGACAACTGGTCAGAGTATTTCAAAAACTGCTGACCTACTGGGATTTTCACGCACAACCATCTTTAGGGTTTACAGAGAATGGTCCAAAAAAGAGAAAATATCCAGTGAGTGGCAATTGTGTGGACGAAAATGCCTTGTTGATGTCAGAGGAGAATGGGCAGACGGGTTCGAGATGATAGGAAGGCAGCAGTAAGTCATGTCAATATGGACCAATCTCTAAGGAATGTTTCCAACACCTTGTTGAATCTACACCATGAAGAATTAAGGCAGGTCTGAAGACAAAAGAGGGTCTAACCCAGTACTAGCAAGATGTAGCTAATAAAGTGGCCAGTGAGTGTGTATATAGCCCCTGAGGATAGCTTTACTCACAGCTGATGCAGCCTCCATCACCCACAACCCAATCCAAAGTTGTTTTTTTTCTGAAATTCTGCTTTAAAATGACTTTCAAAATTTATTTAACAAAATGTTGTATTGAACTTGTTTTCCCGGTTTGTGATTCAGTGTTTGATAACATGTTTGTTCTTCTATTTAGAAACAGTTTTAACTGTCTTTCCAGTACAGTATTTGGCATTCCCCACCTGCAGTGTAAGCCATTTAGACATTGTTACATTGTGCTGATCATTTATCATGTGTTATTAGACATGTAGAGAAGGAATTATCTACTTGAGCTGGCGCTGAGCACAATATAAGACTCTCTTGCATTAAAAGGAGTTCTATAGTGTTTTTTTTTCTTTTATAGGCTCTCATTTTCTTTAATACTCAGTACAAAAAAAAACATTTTACAGTATTTGTGTTATGACTTGTGAATAGGGTAAATATGCAATACAACCTATGTACATTTTATATTTATCAATAGCCTGTACACCAGTGGAAAGCAAAAAATGTAATATATATTGCAGCTTACCAAACATTAGATGTAGTGGCTGCATCGATTTTCTTTTTTAGACTTTCCCTCTGTTTTCACTAGGTGATCTGGCCAGGAACACGCTTCCTGTATTAGAGTGCCTCCACTCTGAATGAAGGAGCACATGGGGCACATTTTGACAGCAGCATTGTCAGTATAAGGGGAGGGGAGTGTTAGATATACTAGCAATTTAAATACACAATTAAATTAAAGCCAAACTCCAGCTCACTTTTTATAATCAGTTACAGCAAACATTTTTTTTTCATTCTGGGATAAAGATTTAACATAAATAAATAAAACTGACTATTGTAAACCCCTCTGCCAGTGTTGAATGGTTTGTCTCATTTCTGTAATGATACATTTGCAAGAGAGTTTGTTCTTTTGAAAAATAACAGACTTACTGGCCATATCACCATGTGAAAATAGAAGATAGGAAGTCTAAAAAAGAAAACTAATGCAGCCATTTTTTTAAATCTCTCAGCAATGACATCCAATAAAAGCTGAATATAGCAATCATTATGGTAAATAACACATACATTACAGCTTTATAGACTGAGCCCATGCCCAGCTTAAGTCTTATGTAACTCCCTCCTATTTAGCTAGAGGGAGTTAGAATCCTGATTGTTAGAAAGGATGGCTGATTAGCAGCCTGTGTGTAATAGGAAGGAGGTCAAATTTGGATTAGGAGCTGAGAGGCTCTGCAGGAAGGCTCTGGAATTTCCCCCTTTTCTAGAGCTTTGGAGGAAGGCTTGGAGGCAGTGGGTGGATCTGATGAGATGCTGGCTTGTACTCTTGAGAGATCCTAGCCAATCCACAACAGGAGGCTTGGCAAGGGGCTAGGGCAACCCTTAAAAGTAACTAAGCCTGTTCAGCTGCAGGAGAGTTCAGGTGGAAGACAGTGAGGAAGATGTATTGCTGAAGGCAGGAGCCTGGGAGGGAACCCAGATGGAGAGAGGGGGTCACCTACAGGCAGTGGAGCTGGCAAGAAAGAAAGCTAAAGATTTCACTGGCCCCAGACCAAGGACTACCTGTACAGCAGGGAAGGAGCAGCCCAGCTAAAAGGCTTGGTAGCAGCCACCAACCCCTCAGTGGTGTAGGAGAGGATCTGATTGAGTACCCCTGCACCCCCTGGGCGGATGGGGGAAGGAGTACTCTCGTAAAAAAACCAGATTTGCTACTTATTTGGGCCTGTCCACTTTTAAAGGGATGACAATTCAGGCTAGAGGGCATCTGGTCAACACCATCCATGTGACAGAGCTGACCAATCAAAAGGCCTCTACCCCAAACTGTCATCCCTGAAAGGAGAGAAGAGAAAGTGGTGGGGATTTGAAGTCCCTGCCACTTTCTCTCCTCTCATACCACTGATAATATGGAGCATTTTCCTCCATGGTATACATCCCCACATGCCCACTCTCCGCTATGCATTGGATCACTGCATGGAAGTTTCCCGCACCGCTCCTGTGTGAACCCAGGCTTGCCATGGTGGGGAAACCGCATGCAATTTGGACAGGATTAGCATTCCTGGTCAAATCGCATACTAATCTTTGCGGTGCAATTTGTGTTGATACAAATTGCACCACAAAGTATCGGTTTCTGGTATCAGAAACATTTTCATGAGTACTTGTGAAAATACTCGGTATCAGCACCGATACCAGTATTGGTGCATCCATAATAATTAATATTTCTATATTAATAATATTTATAGAAAAATCTTATTGTTTAAGTTTGGGTCTACTTTAAGTGCTGATTTCATAAATGCAGTAACCCATATCAAACATCAAAAATTTTCATTGTGAAAAATTTTCAGAAACATGAATAATTGTTTGATAATAAAAAGCATTTGTGACAGAGAAGATGATTGATACAATTTTCATCGGGTCACTGACATTGCTGCATTAAGGGGCATTCTTTATAATTCTGCTCTTTACTTTTTGATGTCACATGGTCCTGGCAGAAGCTTTTAAGCAATATACTTAATGGCTACTGTCACACTTGACCTTTGAACTTTGCTTCTGTTTTCTGGAGATGTCTCAAGGATTCTTATAAATAATGTGACCCATCACAACAAGTGCATCTCTTGTACTGATGCTTTTTGGCCTTGCTGACTATGTATTTGAGGAATTTTAAGAATGCAAAGAAGACCTTAAAAGATAAGTTCACCTTCTGCACAAAAATAATAAATGCACATTTTTTTGGTAAAAAAAATGTGCATTTATTGTTTTTGGCTGCAGGAACCTATAAAGCATCTGCTGATCGCTGGTGCCATGCAGGGCTCCTGCAGATCTGTCAGTAATTCTGCTTGCCCATACGGGATGATCAGTGTACCCTGATGATCAGTGTAGCCCCAGCAGTGCCACCGGTCAGTGTCCATCAGTGCCAGCTGTCAGTGTCACCCATCAGTGCCAGTCAGTGCCACCTATCAATGCCAATCAGTGCCACCTATCAGTGCTGCCAATCAATGCCACCTATCAGTGCCGCATATCAGTGTCAGTCAGTGCCGCCTAACTGTGCCAGTCAGTGCCACCTATCAGTGCCATATATCAGTGCTGCCTTTCAGTGCCCATCAGTAAAGCCTGTCAATGCCCATCAGTGCCACCTACCAGAGCCTCCTCATCAGTGCCCATCAGTGCCACCTATCAGTGCCCATCACTGCAGCCTCATTAGCGCACATCAGTGAAGAAGAAAAATCACTTTTTTACAAAATTTTATAACAAAAACTAAGAAAAAAAATGTTTTCAAAATTTTCTGTGGTTTTTGGTTTGTTTAAGAAATTAAAAACACAGAGTTGATTAAATACCACCAAAAGAAAGCTCTGTCTGTCACAAAAAATGATAAAAATGTCATATGGGTACAGTGTTGCATGACCGCGCAATTGTCATTCAAAGCTCAACAGCGCTGAAAGCTGGAAATTAGCCTGGGTAGGAAGGGAGTATAAGTGCCCTGTAGGCAAGTGGTTAACAGAGGAGCTGTTTAGCTGTCCAGCAAAATCGGCAGATAGAGGGTTGTGGCAAACTCTTTAACTGACAGAGGCGCTTACACTAGTCAGCTTTTATTTACAGTCAGGTCCATAAATATTGGGACATCGACACAATTCTAACATTTTTGGCTCTATATACCACCACAATGGATTTGAAATGAAACGAACAAGATGTGCTTTAACTGCAGACTGTCAGCTTTAATTTGAGGGTATTTACATCCAAATCAGGTGAACGGTGTAGGAATTACAACAGTTTGCATATGTGCCTCCCACTTGTTAAGGGACCAAAAATAATGGGACAATTGGCTTCTCAGCTGTTCCATGGCCAGGTGTGTGTTATTCTCTCATTATCCCAATTACAATGAGCAGATAAAAGGTCCAGAGTTCATTTCAAGTGTGCTATTTGCATTTGGAATCTGTTGCTGTCAACTCTCAAGATGAGATCCAAAGAGCTGTCACTATCAGTGAAGCAAGCCATCATTAGGCTGAAAAAACAAAACAAACCCATCAGAGAGATATCAAAAACATTAGGCGTGGCCAAAACAACTGTTTGGAACATTCTTAAAAAGAAGGAACGCACCGGTGAGCTCAGCAACACCAAAAGACCCGGAAGACCACGGAAAACAACTGTGGTGGATGACCGAAGAATTCTTTCCCTGGTGAAGAAAACACCCTTCACAACAGTTGGCCAGATCAACACTCTCCAGGAGGTAGGTGTATGTGTGTCAAAGTCAACAATCAAGAGAAGACTTCACCAGAGTGAATACAGAGGGTTCACTACAAGATGTAAACCATTGGTGAGCCTCAAAAACAGGAAGGCCAGATTAGAGTTTGCCAAACGACATCTAAAAAAGCCTTCACAGTTCTGCAACAACATCCTATGGACAGATGAGACCAAGATCAACTTGTTCCAGAGTGATGGGAAGAGAAGAGTATGGAGAAGGAAAGGAACTGCTGATGATCCTAAGCATACCACCTCATCAGTGAAGCATGGTGGTGGTAGTGTCATGGCGTGGGCATGTATGGCTGCCAATGGAACTGGTTTTCTTGTATTTATTGATGATGTGACTGCTGACAAAAGCAGCAGGATGAATTCTGAAGTGTTTCGGGCAATATTATCTGCTAAATGCTTCAGAACTCATTGGACGCCGCTTCACAGTGCAGATGGACAATGACCCAAAGCATACTGCAAAAGCAACCAAAGAGTTTTTTAAGGGATAGAAGTGGAATGTTATGCAATAGCCAAGTCAATCACCTGACCTGAATCCGATTGAGCATGCATTTCACTTGCTGAAGACAAAACTGAAGGGAAAATGCCCCAAGAACAAGCAGGAACTGAAGACAGTTGCAGTAGAGGCCTGGCAGAGCATCACCAGGGATAAAACCCAGCGTCTGGTGATGTCCATGCATTCCAGACTTCAGGTTGTAATTGACTGCAAAGGATTTGCAACCAAGTATTAAAAAGTGAAAGTTTGATTTATGATTATTATTCTGTCCCATTACTTTTGGTCCCTTAACAAGTGGGAGGCACATATGCAAACTGTTGTAATTCCTACACCATTCACCTGATTTGGATGTAAATACCCTCAAATTAAAGCTGACAGTCTGCAGTTAAAGCACATCTTGTTCATTTCATTTCAAATCTATTGTGGTGGTGTATAGAGCCAAAAATGTTAGAATTGTGTCGATGTCCCAATATTTATGGACATGACTGTATATAACAAAATGAAGTATATCTAACACTACTCTCTTCACAGGATGACAATGCTCTTTATGCAGAGCAGGCCCCTCCAAAGAGAAAAAGAAAGTTCAGGCTTCTTGCCATTGAGGGATCTCAGGTGACCTGTTGGAGATCCAATGGGGATCATACTTTTAAGTCTGTGGTGGCTACAGGGCAAGTAATATTGCCTTCTCTGAAGGGGGAGAATAATAACTAAGAAGCAATATATCGTATTACTCTGCATCCAGATACGTACATTTATTATTACCTCTTTATTAGGGCAGTGATGCCACATGGGCACTTATTGTTGGGTAATTCTTTGAATGTGCTGGGAGCAAACTAGCAATCGATAATTTTTGTTTAAAAAATCTAGGTAGAAGAACAAAAAAAAAGAATAATAAGGATTACAATTCACTTTCTATTTCTTGCTTGGAATACTTTCGTGGGTGCTTAAAACGGCAATAAACCCAACACAAAAAAGTATTGCATCTTACCAATTATTATTATGTGGTGGCTGCATCAGTTTTCTTGTCTTTGGCTTTTCCCTCTGTTTTCATCTGGTGATCTGGCCAGTAACCTTCTGTATTAGTGAGACACAACTCTGGATGAAAGAGCACAGGAGGCACAGCAGACAGCAGCATTTGGGATGGAAGGGAGTGGTAAATGTAGTAGCAGATTTGAATACACTAGCAAATTGAAGCCAAACTCCAGCTCACACTTTTATAATCAGTTACAGCAAACAGATTTTTTTATTTTGGCATAAAGGTTTTACAAGGTTTTCACATAAAAGCTGATCATTTTAATTACCCGGGCTAGTGTTAAATGGTTTGTCTCATCCATGTAAATTGATGCATTCTTCTGGAGAGCTTGAGCTTTTGAAAAGCAACAAACTTGTGGGGAGGTGCAGTGTGGTTTGGACAGTACATACAGAGAGTCTGGTTGCAATAGAACTTGGAACTTGTATTAAACAGAATGCCAATGTTACAATGCCAATGTTGCAGCTAGGGAAATTACTCACAGTTCAATGTAGTCAGCTGTGGTGGAGAGAAGAAAAGAGACAGGAGGCGCCTGTCTGTCTCTTTTCTACTGTCCCTGCATACAGAGCTGGCTTGCTCCGAGGACTGCTGCCATCTTTTTGTGCTAAAAAGATTCCAGGCGGACTGCCTGAGAGACTCTTATAAGGACTTATTGTACACCAATGTATTTATATACCCTGTTTTAAGTACTTGTATGCCAATATTGCCATTATCACCTTTTACTTTATAATTTTTATCCTTTTCACTCTTACGCTACTTTACTCCTGTACGCCAAAGTTACTCGTTTCTTACTAGATGTGATGAAGAGGTGCCGACAGCATCTGTTTCAGAGGGTAAAGCATGGCCTGACCGGTCTGGTCCCATGAAGGAAGCTCCTTTCCAGGGTAGCGAGTACCTAGCCTGTCCCTCCTCATCAGTAACCTTTCCCTACCACTAGTTACTTTCCCTAACAGGCGGGGTCTCTCTCCGTACACTAGTCACACACAAGAAGCACACCAAAACTCAGGGGCAGTGACTTAAATGGACTCTGCTGACCCAAGATGGTCGCCAAGGGTCACATGACCGCAGCATAGCCAACTGGAACGCTGCTCCATTGACCTACGAAACCATAGAGAAACGGTGTTTCCCTTGGACTTCCTCTCCAGGCTGTGGTGCTACGCAGACTGAGCACTTCCTACAATGGAGAAAACAGACAGCACCTGCCTACAAACTTACTGGCAGGATCACCAGTTAAAAAAAGAGGTAAAAAAGAAAACGAATGCAGCCATCACATCTAAGAATTGATAAGCTGCAATATAATAAATGTTTGCTTTTCGGTTTAATACTACATTAAGTGCAAGCACCAAATAAATTCTTTAACTATATCTGAAAATGAGATGTGCTATACCATATACTACCATATATGGTGTGTGTGTATGTATGTATATATATATAAACACACACACACTCACTGGCCACTTTATTAGGTACACCTTTCTAGTGCCAAGAAAATATCCCCCACACCATTACACCACCACCAGGCTGAACCGTTAATACAAGGCAGGATGGATCCATGCTTTCATGTTGTTTATGCAAAATTCTGACTCTACCATCTGAATGTCGCAGCAACCAGTCTGTCCATTCTCCTCTGCTCTCTGACATCAACAAGGAATTTTCGTCCACACAACTGCTGCTCACTGGATATTTTCTCTTTTTCTGACCATTCTCTGTAAACCCTAGAGTTGTGCACGAAAATCCCAGTAGATCAGCAGTTTTTGAAATACTCAGACAAGCCCGTTTGGCACCAACAACCATGCCACGTTCAAAGTCACTTAAGTGTCCTTTCTTCCCCAATCTGATGTTCGGTTTTAACTTCAGCAAGTCGACTTCATTACATCTACATGCGTAAATGCATTGAGTTGTTGCCATGTGACTGGCTGAGTAGCAATCTGTGTTACCAAGTAATTGAACAGGTGTACCTAATAAAGTGTCCGGTGAGTGGAGTGTATATATGTATATATATATATATATTTATATATATATTTAAGCACAAATCACTGTGGACTTTCAGTAAAGTATACAGTATATCAGGCAAAGTGGTGTGTTTCTTTGTAATCACTTTACTACAATCAGTAAATGCAGTGAGGTTCAGGTGGTCATCCTTTCCTTAACCTAGGATAATTGCACAGTCTCATCCCCCTAGTTCCATTACAGATGAGGTAATATCCATCCGTTTACACAAATCTGAGCTCACTGACCAGATGTGACTGGCTCACCATGTGCAGGCAATCCCCTCTGATGGTAATTCCAACCATATGCCCATCCTCCACATTTAATGCAGACATGCTACAGCCAGCACATCAGTCTGGGACTAAGTCTCATGTCTCTGTTATGTAGATGAGAAGCTTAACTGGTGGACTTAAATACATGCAACCCATTAGTATAATTCATAGTAATTTGTCTTTATAAACATATACAGTATGTGGGAAGAACTAGCCTCTGTAGATCAATGATGAGTATTGGCTACTGGCTAGTGTTGGCAAGTTAGCTAGTGTTGGTATTATCTGAAAACTTGTTCAAACCATTATCCAGATCTTAAAGGAAAACCTGACATTACAAAAATATGGAGTCCTCCATTGCTTACACCTCCCTCTGAAAATGCTTTTTGCCTGACTGTCATATAAACTGGGCACATATATGCAGGTAAGGACTTCTGACGTACTTATATTAAGATCTGCCTATTATAACGCCTACTTTCTAGCTCCCTGGTCTCCACCTCTCATGCCCGACTGCAGGACTTCTCCAGGACTTCCCCCATCCTCTGGAACTCACTACCCCAATCCATCAGACTGTCATCTACCCTCCTCACCTTTAGGTGCACCCTGAAAACCCATCTCTTCAGGGAAGCCTACCCCGCCCTCACCTAACAACTGATCTCCTCCACTCCTCCCACCACTCCATCCCCCACAGCCACTTCCTCCTGTACCACTATCCCCTCCCTCCTAGATTGTAAGCTCGAAAGAGCAGGGCCCTTGAATCCCTCGTGTTCTGTTTTGCGCTCTGTTTTGTTACTATATTGTCTCATGTTCTGTCCCCCCACTATAATGTACAGCGCTGAGCAAACCTTTTAGCGCTATATAAATACTGTATAATAATAATAACTTGGCCAGTAATTCAGAAAGTATTGAGGCCAGAAGGTTATTGAAATAGCCAGGTACTTGGAATTATTAGAAGGTCCTTAAAGGTTTACTACCTTTAGCACCACAGGAGCACTTCCATCAAAATCCACGCCAGCTTGTACAGCCTGTAGTGATGCAGCAAGAGGAACCACAACATGTGATGAGAGGAGCAGGTATTCAAACACCCAAAAGTGTTAAATACAAATAGTAACAGCAAAGTGGGGGTAGGTGAAAGACATGGGGGACAAGAAAAATTCTAGTATACTTGCTCTTCTTTTACCATGTGACTTTTGCTTATGATTCATCCTGCGGTGACAGGGCCTGTCAAAAATGTATATATCACATGCTGAAAAACCGTGAAAGTGAAAACTGAAAATGTAATTTGACTGTCACCACCAATTCACCAAAGAAAATTGGCAGGTTACTCAATGTATTTACAAACAGCAAAAGATCTTGGTTTGATACACTTAAAATATATGTGAAAGCTGTAGACTTCTGGTGGAAGCTTGTAGAGCGGACAAAGAGAAAAACAAAGTTGCTTTAATTAAACACAATTAAGAGGGCAACTTACTATAAGAGAATGAACACTATCAGCCTGTACAGGCATCTGATTTCACTAAAAAAGTATATTCTATCTCTTATGGGACCTTCAACCAAATGTCCAGACTTTGCACCAAATGCATCCCAGTTTGGGACTTGGCTCATACCATATGTTTAGCTATACAGGGATTTCAGACACAGGTAACATAACATAACAGAGCTACAAAACCCATATTCCATCCAGACAGCATATGTATAAAAAAGTGACTAGATGCATTTCTTAGGGGTCTATTTATAAAGCAGGGAATGTGAGGCTCACAATTGTTCTCTGGTGGAGAACCATCCAGTAGTATGCATTTTCAATGGGAAGGATTGATTCTCCACCAGTGAATGTTTGTGAAAATCACATTCTCTGCCCTCTAAATAGACCCGTTATTGTTAGTTACCCTCTGCATGCTGCTACAGGCTCATATGTTTCTAGCAAACTGTATTTTTAGAAAGAGCGATTGCATTAAAGCTGACCCAGGGAAGTTTCTTGTGCTGGGCACTGATGCCCACTGCCACCATTGCCACCTACAAATGTATTCACTGTCTGTGGCTTTCTGACATGCAGCAGCCATATTTGCTGTATACAGAGCACTAGAATGGTGGCCCTAAACAGGGTTCATCCCATCATGGAATTCCTCCTCGGGTTTATCACCCCTATGATTTTCAGCCAGAGAGAGTAGAGACATAGGGAACTAAAGAGGCTCAAGGGATATATAGTCATGTAAACACAAGGATAAGCAATTGAGTGTATCTGTATACAGTGTATGTGTGTGCATGTACAGAATGCGTACACATTGTGTATATGTATGCGTATGAAGTGCGTGTGTGCATGGGTGTATGCATATATCGTCCATGTGTGTATATATATGTATACAGTGTGTATGTGTGTGTTTGCTTGTATATACTGAATGTGTATAAAGTGTGTGTATATGTATACAGTGTTGTACATTACATACTCCTGACCCCTCCACTCTGTACATTACATATATTACATAAACCTGGAATTACATGAACTATGTACATTGCATACACCTGACATTACAACACACTGTTAGGAAACCCATGCTCAAGTGCATGTTCAAAGGAATGCCCAAGCTCAAAGAACTGCCCGTGTTCAAAGAAATGTGCATGCAGACAGAACTGTGCATAGAATTAGGACCCTGTGTGCATCTACACGAACACATATATGTGCGCATGCACGTGAGCATTAGCGTGAGCGTACTTGTTTTGGTACCCAGTGGCCTATTTAACCTCCCTGGCGGCATTCCCGAGTGTAGCTCGGGGTAAAATTTCAGTACCAAGAGCGGTAACCCCAAGCTACACTCGGGCTTACCATGCGGCGCTGCATAGGGAGTCCCTGCAGGGCTTACCTTGTCCTTCGCTCCCGCGATGTGTCCCCTGCAGCGTCCCCGGCAATCTCCTCCGGCCGATGCCGGCATCCGGCTTCCGTGTTCCGGTCCCTGTGACGTCGTCAAATTTGAAATTTTTAAAAAATGTCATTTTTTTAAAAATGATTATTATATAGTAAAACATTGCTGTTTCAATGCATTTCACATATATTTTGTCCCTACTGCTTTGTCCTGTGCCCTGCCTACATTTTGACTGTTCTTTCTGCCTGGAAACTTAGAAAAGTCCATGGCGTCCAAAAAGCGTCCCTTTAGGTCAAAAGCAGTTTTAGACCAGCTAGAGAACAGCGATAGTAAATCAGAACCACTTGCAGAATTGAGTGATAATGATTCGTGGGGAAATTCGTCATCAGACACTGAAAACGATTTTGCAACTTTGCTCAGCGATGTGCGAATTTGCCTCTGTATTTCAAATTTCAGTGTTTTTGGTTTGATTATATTATTGAATTAAATTTATTATTATTATATTATTATTTTTTATGATTATTAAATTATAATTTATGATTTTGTGTTTCAAGTTTTATCATATCCGGAATGTTTACTAGACTCTTGTTCGGACAGATTTCAGTGAATTATTCCTAAAAATTACAGCCTACAATAAAAAACTACATATTTCCATGCAAAAAAATGGTACCGCTTTCAGCACCAAAAATCGGAAATAATCATACCGCCAGGGAGGTTAAAGCCCTACTGGACTTAGGATCATTGATGAGTAGTCATCAGCTCCCTTTGCTTGTGGCCTGATCTTGTGTACTCCTGTATCCTGACCCGCCTTGCTGAATCCTGCTTATTGCTAAACTCCTGTTACTGACTTTGGCTTGTGACCTGACCTTGCTTGTTGTTGTTCCAGTACCCTCTCTGCTCGTTTGATACTGACCTTGGCCTGGCTCTGACTCTGCTCCTGTTTTCCAGTGCGGTACTCCTACTGTCCAGTTGTTGCTGACCTCTGCCTGTCTGACTATGCATCTGAGATTCTGTACCTGACTGCTGCCAGCAGATCTTCTTCAGCTCTGCATCCGCTATCAAGATTTCCCGAACCAGATCTCCTCCTGTGCCCTGTTATACCCTGTTACTGTTCCCAGGGAAAACAGGACAAGAGGTGTAAGGGAAGCCCTCTCATCAGCTCAGCCTCGACCAGGTACGTGACACACACTGTACATTACATCATTACATACAGGTAACCCTTGCACTGTGCCTGTTACATACATCTGACCCCTGCGCTATGTATGGTGCATACACCAAACTACACTCTGTAGTTTATATACACCTGTCCTGAACTATGTACATTACATAAACCTGACCCCTGCACTCTGTATGTTACATAAACTTGGCCCCTGCATTCTGTAAGTTCAATATTCTCCTGACCACTGCACCCTATATGTTACATACTACTGATCTCTGTTCATTACATACCTATGAGCCCTGAATTCTGTGTGTTCCATTCTCCTGACCCCTGCACTCTTACATACTCTTGAGCCCTGCACTCTGTATACTGAGCTATATGTTACATACTGCTGGCATCTGCGTCCTGTACACTAAGCTGTGCATTGATATTACTTACTACTCTGTACCAAACTGTTAATTGTCTCAACATCTGTTGGTTGCAAAGTTGTCCCCAACTATTTTAATGGTGTTCTTCTCCATGGTAGTCTTAGACACAGTGTTACCTCTCTGCCTCTATTCTGTATGCAGCAATTTATAATAATACATAATAGAACAGTGTTTAAAAAAAAGATTCTTTGGTTTGAGGTTTATGTGTGTTTGTGGATCATGGAGTGGAATAGATCATCTTGGTGGCTGGCATGTTTTTTTTTTTCGGGGGGGGGGTTGCTTGGCATTTTTCATTGTGATTGATGATGTTCTTTATTTCTAGACAGCGTGAATGATGATGGAGTTCCATCGTAATTTCTGGGACCCCTTGTGCTTACAGGGGCTTCTAGATTCTGATAAGTCCTCTCCCTCACATGCTCACAACCACCAGGCTAGGGTTGTGTGGAAGAGGTCCTTGTCTTCATCAACATGGGGACAAGGTGCCAAAGGTTGGCAAGGTTCCCTCCCCATATTGAAGGCATGTGGCCTGGTTCAGCATGGGGGCATGATCGCCCTGCTCCCCTTTCTGGCCAGCCAGGCTGCATGCTCAAGTGAGGGATTGGTATAGATTTCTGAAGGGCCCCCTTGTAATTTTTTTTTTTGTGTGTGGGGTACCGCCCTAAATGGCCCCTTCCTGTTCCAACATGACTGTGCACTAGTGCACAAAGCAAGATCCATAAAGACATGGATGAGCGAGTTCGGAGTGGAAGAAATTGACTGGCCTGCACAGAGTCCTGACCTCAACCAGATAGAACACCTTTGGGATAAATTAGAGTGGAGACTGCGAGCCAGGCCTTCTCATCCGACATCAGTGCCTGACCTCACAAATGTGCTTCTGGAAGAATGGTCAAACATTCCCATAGACACACTCCTAAACCTTGTGGACAGCCTTCCCAGAAGAGTTGAATCTGATATAGCTGCAAAGGGTGGGCAAACTCATTGAACCCTATGGACTAAGACTGGGATGTCATTAAAGTTCATGTGCGTGCAAAGGCAGGCGCCTTAATACAGTTGCAAGAAAAAGTATGTGAACCCCTTGGGATTACGTGGAGTTTTGCATGAATTGGGCATAAAATGTGCTCTGAACGTCATCTAAGTCACAACAATAGAAGAACACAGTCTGCTGAACATAATACTACACAAACATTAGATGTTGCCATGGTTTAATTGCACATAACATGTAAACATTCACACTGCAGGGAGGAAAAAGTATGTGAACCTTTGGACTTAATAACTGGTTGACCCTCCTTTGGCAGCAATAACCTCCTGTAGTTGCAGATCAGACCTGCACAACGATCTGGAGTAATTTTGGACCACTCCTCTTCACAAAACTGTTTCAGTGTAGCAATATTCTTGGGATGTCTGGTGTGAATCGCTCTCTTAAGGTCATGCCACAGCATTTCAATCGGGTTGAGGTCAGGACTCTGACTGGGCCACTCCAGAAGGCGTATTCTGTGCTGTTGCAGCCATTGTTTTGTTGAATTACTTGTATGTTTTGGGTCATTGTCCTGTTGCATCACCCATCCTCTGCAGAGCTTCAGTTGGCGGACAGATGGTCGTATGTTTTCCTGCAAAATGTCTTGATAAACTCTGGAATTCATTTTCCCATCAATGACAACAATCCGTCCAGGCCCTGAGGCAGCAAAGCAGCCCCAAACCATGATGCTCCCTCCGCCACACATAGTGTTGTGTGTTCTTCCCAAACAACTCAATCTTGGTTTCATCTGTCCACAGTATATTTTGCCAGTAGTGCTGTGGAACATCCAGGTGCTCTTTTGCAAACTTCAAACGTGCTGCAATATTCTTTTTGGACAGCAATGGCTTCCTCCGTGGTGTCCTCCCATGTACTCCATTCTTGTTTAATGTTTTCCTTATTGTAGATGTGTCAACAAAAATGTTAGCATGTGCCAGAGATTTCTGTAGGTCTTTAGCTGACACTCTGGGATTCTTCTTTACCTCATGCAGCATTCTGCACTGTGCTCTTGCAGTCATTTTTACAGGACAACCAAGCCTAGGGAGAGTAGCAACAGTGCTAAACTTTCTCCATTTGTAGACAGTCTGTCTTACCGTGGACACATGAACATCAAGGCTTTTGGAGATACTTTTGTAACCCTTTCCAGCTTCATGCAAGTCAACAATTCTTGATTGTAGGTCTTCTGAGAGCTCTTTTCTGCGAGGCATGGTTCACATCAGACAGTGCTTCTTGAAACCAGTAAACCCAAAACAGGTGTGTGTTTTTTAAGGGCAGGACAGCTGTCAGCAACACATCCAATATAATCACACTGATTGGAGTCAAGGGTGGCTCACTCCTGGCTCCAATTAGCTCTGAGAGAAGTCATTAAGCTAGGGCCTCACATACTTTTTCCTCCCTGCACTGTGAATGTTTACATGTTATGTGCAATTAAACCATGGCAACATCTAATGTTTGTGTAGTATTATGTTCAGCAGACTGTGTTTTTCTATTGTTGTGACTTAGATGACGTTCAGAGCATATTTTATGCCCAATTCATGCAAAACTCCACGTAATCCCAAGGGGTTCACATACTTTTTTGCAACTGTACTTTTGGCAATATAGTGTATATTTATATATATACTCACTGGCCAATATCCAGTGAGTTGCAGTTGTGTGGACGAAAATGCCTTGTTGATGTCAGAGGAAAATGGGCTGACTGGTTGCTACGATATTCAGATGGTAGGGTCATAATTTGGCATAAACAACATGAACGCATGGATCCATCCTGCCTTGTTTCAAGGGTTCAGGCTGCTGGTGGTGTAATGGTGTGGGGGATATTTTCCTGACACTAGCAAGGTGTACCTAATAAAGTTGCAAATAAGAATAAAACAAACCTTGTGCATTACCTCAACAATACAAAGATTTTATTAAAATGTGTACTCACAAACGTAGCAGTATAAAAAGTGTATGGTATCCAAGAGTGGATCACAGGAAATCAAGTAGTGAGGGAATCCCACAGACAGGGAAACTCTCATGAAATTCTGATGCGATTCAAAGGGAGATCCCTTCTTCCTCAACAAGATAGAGAATGCCCTCTTCTATATATACACGAGACATTTAGATGAGACATTGTATAGACCCTCCCATATGGGCTGGATATGTCATAGCAAGGTAGAGGGGTATTGGTGTCAGGGTAAACAAACTTAGGTGTAACTGATTAGGACTCAGGTTGCAATCACAATTAAAATGAAATAAATAAGTAAAAATCAGTAAGAATGATAGTGATCTATACAAAATATAACTTCTGATTAGGATTAAAAATAAGGATAAAAATTAAAATAAGATCATGCTATGACACATCCAGCCCATATGGGAGGGTCTGTACAATGTCTCACCTAAATGTCTGATATATATATAGAAGAGGGCAGTCTCTATCTTGTTGGCTCTAAGGAAGAAGGGATCTCCCTTTGAAAAAGTGTCAGCCTTTCACGAGATTCTCCCTGTCTGTGGGATTGATTTCCTGTGATCCACTCTTGGATACTATATGCTTTTTATACTGCTACGTTTGTGGGTACGCCATTTTATTTTAATAAAATCTTTGTATTGCTGAGGTAATGTGCAAGGTTGGTGTGCTTTCCTTTGTTCTTATTTGTAGTGTTGTTCAGGCTTCTCCAGCCTTACATAAGGACTGCACAACCTTTGGGTCCTTGGTAAACGGGTTCTACAGAGGTCGATTTATCCACCTGTTCTGGATCTAGGTCTCTGAATGCTGGAGATGTCTTCTTGATTTACTATACTGTGTGTGTGTATATATATATTTATTTATTTATTTATGTATGTATTTATTATTTTTATTTTTTATTTTTTACTTATTTTTTTCTTTTTAATTATTTATGTTCAATAATCCCTAGCAAACAGAGAATTTTACATGCAGATGGCTAGACAAATTTTAATTAACCGAGCATAACAGGAATGGAATGCTCATTTGCATTCTGTAACCTCCATTGAATAGAAGTATACTGTGGGAATTACCTCTTCGGTTTAAAGACAACACACGGATTACCTGAAACAAAAGCCGTCAAGGACAAATCTATGAAATCCAGGACTATCTTGGAAATCAATTCACATCATGATGAGAAATCACTTTTTCTAGAGGATGCATGACCGGACTGTGCTGGGTCACATCCATCTCTATGGCAAGCGTATTTCTTCAAGTTTTAGAGGACACACATCACACATCTCTGTAGGAGAAAAGCAATATGGAATAGTGACAGCGCATATTTGCTGACTTGGTTTACCAGGTTGCACAGGTTTCAAAAAAGTAAGATTAATCCCTGAGAGCCAGACGATGTCAGTCAATTGCCAAGAAAACTGTACAGAGAGAAAAATGGATTGTGCCATTGTGGAACGCCTTCTGAAAACGATAGTTACCTGGCAGTCTTTGTATTTAAACCTTGGAATTTAGATCAACATAACTGTTTGGCAGCAAGGGGGAGTCCAGAAATTGCAGCCATTATTTTTCTTTCTCTAAATTGTAACTCAAGCCAATTTTGTTATAGCTTTGAATAGCATGGGAATGAGTTAAAACATCTGTCATCTTTTTATTGCTGTTTCTTTTATCACATCACCCTATTTCCTATCTCAATGACTAGGTTGTGGAGGGTACAGGAAATGAAGGAAATCCTCAGTGGGGGCACAGATGGCGATAAAATGCAGACTTGTATTCAGCTTTGGTGCTATGTCCCATTAGAGGAAAATTCTCTTTAATTTTTATCTAGGTAAGGTGGGAAGTGAAAGTAAATTTATTTATTTCAGCTACTTATATAGCGCTGTCAATTTACACAGCGCCAGGGGCAGACTGACAACTCATGGCGCCTTTGGGCAATAGGGGATCATGGGGCCCCTGTGTCTTTGCTCAAACTCAAAAAGCCTATGAGAAAGGTACCAGGTGCATCTCATGGGGCCCCCTACTGACGCCAGTGCCCAAGTTTCCAAATGGTCAGTCTGCCCCTGCACAGCGCTTTACATATATATTGTACATTCACATCAGTCCCTAACCCTCAAGGGGTGTACAATCTAAGGTCCCTAACTTACATTCATACATACACATACTAGGGCCAATTTACCTACCAGCATGTCTTTGGAGTGTGGGAGGAAACCCATGGAGGCACAGGGAGAACATGCAAACTCCAGGCAGGTGGTGCCATGGTTGGGATTTGAACCAACAACCCTAGTACTGCCAGGCAGAAGTGCTAATCATTTAGCCACTGTGCTGTTCCTGATAAGACCTGAGACAGCAATAAAAACAGAGGTATTAATCCTTCCCTGCTTTATTAAAAAATGAAAAATCCTAATGAACCCATGAACAAAAATTTTACATATTGCAGCCTATCAGTTCTTTGATGTGGCGTCTGCATTCGTTTTTTAAAGGCTCAGTACAGAATCTTGATCTTGCCAGAAAGCAGTGTCCTTGTAAATTCATGTGGACTAAACTGAAATCTCACCCATGATATCTAATTCCTCAGCTATTTTCAGTGAACTGCAGAGCAATGCCCTCTATTATTATTATTATTATACAGTATTTATATAGCGCCAATAGTTCGCTCAACGCTGTACATTACAATGGGAGACAATACATGAGACAGTACAATGACAATACAGTGTGATATTCGAGGGGTTAGAGGGCCCTGCTCCTTAGAGCTTACAATCTAGGAGATGAAATAAAGATGAGTAGAGGATGAAGTGATTGTAGTCCAACTCAGGAGAGAAACCCAGGTTGGCAATATTGTTCCTCCAGAACAGGGAAATAGTATTGTCACCCTAGAACAGAAAGTGTGTTATTGCCAGAATCACCAGGTGAAAATAAAGCAGAGAGGTGTGAAAAAAAACCCAAAACTCATGCAGCCACCATATCTAAGGAAAAGCAAGCTGCAATATAATATTTTTCTGTTTTTCAACATGCTTTACAGGATAATGCCACAAAAAAATGTTTTTCATTTTTGAGTGTTTACAGGCAGGTTACACCATATGCTAGGGTTTTATACCTCATAGGGGCTCTAATGATATAGATACTCTCTTAAAAGCAAAGTTCACCTTCCCCCCCTAAAAAAATGAATTTTATTGCAAAAAACACAATACATAACCCAATTTTTTTGTAAAATATAAAAAGATGATGTTACACCAAGTATATAGATACCAGACATGTCATGCTTTAAAATTGTGCATGTCCATGCAATGTCGACAAACAATATAAATTTTACTATTCATAGGCAACGCTTTAAAAGCCTTTATAGGTTACCACTTTAGATTTCCAGAATAGGTCTAGTGCTAGAATTACTGCCCATGATTTTATATTTACGGCAATAGCTCACATGTGTGAGACAATCGCTGTTCAACTTTGTGTGCGAGCACAGGGGGATGGGGGCACTTAAATTTCTTTTTTTTAATTTTTACATTGTCTCATTATTTTTTTTTTTTCACTTTTATCACCTACCAGCATGACTTTGGAGTGTGGGAGGAAACTGGAGTACCTGGAAGAAACCCACGCAGGCACAGGGAGAACATGCAAACTCCAGGCAGGTGGTGCCATGGCTGGGATTCGAACCAATGACCTTAGTACTGCCAAGTGGAAGTGCTAACCATTTAGACACTGTGCTACCCACGTTTATAGAGAGATCTTGGGTCTATAAGACCCCAAGTCTCTCCTCTGCACTTGAAAGCATGCAAAACACCAAGATTTATGTTTTTGAATGCTTTCAGATTTTTAAAAATGGCACTGAAAGTTTCCGAGTAAACCAGAAGTGATGTCAGGTCATTGTTTCCAGTTTACTATACAGGAGAGCTGATCAAAGCCAGTTCCAGCTTGGTTTGGCTGTTCAGGTATAACCACCAAAATCCAGCAACATACGGGTACATCGCTGGTCCGGAAGTGGCTAGAGCAGAATTGAAATCTCTCAAGCAACATTAAAGCTCTATTAAAGTTCCACTCACACTATAAAAAAATAAAAGTCAGCAGCTACAAAAACTGTAGCTGCTGACTTTTAAAAAATAGCCACTCACCTGTCCCACGATCCCTCGGTATCCTCCCCGCAGCTCGTTTAACCAGCTGTCTGGTGTTGCAGGTGCTGGCGTCTTCAGTGTGGACACCCGGCTGTGACAGCTTGCAGCTTCACAGCCGGGTGCCCACTGCGCATGCACGAGTAGTGCTGCGCTTCCTGAATGGCCCCATAATCGTCTGGGACCTGTCACGTGTCCCAGAAGACTACGGGGAGGGAGGGGGGAGGACAACTTCCACTACTGATCGCCTAGGCAATCACAGCGGAGGTGGGAGCGGGTACTTGTCAATTTCAGGTACCCGCTCCCCAAAGGTGCCAATCCTTAATGAGGAGCAGAGGATCAGTCTTTAAAGCGGAACCTCCCCTTTTGGGTGGAGCTCCGCTTTAATTTTAATCTTTATGCTGCTAGCCTTAGTAAAAAGATATATATATTTATATATATATATATATATGTCATATTTGCTTTTTTTTTTTTTTTTTTCATTTCTTCAGTTGCTTCCTGGTTTCTGGCCTAGGCACATTATATCATACATCCCAGTGTTCATGGGTATTTTTTTTTCCATCTGGAGGCGGAAAGGAGGGGCTTTATCAACTAAGCACACTTGTACCTCCTGCTTGTATGCCTGAGCTAAGGGCAGATGGATTCCAGGAATTAAATGCTATATGAATCACCTGCCCTTACTTAATATGGCTGTGGCTAGAAATGCTAGGGGGTGTTTTTCAAAGTCTCTCAACAAAACCTGAGACCTGGATGGATGGGTTAGTTTGCTGTGAATATTAAAAATGAATTAAATACTGTTTTCAGTTTGTGTTGCTCAGATAAAGTTGAGTTCTGCTTTAAATTCTACAGCTTTAATTAACTGATGCTGCTGCCTTCCCCAATGGAGTTTCCACATTGTGGAATGCATGTATAATTGGGGAATCCAGCTGTAACAAT
Organism: Staurois parvus; assembly: GCF_062004578.1. Lineage (NCBI taxonomy): Eukaryota > Metazoa > Chordata > Amphibia > Anura > Ranidae > Staurois > Staurois parvus. Next base: position 5,765,935 of record NW_028318382.1, read on the forward strand.
CTGACAACTTTTTCAAGTCAGAGTCACAAATTACCGCAGGCAAACCTAACCACCTGCACAGAATCTCCTACATACTGTACAGACGACAGAAGAATCCCCAAGAAGACTAAAAGCCCAATTGTTATATATTTTTTTAATTCACTCTCTGGTCTCACAATGCACTGTGTATGTGTATTTTATACAGTCATGGCCGAAATTGTTGGCACCCTTGATATTTTTCCTGAAAATCAAGTATTTCACACAAAAAAGGTATTGCATTAACACATGTTTTGCTATACACATGTTTATTCCCTTTGTATGTATTGGAACAAATATAAAACAGAGGCAGAAAAGCAAATATGACATAATGTCACACAAAACCCCAAAAATGGGCTGGACAAAAGTATTGGCACCCTTAACTTAATATTTGGTTGCACACCCTTTGGAAAACATAACTGAAATCAGTCGCTTCCTATAACCATCAATAAGCTTCTGACACCTCTCACCCGGAATTTTGGACCACTCTTCCTTTGCAAACAGCTCCAGGTCTCTCTTATTGGAAGGACACCTTTTCCCAACAGCAATTTTAAGATCTCTCCACAGGTGTTCAATGGGATTTAGATCTGGGCTCATTGCTGGCCACTTCAGAACTCTCCAGCGCTTCTTTGCCATCCATTTCTGAGTGCTTTTTGACGTATGTTTGGGGTCATTGTCCTGCTGGAAGACCCAGGATCTTGGACGCAAACCCAGCTTTCTGACACTGGGCCCTACAGTGCGACCCAAAATCCTTTGGTAATCCTCAGATTTCATGATGCCTTGCACACAGTCAAGGCACCCAGTGCCAGAGGCAGCAAAACAACCCCAAAACATCATTGAACCTCCACCATATTTTACCGTAGGTACTGTGTTTTGTTCTTTGTAGGCCTCATTCCGTTTTCGGTAAACAGTAGAATGATGTGCTTTACCGAAAAGCTCTATCTTGGTCTCATCTGTCCACAAGACGTTTTCCCAGAAGGCTTTTGGCTTACTCAAGTACATTTTGGCAAACTGTAGTCTTGCTTTTTTATGTCTCTGTGTCAGCAGTGGGGTCCTCCTGGGTCTCCTGCCATAGCGTTTCATTTCATTTAAATGTCGACGGATAGTTCGCGCTGACACTGATGCTCCCTGAGCCTGCAGGACAGCTTGAATGTCTTTGGAACATGTTTGGGGCTGCTTATCCACCATCCGGACTATTCTGCGTTGCAATCTTTCATCAATTTTCCTCATCCGTCCACGACCAGGGAGATTAGCTACAGTGCCATGGGTTGCAAACTTCTTGATAATGTTGCGCACTGTGGACAAAGGCAAATCTAGTTCTCTGGAGATGGACTTGTAACCTTGAGATTGTTGATATTTTGCCACAATTTTGGTTCTCAGGTCCTCAGACAGTTCTCGTCTCCTCTTTCTGTTGTCCATGCTTAGTGTGGCACAGACAGACACACAATGCAAAGGTTAAGTGAACGTCTCTCCTTTTTATCTGCTTTCAGGTGTGATTTCTATATTGCCCACACCTGTTACTTGCCCCAGGTGAGTTTACAGGAGCATCACATGCTTGTAACATTCTTATTTATCCGCAGTTGTGAAAGGGTGCCAATACTTTTGTCCAGCCCATTTTTGGAGGTTTGTGTGACATTATGTCGAATTTGCTTTCTTTCCTCCCTTTTTTTGTTTTGTCCCAATACACACAAAGGGAATAAACATGTGTATAGCAAAACATGTGTTAATGCAATACGTTTCGTGAGAAATACATGATTTCCTGGAGAAATATCAAGGGTGCCAACAATTTCGGCCATGACTGTATATACATACAGAGGGCTGTGGATAAGGGGGTACCACCAGTCCTCCTATACAGGGGCCCAGGCAGCTGGGTAAATTGAATGTGGGCAGGGAGGGTAATCGGCACGATGGGGGGGTCAATAACTGGAACCGATCCCCTGTATGACTCTCTCTGCACACCCATCACCCTCCCTATGAACCACGTTTCCCCCTGTTGCTCAGGCCCCCCTCAGTGCTGCCAAGTTCCCTCATCTCCTTCCCACCGGAAGCTGCAAGCTGGGGGAAGGGTCCAGTAAATGTCACATTAACCAGCTTTCTTTCCTCAATGAACACAAGGGATCAGTACCAATCACTCACTGTGCTCAATCACAGCATAAGCATAGTAAAGTAGTCAGGTTGGATGTATGGGGCCCCATGTTTTCTAACAGCAGCCTTGTACATACACACACATAAAACATTTTTTTAAAAATAAAATCAAGTTCTCCATAAGAAATAATTTTAATCAGTGATACTGTATACAGTATATTGTCAAGCTTTTTTTACTATTGTAAAAGCTCTATCCAGACTGTGTCTTAAGGTCTAAATCTGGGCTCTTAACTTTACCTACACATGCCTTCCTCCCTGAAGGGACCCTGACAGTATGTTTTGCTATTTTTTTTTATACTTCTATACTTTATACAAAGTCTTCAAACCTGTCATGTAATGCTGCAGGGTCCTCTTTGTTTCTTTTCTGGACTTGATAGTCCTCAGTGATACAAAGATGTGATGATGTCAGTGCTGCTCTGTGCACCAATAAACTGTGAATGCAGGGCAGCACAGTGATGCCCCCTCAGGACTACAGGGCCTCGACACCCTGGCTTCACAGTTTTGCTTGGGTGTCATTCAGTCTGGAAGACTGAGGACATCTTGTGGCAGACAAGAGGTACTGTGTGGGACAAATCTGGTTTTAAGGTTAGTATTGCAGCCTGAGCCACCTGTTTATTTTTTGCATATGCTGGGAGACCCTTTTAGAATGTGTTCCAGAGTTGGGCTATAACTTGTGGCTAAAGGAACAGGACATCAAAGTGAACACAGCTGTTTTAAAATAACATTAGTGCATCATATAGGTTTTTGTATCATTTCTGTTTTCTATACCCATTGCAGGCATTTGCCTTACATTAAAGAATATGTAAACCCAACATTTCAGATTCCTGATATGTGCCTGTTGCACCATGAAAAAGTATCATGTTCCCTATTAAAATCTGACCGCACTAGGCATGAGAGCACAGCGTTGTCAGTTCTCTGGTTGTGCTGGAAACTCAGCCTGCTCTCCTCCAATGATCTGACATCTGCTCACAGCCCCCTACCCCCCCCCCCACCCCCCACGCACAGCCATTCACTGTGAAGATCAGCATGCTTCTGTTTCTTCTCCCAAGCTCAGGGGTGGCAAACTCCATTTCATTGTGGGCCGTATCAACATTATGGTTGCCCTCAAAGGACCAGTTGTATCTGTAAAACTAGATGTCCAGAACACCCCACCCCCCATTACATCAAATGTCAAGAATCCCACACCCTCCCTAATATTACCGTGCACCCCCATTGGGGGCAGAGCTGGAAAGCAGAAAGTGCAGGGTTTGGAGGAGGACCAGAGGAGGAGTGGAGTCAGTTACCCGAGTATGCTGAATGCTGAGACCAGGGGAGACAGAGATGAGGGGGTGCTGCAGCTGCATTGAGAGGTGCAGGTTTTGGCAGAGTAGTTCTGTTCTCCTCTCTGCTGCCGACTACTGAGACAAGGCGGGGGCAGAGACAAGGGGGTAACTGCAGGAGAGGTGCAAGGGCCATATGAAATGGCCTGGAGGGCCAGATTCGGCCCATGGGCTTTGTGTTTGACACCTGTACCCTAGCTCATATGCAGCAGAGAACAGAGGATATGTAATCACTTATAAAAAAAGTGTATATAATTTTTTTTTATATCTATACCCAACTGTTTTCCCTTTCATTCCTATTTTTTTTTTTTTTTTTCCTATTTACCTCTTTTCTTTCCCATCCCTTCCCACCCCCCTTTTCCCCTCCTTCCCCCCCTCCCTCCTCTCTGCAAGATCTCAAAGTCTCTCTAGGCCCAATAACTTCAAAAATGATTTCCTAGTTTAGAGTATTCTATATTTCTCTTTCAATCCTGATTTTTCCCATTTATCCCATCGCGAGTAGTATAATTTCAGCCTATCTTCCTGAGTATAATAAGATTTTTCCATTCTGCTAATCTGGTTTACACTATTGATCCAATCCTCCTCCGTCGGGACCTCCATCTTCCACCAAAACTTAGGAATCAACCCTTTTGCAGCACTTAAATAGTACCATAGGCCTGATTCTTTATATTTTTTTACTGTTGTCTCAACACTATGTAGGAGACACATGGTTGGGTCTAATCCTATGTCATTTCCAGTTATTATTTCTATTAAATTGACTATTGTCTTCCAGAAAACCTGAATTTTTGGACATTGCCACCATATGTGAAAAACCGTGCCCTCTTCCCCACATCCTCTCCAACACATTTTTGAATTCTCCCCCCTCATCCTGTGCTCAGTGCTCGGTGTAATATGCCATCGTGTCAAACATTTATAATTAGTCTCAACATCTCTCATACTAACATTCTCGTGAACTAATCTAAATATCTTATTCTGTTGATCTTCATCTATCACCACCCCCATATCTCTTTCCCACTTTGTTATAAAAATTAACTTCATGTCTGTGTACAATTCTGTGAGTATTCTATACATTTTTGTGACACCGTGTTTCCCATCTCTACGTGTTTCCAATAACCTTTCAAACAGATTCCACTCCTTTTTTAATCTCAAGGGTTTAGGAAGAGTTCCAATAAAACATTTTAATTGATGATATTTCCACTCATCTATTTTAATAAACAAATCTCCTCCCCTTTCTTTTAATTCTTTAAGTGTTCTCAGTTCCCCCTCTACCAAAACGTCTCTCAATTGGATATCTTCCTTTTTAATCCTTCTCCCTGATATCTCATCTTTTCCTGGAGGGAAATACTCCGTGTTTGCAAGAGGCATTAATATAGAGTTGAATTCCCCTTTCATATACCTATGTAAATTATCCCATATCCTTAAAACATTTAAAGTGTAAGTGCTTGTGCTCTCTTTAATTCTTCTATAATGTGCTGGAACCCATATCATCTTACTCAAATTAATTCCACTCAGTTCATTTTCTATTTTTACCCAACTTTTCCCCTTTCATTCCTATTTTAAACTGAATAAGTTGTTTTACAAGGTGAAGGTTTACAATAATGCTGTACTAGGTTTCAAAATCTGCAGGCAAACACAGGAAGCCTATCCAATGCCTGAGTGCTACAGAATAAAAAGGGCAAAAGTAGTGTCTCTGTGTAGATGGGGGGAGGGTGAACAGCTGTCAGTCTCTCACCACAATGAATGGGCTGTCAGCAGTCATTACAACAACATTAGTAAGGAGAATGGATTTTCCCGTGACTGTAGAGAGTATCATTGGACAATATTGATCACACTGCAGTTTTAGGAAAGAAACGAGAAATGGTGTCTCCTCCACTCCTTCATATTTAAAACACCCCTGGGATTGTGTGCACACTGTTTTGCCAATAGAAAGTGGTGCAGAGGTTCCGGCTCAGCACTGTTACTGGGAAGACAAAGAATAGAGATGTTAAATATACCACTTCCATTAACAGGATGATTCTTATACAGTGAGTGTTGTGGAAAAGAAAGCACAATTATTAGAGCTGTGGAAATCACCATTTAATAAAGTCAGCCATTGACTCAAGCCATTTGTCTAATTTTTTTTTGTCTATGATGGAATGAAGAAGGGTTTGAACATCTGTCCGGTTTTTATTGCTGTCTGGGGAGATGACAATGGAAGAAAGGAAATTTCATAACAGGACAAAGACAGCAATAAGAATCAGACAGACCTTTCTATCCTCATCTCTACTGAAAACAGCATTTTTATTTCTGTTGTGATCCTGTTAGAGATTTCCCTTTACATCCTGTTCTAGCAACATCAACATTCTAGCAAATCTCCACTGAGAGAAATTCAAATCTAAAGTGTTGAAAATGACCAGCACAAAAAAAACGTAACTTTTACTGAAGCATCTGAAAACAAAATAAATGCATCCTATTAATGTTTTGCAAGTGTACAATCCAAATGCACATGTTCCTGCGTTACAAAATGGCTGTGTGTATAAGTGGGTGCTGCAGCGACCGTCGGCTGGAGCCGAACAGAATCAGCAAGGGAAAATGATACCAGCACACCGAGGATCACCAATATGGGTCCAAAAGTTTTAATGAAAGATCACATAGTTACAGCAAGGCAACGTTTCAGAGTCTCGCAGGACCCCTTCATCAGGCATGTGACCACACATGCCTGATGAAGGGGTCCTGCGAGACTCCGAAACGATGCCTTGCTGTCACTAAGTGATCGTTCATTAAAACATTTGGACCCATATTGGTGATCCTCGGTGTGCTGGTGACATTTTCCCTTGCTATTAATGTTTTGGGGACCAGCAGGTCCCCTTTCTATGGAAAAGAGAACAACATATGCCTGAAACATCAGTGGAATGCAGTTTTTTTGTTCTAAGACAGGAGTGCTTAACCTGTGGCCCTTGGAACCCTCTAATGTGGACCTCCACCTCAAGCTGAATGCAGGAGTTTTGGTGTGATTTCAGAAAGTTGTCCACACCTGCAAGCTATAAAAGTCTATGGCAAAGCACAGCTAATCCTCTGGAAAGCCTCATGTGCACTGAGCTGCATCGACGATGTGCGAAAACCACAACGCATCAGTGTGAAAGCAGATTTATAGGGGCTCAGGACAGTAAGGGCTTGTTTACATTTGCAGTTTGGGGGTGGTAAAACCCCATAGTTGAGACGTGGTTTTAACAGCTCCCCCCCAACCATTTGTGTAGCGTCGGGGGTCACAATGGTGACCCCGACCCATGCAGCCTCCCTGTCACATTCTGTTTTACATTTGGAAAGGAGGGGAGGTGCATATACACGAAGCAAACCTCTCCATTTTCCTCCTGCAACCACTTAAAGCTGGTTTCTCCTCCTCTCCCTCCTGCTGACATTCAGTCGCTATAGGAGGGAAAAAACACATTTAAATTCCGAACCATTTAACTTCATTGTGGCCCATTAGCAGTTACCAAATCACGTAATTGGCTCTTTAAAAGGTTGAGCACCCCTGTTCTAAGGGAACAACAGAAGGGTATTTTGAGTAATGTTTTGTCATAGTGTCACTGCCTACACATATAATTGTTTGAGAAAAGGCTAAAAGGAAAACTATATCAATATATGTTGTTAATTTTAGAAATAATATTAAAGTATAACTAAAGAGAAACTTTTTTTAGTTTTAGATAGGTGTTTAATCCCTTTCTACTCTACTATCAGGTTTGTATTGCTGTCTGTGTCCCTGTTAGGGCAATTCACCCTGCTTACCATTGTCACAGAGAGTGAAAGTGAAAGAAAATCCTACATTTGGGGTTGTCATCAGAACTGGAATAGCAGGAGAATCTTTCCATGGGTGTACTAGTTCTGGTGACAACCAAGGATTCCCTCACTTTGAAAGGCTTTCCTATCATTTCCTGTTTTTGCGACTGGACAGGAAGTGAAGGGAAGTCTCCCCTATGGAACACTAATGGCAAAAAAAACCTTTCCTTACTCCAACCCCCCCCCCCAAAAAAAAAAAGTTTTGCTTTAGCTCTGCTTAATACTGGGTGCCTCTATCATGCTATATGCAGAGCATTCTGGGCTAATAAAACAGACCAGCAACAGCTCCTCACTTGTGACACCTATGAACTAACCTCCAGGAGGTGTGTGTATTCCTTCTCTAAGCCTGGGTTCACACTGATGCGGTCCGGAATTTGCAGCATTTTCTGTCAGGATCAGAATCGCACCCCATTCATGCGAACTGCTGCAGGTGTGTATGTTAAGTTAACAACACCCTGAAATCGGTCCGCAAAATGTAGTGTGATGTGCATAATCAGATCGCATAGGTGTGAATACCCATGCGATCTGATTCTAGTGCGGAACAAAAAAGGGTCCTGCACGTTTTTGGTGCGGGTACGGTGCGTTTAGTGCCATACAAAATGTATGGTTCCAATCGGACCGCACACAAATTGTATGTGATTTGCACAGGAATGCAGTGCGGTTCCTGTGCGAATCACATGCGATGTACTGCACTGCATATATGTGAACCCGGGCTAAATCACTCAACTGTGCTTATGTTCTGAATAGTACTGAACAGTTTGTGCTCAGATTACACTCTCTTTACAGCATAGATAGCTGCAGGAATTTTGCAGTCAGCAGGCTCTAGTGCTACAGCTGATGCCTATGAGTGGTACATATTATAGTCCAAGCCTGCTAAAGGCCTGGTAGTGCGGGCCTGTTGTAACAGACGCCAGACACCCTCGACTGGGTGTCTCCATCAAGAAGCTGCTTCTCAGGCTCTGGAACATGAGACCAGTGAATCTGGCTATCGTTACCCCAAGATCCAGATGACACCAGATTTGAAGTAAACCAGAGGTAGACTACTTTATTTGAACACAGATACAAGATATATACACTCAGGGGACAATCCCCCTCCCTGCATAATGGCACAGGGCAGGGCAATCTACATTTAGTAACAAGAGACACACAGGTATTTAAACTTCACACCAGCAGACAGTCCCATCAGGAGGGAGGGCTGCTGGAGATACCCCCCACTAAGCAAATACACATAAACACATACATCCCATAATAGTTTGCTCCCAAGCCAGACAAACAATAGAACAATAGGATGCAGCCACATAACATTAAACAATCAACAACCCCACCCCACCTATCTCCTAAACATGTCTACACAGTCTGAGACAAAGCCCACACAATATTAGGACAGATCACCCTGTACCCCTAACTGGCACAGGGTGATTTACACATAAGAGGGATATGGGGAGCTGAGACAGGAGTCTCCCCACCTCTCCAAAGTGAGCTGGGTTCCATGGGCCCCCCACCAAAAGTGACTTCCGTCACACCTGTGTTTACATGGGCACAGGAACCCGTTCATTCGAATGAGCTGCTTTGTCCATGTTTCATGCAAGGAAAAGGTACATACACCTTTTCCAAAACACATCTGTACAGAAACATCATGATCCTTATGACCATGCGGTTCCTGTGTGGTACCCGCATCCACGATCGGGCTGCAGAATGAGATGCATGGGGGTGCTGTTCACAGTGAATGGCACCCCCCCCCCTGCATTTTGTAAAAGAAACGCAATGCTGCTGTGGGTGGTTGCAGGTCTGGGAATAGGTGTGATTCCTGCACCCGTAACCAGCCCTCAGTTGCAGGGCTAGTGTGAACCAGGGGAAGAAAAATAATAATAATAAATAGCCAAGCTATTTAAAAAAAAAATGCAGCTCATGCTACAATACTCACCTTCTCTCCAATGTCCCCCTCTCTGCAATTCAGCATCAGTCCTCTTTTATATTTTCTTCTTTTAAATTATTCTAATATAAATTGTTCTCTTATAAATTGTGGGTAGCACAACACAAACATTGGCTGCTATTTTACCCATCAAAGGATTTGTATTGGTATTTCTGTCTATCCATTTCTGATATTTACACAGCTCTGCCATACAGCACAGCCCTGTCTATCAGGGCAGGAGATCTGAATTGTCTTTGCTGCAGTTAAATAACCCCTGAAAGTTTCTTCTCTCACCTCTTTCAATATGTCCTCTGCTATCAGCATGTTCCTTCTTGAAACCTGGACACAACCGACTGACCTCTTCTTCTGCTTTCCCTTTTCTCAGTATGAGCTCTGTTGTATAGGGGATTGCAAGATGCAAGATACGAATTCACAAGTCGATACTTACACTACTTTTATTTTAAAAAAATAGATACATTGATATGTTATTGAAGCCATACAACATAGTACATCAGTTCGATGTCAGTCAGGAGTGACAGGACACTTTCTTCTTCATATTCCTAGCAATGGTCACTTAAAATGGCAACTGCTAAGCTATGCTTTTCTATTTCTACTCCTGATTACACGTGCCGAATAAAGTGCAAGCACAGGAAAAGCTTAGAAATCATTCAAAGGTCAACGAGAAGGCATGCTCAAAGTATGCATAATGTCAGATTAATATGGTGCGGACACTGGATTATCTAACGTGGCTGTTCACCTCTAGGGAATCTGCTTGATTTTTTTTTAATCAGATTGCTCATCTCTAAGGCTCCATGTACATGGGACACTTCTGAATGATGGAAACTGACTGCTGGAAAACGTAGGTTAAAAAAAGTCTGTTTAGCCGCGTTTGCATACCACGTTTATGAGCGTTTATGAGCATTTGCATTTAGAAGCGTGTTTTAAAGATAACCTCAGGAGACCTTCCAAAATGCCCACATTGCACTGAAAAACAGTTAAAAATTAACTATTTCACACATTTTGAGAGAAATAGAGAGAGCAGAAGCAGAGAGAACAGTATTTGTTGAGATTAACGGTCTTTTTTTTTTTTTTTTTTGTGGTGTTTGGATGTGTTCCAGCTCATTTCTGTGCAGAAATTATTGCAGCAGTGTCTAACATTTTCTTTCATGCGAAATCTCAAAGTATGGTGTACCATGTCAATTTGAGTACCGGGAAAACGCTTTGCATGCATTTTTCATGATAGCATCTGTAAATAGAAGAGTTAAAAAAAATTTCCAAACGAAAATGCATATAAACATGGTTAACCACGTTTACAAGCGTTTGGCATTTGAAACGCTGATAAAATCTACTCCGGAACGCAAGTTTGGTGCGCTGAAAAAAACGACTGTAAACTCAACTGCCTGTAAATGACATAGTGTACATGGACACATAGGAAAACATGAGGGTGAGTTCGGGGGCTGCTGAAAAAACTGCAGAAAAGCTCCTGAACATGAGTTTATCAGCTGCAGTGTACATGGAGCCTAATAGTATTTGTTTTCTCATCTCTAGTTAAAAAAAAACAATATTTCAAGTCAGCGGAAGATGAATACCAATTGATAGCTGTGGATCAGTACGATATGCAAATTGTTCTTTGCATATATATGCTATAGCACCAATGCACTAAAACAAACAAGCAAGGGCCTCAGTTAATAGGATACAGGCATGGAGAGGTTAATATTGATTAACTTTCCCTGAGTATATCGATTCTGTACAAATACTCACCAGAGAAAACCCTCCTCCAGACCTGTATCCTCAGTGGTCCTATACCAGTCCTCTCACTCCCTTCTCTTGCCCCTATGTCCATATAATAGGTTGAAGGAGAAGCCTCAGCATTTTAGGATAAAAGCCTGATTAATTTCCATGCCAATGCCTTGACTATATATCATTGTGCAGGAGCCTCACCCTCTCCTTGTCCTGAAGAACTCTTAATGCAGGGTGGGGACTGGTGCCAGCGCGTGGCCTCACTCCCTGCTCAGCTGATTGGAGGAGACCTCCTCTTCTGCAGAACTGGCTGATCTTCACAGTGAATGCAGATACAACCTCTACAGTCTCTAGTCCCATATCACTGCACGTTGCGTCATTTCACTGTAATATCTCATAATATAACTCTCCTCTGCAACCTGCCAAAACACGGCTATCAATAATTGAATGCAGTCTGCAAGGGCACTTTTCAACCATTTAATTGCATCCAAAGTATTTTATTTGCTGGCTGTTAATTATAAAAAGGCTGCCTTTGTTGTCTACTTCACCAAGGACTACTATCTAATCTCATATTTGATTTCTGCTGTGAAAAAGTATAGCTATACATGGGACACTTTTCATTAAAAGTAGCCAGTACAGCCTACATTGATATTTCAATTTAAAGCACAGCTCCGCTTTATAATATTAATACTAAAATCTATCACTTTCAGGAATAAAAAAGCAGCTCTTGCTGCAATACCAAGCCAATGGCTGGTGCTATCTCCCACTGACTCACTGCTCTTTGATCCACCGCCAGTTCTCTTTTAGGGGTGCAGCATCATTCAAACCAATTCCTGAGATATCAGCGTGTGTAGAACCCACACCTTGTTGGTACATCATTAAGCCACCCTGTACTCACAGGAGGATGGTGAAAAGAACAGCACTTTACCATGGTGTGGTACCATCCCCTGCAGCATTCAGGACCCACCCACAATTGGTGGAGGAAGATGACCCACAACATCACGCAACTGTACAAAAGACCCACAGAAACATGTCTATTTATCAATGTTTTCATCCAAGATTCATAAAAATTTTACCACAGATTAACTTCATTTTAACCCAAGATACAGATCAAAAAATGTTTGAATCTTGGGTGAATATTGCATGCATCGTGGATTAAAATATTCATAAATAGCCCCCTATATGTATGCATACATTTTTCAAGAATAAAAAGAGTACATTTTGTTTGAGCCAGAATTCTACTTGAGCATGAGGGAATTGGCAAACATTTAAAGCTCACTTAAAGCTGGTAATACATTATGCAATTTTCTTATTCAATATCCTTTAGATTTACCTTCAACTATGTAGTGCAATGGCCAGACTGATTGCATACAAATTGAAAGTGTTTATTTTTGACCTCATATTATATTGTTTTGATTAATCTATAGGAAATGTATCCAAGAAGATTGTATAATGCATTGCCAGCCTTAAGCTGGCCATACATTATACAATTTTTTTGTACAATTTCTTTTAGATTTATCTTCAATTATGTAGAGCAAGGGCTTGACTGACTGCATACAAATTGAAAGTCTGCTTTCACCTTCTCTGCAATACATGTCTATGTGAGAAAGTTTTGCTTAGGGGTGTGGCTGTTACTCAGCTCTGCAAGCACAGGCCACTGCAGTTTGAGAGCAGGAAGCAACATTTTCACTAACAGAAAAAAAGTAAAGCATTTTCATCAAAAAATCATTCACAGATTATTATATACATGGATACAGGACTATATAGAGACACAAAGGAATAACATGACAGCATAAGTGACTAGCAGGAGACAACTATGACTGAGCATGGTGGCAAGGAAGCAATCTTGGCATTTACAGCCTGCCTGCTTACTATCTCTTATTATTTATTTCAGTATTAATCTCAGACATCTGAATGTCCACTGCTCAAGCCAGTATAGTTGTCAAGATACATTCCTTATCAACAACCTTGAATCAGAGCATGTAAAATACAAGCCATTGTGATCCCTGGTTTCAGGTTTCTGAGTCCACTGCAGCCTTGCTTAAGCAAACTGTTTTAAAGCCTTGTACACATGATGAGAATATTGGACAAATGATCATCTGTTTTTTTTGCTTGCTAGTCTCATATCAAAAATGAAGAGGTTACAACATTTATGAAAATTCTCGAAAGACAGTATACAACTTTGGAAGAGATGTATTGTATTGTAATGTATTCTTTCATTTCTAAGCATGCGTGTCCTTGGTCACTCTATTTTTTTCTGATGAATACTGTACTTAATAAACGAAAATTGTTCTTTCTGGTATTGTATTAGAAAAATGTTTGTGCTTATCCTTTAGGATATTTTCGCATTGACCTGTCATGATTGGCTTTTGAAAGCTGTGTACTAACTATCACATTATCAGATGTTTGCTGCAAAAGCGATATTTTTCAGCTGATTTTTTTTTCATCCTTTGCACAAAATCACTTCTAGGAGAACATCATAAATAAATCATGAGAAACAAAAATCATTAACCTTTAAAAGAAAAAAAAGGGGGGAGAACACCTTGCCTCTTTATACAAGCTACTACATATTAGGAGATTCAGGTATCCCTCCAAAAAACATGAAAAAAATATAACTGTGCATACTAGAAGAATTCATGAAAGTCAAAATAATATATTCAACAAAACTTTTTTTGTTTGACAACTCAGGATAAGTGCTTAGAATCCCCACCTCCACCCCCTACATGTTAAAACCAATTAAAAAGTAGAAAAAGCCCCAAAAACAATGAATTTGTTGGCATGTGATGATGCACATATATTTGCAATTTGGAAAAGCAGGTAAACTGTGCATTGCATTAGATAGCATAAACATCCAGGTTCCTGGAAATCAGGTCAGATGACATGTATAGCACCCTGGGTGCCTTAAATCAAGCCATGCAGGTGTAAATAAAATATTGATCCAGCTGATACTTTGGTGAGTGCTCCTCCTGTCTTCTAGGCCACATTATAAACCTGGGAAGCTAACTATCACAATGATGGGCTTAATAGGACAACTGACTGATCATATGGTCAACTGTTAGGGCCATATTGGTTGGCTGGTAAGTGTTGCTGGGAAATCATTTTTTTGTCTGTGATGTGCATTGACACATCACAGACAATGTTAAAACCAATTAAAAAGTAGAAAAAGCCCCAAAAACAATGAATTTGTTGGCATGTGATGATGCACATATATTTGCAATTTGGAAAAGCAGGTAAACTGTGCATTGCATTAGATAGCATAAACATCCAGGTTCCTGGAAATCAGGTCAGATGACATGTATAGCACCCTGGGTGCCTTAAATCAAGCCATGCAGGTGTAAATAAAATATTGATCCAGCTGATACTTTGGTGAGTGCTCCTCCTGTCTTCTAGGCCACATTATAAACCTGGGAAGCTAACTATCACAATGATGGGCTTAATAGGACAACTGACTGATCATATGGTCAACTGTTAGGGCCATATTGGTTGGCTGGTAAGTGTTGCTGGGAAATCATTTTTTTGTCTGTGATGTGCATTGACCTTCTATGTGCACCTTACTGCTAAGGTTGATTATAGGTTGGGATGGTTACCATGGATGCACTGGATGCCTTTGCTATCATTTTGTATAGCTGGGCTTCACGTGTGTCCCTGTACTTTTAACTAGGGATGGGCTCCACATAGGCACACCTGTACTCTATCTGTTCATTGATACATGTGCTCCTACAATGGAGACTTTGAAAATTTGAGTTAGGTCCACAGTATACAGAGGACCCTTGATGCAGGATAGTGGCTTACGCATGTATTTGCAAATGTGTGCAAACAAAACCCTCTGTTTTTAACACAAATTCTTAGACAGGGCCATATTGGTTGGTTCTCAGGCTGGCTGGTAAGTGTTTCTGGGATTTCCTTATTTGTCTGTGACGTGCATTGCCCTTCCATGTGCACCTTACAGCTAAGGCTGGTTATAGGTTGGTACAGTTGCCATTTTTGTGCAGTTATATATCACATGGTGCCAATCATGGTTTAGGTAATTTTATCACTTCAATTTCCCTTTAAGGCCCCATTCACATCTAGCACTTCATGAATGAGGGATTTTTTTGCATGTTTTCAAGCGACATGCTTGGAGCACCCCATTCATTTCAATAGGCTGCCCTACACGTGACAAACATGCCAAAGTAGCTTGTGTATCTTTTTGGGTGTTGAGCTCCATTCATTTTTTAACCATGCTTTTTGAAGCATTTATTGAGTTTTTTTTGTGTATAAAAATTCATGCCTGCTTGCCACATAACATATAAAGCCATTTATAACTCTGCCCCAAATTACATCACCAATCTTGTCTCCAAATATCACCCAAACTGTACTCTCCGCTCCTCACACGACCTCATGCTTCTAGCTCCCTTGTCTCCTCCTCCCATGCTCATCTCCAGGACTTCTCCAGAGCTTCCCCCATCCTCTGGAACTCTCTACCCCAATTTATCAGACTATCGCCTACTCTGCTCACTTTTAGGCAATCTCTGAAAACCTCTCTCTTCAGGGAAGCCTATCCTGCTCTCAGCTAATAATGGAACCTTCTACTCTTCCTACCAGTCCATCCCCCACAGTTGCTACCTTTTGTACCACTTGCCCCTCCCTCCTAGATTGTAAGCTCCAAGGAGCAGGGCCCTCCTAACCCTCTTGTATTGAACTATATTGTTGCTTATATTGTAAAACGCTGAGCAAACTGTTGGCGCTATATAAATCCTGTATAATAATAATAATAATAATTTAGGCTGCCATTAACAATGAATGACACAACACTAATTTTTTGCATGTTCACAAAATACCAAGGTGTGAATGGGGCCCAAACTGAGATGGCTATCTATCTTTAGTATGGTAGCAGCGTTTTCAGGGTAACAATATCAATACCTTCCTTTCACTGGTCTGGTGTTGCTTTCATACCTGACTTGTGTTCTATGTATGCAGTGTGTAATGTTTGTATATCATGTTGCCATTGGCAAATTGGGCACTTTTTCCCATGTGATCATGTGAGCACTATACAAGACAATATCTATTGACCTAAGGCAGCCTACTTTGCTGTGGTACTCAGCTAGCGTACAGGAGGCAATATAAATTAGGTATCCAAGCCAAGTAATGTATAAATCAGACAAAATGCCAGTTCTTTAACCTTTCCTTTAATGGCTGTCCTGGTGTTCCAGTAAATACATAATAGCATGGTTTAGAATAATTACTTTATAATATTCACAATAATATTTTCTAAACTTCCAATAACTAGCACATTTTAATTTAATTAATGTCAACAGTTACAGTTAATGATTCCTAATTACACAGTTGAGGGATTCACTTAGATTTTTTTTTACCATAGATGATTAATTAACAGACAAGTACTATGCATTGATATTATCTGAGTTTTGTCTGTGTTTAACATTGTAATTCATATGTTAACTTTCTGGGTAGCAAAATTCATTTCATTGAAGAAACAATGTGTATTTCCTTTGTTACTTTGCATACAAATTATAATAACCATAGGGCACAGTTTTGTACATCCATCACATCAGTATAATTATAGTTGTGATTCTGTGCCCAGTAAACACAAAACAATAATAATTGCATTCTAATAATAGATTCCTAGCTCTTTCTTGACTTGCTGAGTGTTTTATACCATGCTTCCCTGTCATTTTGCTGAGTACCAGCCTCCTGCCTAATTAAAGATTTAAAATCTTCTAGGAGGGAGAAAAATATTTTTTTTCTACTTTAATTAAATTTCATGTATTCAGCAAAGTTGTTGTGTTATTAGGATTACACTGGTGAATCCATGGAACTTTTATTTTTCAAGCTGCCAGATGGATAATGCCATTAGTAAGAGCAGTCAAGGTCGGTCTCCTTGCTAATGTGATGCAGTCAGGACTAGTGATAGGGGCTGATTTATTAAAACCAGGTGCAAAATCTGGAGCTGTCCTGCATGGTAGCCAATCAGCTTCTAACTTCAGCTTGTTCAATTAAGCTTTGACAAAATAAAAAATGGAAGCTGATTGGATTCTATCCAGATTTTGCACTCTCCATGTCTGATCTGTCTGGTGTAGTCAGGACTGGTGGTCCTAGTGCCGCAGTTATAAATAATAAAAAGAAGAATTCCATCAAAACAAGCTGTGCCACCAATCTCAATAACCAAATTTGTATAGTTTATTAACCACTTGCCGACCAGCCACAGTACATATACTGCGGCAGGTTGGCACCAATGCGCAAAATCACGTATATATGTGATTTTGCATTTCAAGTAGGGGGCGCGTGACCGCCCTACCCACACCGCCGGTCGTGGCTGGGGGTGTCAATCACCAGGTCTTGGCAGGTGATTACCCGCCGGAGCCAGGCGATTATTGGCAAACACTGACAGGGAGCACGGCTGCATTGTTTACAATGCAGCTCTTCTCCCTGTCAGTTTGAGCACACTGATCTGGATCGCTGAGCTCAGCCTTCCGGATCAGTGTGCTTACAATGAAGCACACACACCCTGCCCCCTAGTGAAACACTCCCCTCAGTGTTTTTTTTTGCACTGATCATTGTATTGGTGTCACTGGGGATGTCAGTGACCCCAAGTCAGTTCCCCCCCCACTGTCAGAATGTCCGCCGCAGTCCCGCCAGAAGTCGCTGATCACCGCCATTATTAGTATAACAAAAAAATCCCAGTATCTATACCGCCATTTGTAGACCCTATAACTTTCATGTAAACAAATTAATTTACATGTATTGAAATTATTTTTGTGGCAAAGATATGTTGCAGAATACATTTTGGCTGAAATGTATGACGATATTTGATTTTTAAATTTTTACTGGACATGTTTTATTGCAAAAAGTCCAAAATACTTTTTTTCTCAAAATTGTTTGTCTTTTTTTTTATAGCGCAAAAAATAAAAAACCTCACAGGTGATCAAATACCACCGAAAGAAAGCTCAATTCATGGGGAAAATGATGTAAATTGTATTTTGGAGCAGCGTTGCATGACCGCCCAATTGTCAGTTAAAGTAACACAGTGCCGTAACACAAACCGCTTTTTGCACAGAAACTCACTTGTTATATATATAACACAGCAAGCCCTAACCCATAAAACCATCTAGGTGTATATTGCCTATAGTGGCAACACATTCTCCCCAGTACAGCACACATGACATGGAAGCAAAACAAAATGATGGTAAAGATGTATGCTTATGATAATTTTATGTATTGCCTGCCCTGGAGATCAGGGGCTTAAAGTGTATCTAAACCCAAAAATAATAAAGAAATATATTGCAGCTTACCAGGCCTTCAATGCATTGCCTGCATTTATTTTATTATTTCAGCCTTTTTCCCTTTATTGTAACAACAAAATCCTGTAAATAACACACTTCCTGTCACTGGGTGGCTAAGTTCTCTCCTCCATTGTATCTGTGGAGTTAGCCAACTGCCTTAGGGGGAAATTCCTCTTACTTCTGGGACAGGAAGTAAAGGAAATCTCCACAATGGTATAAAGATAGATAGAAATGTACTAAAAATATTTTGTGCTGTACAAACACTTCAACAGGTAAAAATTCACTTAGAGTTATGATTGGCCATACTATCATGTATCATCTAGTCACCATTAGTTTCTCTGTTTAGTCATGTCTGGTTACAGGAAATGTATGATTGTTTTGTAGCATTAGTTTCACTTTTATCTACAGTTGCAAGAAAAAGTATATGAACCCCTTGGGATTACGTGGAGTTTTGCATGAATTGGGCATAAAATGTGCTCTGAACGTCATCTAAGTCACAACAATAGAAGAACGCAGTTTGCTGAACATAATACTACACAAACATTAGATGTTGCCATGGTTTAATTGCACTCCACGTAATCCCAAGGGGTTCACATACTTTTTCTTGCAACTGTATAATACTTTGCATTACAGGATCAGATGTTGTAGCTTAATGTGGTTGTAAACCTCAGACATTAATATGAAAAAAGCATATTCCTATAAGGACCATAAATGCTCAGCATATAAAATTCCAGTGTTGATAGCTTTGAGTCCTCTTCAAAAGGATATTCCTTGTGTTATAAACTTGTACCACTCAGGATAGAATGCAGTAAGTTGAAAAATGGTTTAGGCCCCACGTAGAGATAATGGCGTGTAATAAGAAGAAATGTAACATTATTTTACTGTGTGATGAGACACCTAGCACCTGTTAGGTCATTCACTGTGTGCGCTGCTAGTATATCATGCATCTGTGACTGAAGTTGCTAATTTATTTGCGGTGTCTTGAGGTACAGTATCAAAAGGTTATGACGGCATATACAGTTTCCGGGAAAACATCATCTGAAAAGCATAAGCGTGGTTGACATGGGCAACTGACAGAAAGAGAAAAAAAGGACGTTGCTCAGGATTGTGACCCGAAATAAGGAAACAACTTCTGCAAAACTGACTGCAAAAATCAGTCGCTGTCTTCCAAAGCCTGTGTCCACAAAAACTGTGTGGAGGGAACTCTAAGATCAAAACATTCATGGTGATCTGCAATTATCAAACCATTAATAACCAATATTAATGTTCAGAAGAGGAGAGAGTGGTACAACATCCATAAATTGTGGACTATCCATCAATGGAAGACTGTAATATGGTCCGATAAATTGAGCTTCACACTGTTCCCAACCACTGGAAGTGTTTATGTGTGGTAAACAGCATCCCAAGCTTATGAGCAAGACTGTCTTTTACCAACGGTAAAGCATGGTGGCAGCACAATGTTTGTATTCTGCAGGCCCCACCATCACCTTGAAAGGTAGAGTCACTGCTAGTGACTCTGTACAAATTTTGGCCACCCATGTCCACCCATGATGTAGACATCGTTTCCCAAAGACAGTGCCATTTTCTAAGACAATAATGCTCCCATTCACAAAACTGGTGTTGCCAATTCATGGTTTGATGAGCATGCAAATGAAGTCTTGCGCCTTCCCTGGACCTCAATATCATAGCGCCAATATGTTCAATTTTGGAGAACAAGGTTCGGGCTCATTGCTTCGTCTCTGGTATCTCTGCGAGAACTGGAACAATTTTTGCATGAAGAGTAGTATCAGTTTCCATTATCCACCTTCCAAGACTTATATCTGTCAATTCCCAGGAGAATTCAGACTTTCTTGGATAGCAAATGCAGTTCAACACTATATTAGGTAAGCATTTTATTTGTTCTGGCACTTCCTCAATTTTATCCAACCCTTGTATATACATATTTTGGCCTCAGTTTTGCATTATATTTGAGTATACATGTACTCAATTTTCAGTGTGCATGTACATTGGTATTAAAGGGATAGTTTACTTTTACAGAACAAATTATAAATGTAAACTAACACTGTACACCCTCCCAGTCCCTGCTGCACTTACCTCTGGATATCCTTAGCTGTCAGAACCCCTGCAGCTACTCTTTGAATCCCTGTTTTTTGCCTATCTGTGCAGTGCTTTTGGGATGGAGCAAAGTGATTCACTGTGACGGCCCTAACCAGTCAGGACTGCTGTGCTTCATCCCGGAAGTGCTGCACAGGGAAAAAAGGGAAAAGCAGTGATTTCAAATTCCTGGACCACTGGAGTGGCTGCGGGGGGGGGGGGGGGGGGGGGTTCTGATAGCTCAGGATCACCTGAGGTAAGTACAGAAACAATCTGACAGCAGTTTCTGAGCAGCAATAAAAAAAATGGTGTGGGGCTGCATGGTCACAGACTCCAGGCATAGGAATACCAGTTCATATATTATGCTGAGCAGATTACTTTAAGGGGAGTAAAGACTCAATCTATACGCTTACATTTGGCATAAAAAATTAAGAATATTGCAGTAGTATTAATTATTAGTGAGCTGGTGGATTAGGATGTGGTATATTACATTACTGAAGCAGATATTTCTTTATTATTAGGCACATAATTGTGTAAGAAAATCACATTTTCTCTGTTATAGTTATATATAGCATCAAATCTTATTAAAGCTATTTGAGGATAGGCAATATGCTGACTACCAGAGAATCAATGGAACTAAGTATTTGTATGCAATAAATGGTATGCTTTGCTTTTCTATATTTTAAATCTATGTTATTATCATACATAGTTTTCACAGTGTGGATTCAGTATCCATATTCTACAAAACTACAATAAACTGAGCACTGAGGGAGTTTACACTTGCTTGTGTCCAAGGCAATCTGCACAGAAATATAGCTAGTGCAGTCATCCAACAAACACTATGGTATTTATATAGTATTAAACTGTCGATAAACTCCTTATGCAAACATACTCAAATAACACAGTATTTCTACATTCTTCACAGTAGAATTTCCAACCATGACCCCATACTTGGCAAGGTGGTGGCTTAGTTGACACCAGGATAACAGTTGTTTAATATAGTCAGTAAAGCAGAATCTGTTAAAAAAAGGTAAAAGAAGTAAAATTACAATAATTGAACACTAATCTCAGAACTGTACTGCCGGGGAATACTCACTGCTTACAACAGGAGCATCCCTTGACAATCACAACAGGTCTCATTGGGATAAAATAAAATTAACAATATCTGCGCTGACTGGTGATACAAAGCAGCTGACACAAATAGGTAGTATAAGGACCTATAAGATAACTGAAAATGTGAAGTTCAGTGCACAACATATGAAAAAATGATTAAAACATATAAAAAAATGATATAGAACAACATAGCAAATGAATGTCCGTTAGAACAAACAGTGCAAACCAGAAATAAATTATATGAAAAAGCGATGAAACAATGTCCATCAACCACTATAAAAGTGCTCTTGCTTGTAGTAAAACAACTCCAATCCACTGTATATATGCCGTCACCGTCTCCCAGTGAATTGAAAACTCACCAGAAATGATGGCTGCCACTACAACAAAATAAACGCCCATAAGTTTAAGCAGGACCACAAAAGTCTTGATGTGAAACTATTTGAATAAGTGTCATTCTGTCTGGCTGGGCTGTGGTGAAATAAAGCTCACTAGGAGAAAAATATATACTTTCAATAGTGTAGTATTTATTAGATAGTGAATACAAATGTATAAAACAAAAAAGAATATAGAGAAATGGTCAGCTTACATGAACAGCTGCTGATGAACAGGGATCGTGCAGCGGCATGACTTCGGCACTGATAACTCCCCAAACTGGAGTTGTTATGCTACAAGCAAGAGCACGTTTATAGTGGTGAATGAACATTATTTCAACACTTTTTCATATAACTTATTTCTGGCTTGCACTATTTGTTCTCATGGACATTCGCCACCAAGCTAGCCTTGCTCCCCCCGGAACTCACTTGGTGCGCACATGGTGTGGGATGGGAGGTGAAGGGGTCAGCGCGGGGGGGTGAGGTGGGGACTCAAAGGCCTGTGTGCCGCCCTGTGTGACCTCTACTTAATGGACCGTGTGTATTGGATATTCTGCCTGTGTGTGAGAGAGACACTGTGTGTGACAGAAACAGAGAGTGAGTGGGTGTGTGTGTGAGAGAGTGTGTTTGTGTGTGTGTGTGTGTAAGAGAAAAAGAGAGAGAGTGAGAGTGTGTGTGAAAGAGAGAGAGTGGGAGTGAGTGTGTGTGTGAGAGAATGTAACGGAACTGACCCAGACTGCGCTTGAGTACTTCCGTTAGAATACCGCTTCCCCGTCCGAACGCCGACAACAGACACCACAGCAGACCATACAAGACTAGACAACACCAGTCTCGAAGTAAACCAGAGGTAGACTAGTTTATCTGAACACAGATACAAGATATATGCACTTAGGGGACAACCCCCCCTCCCTGCATAATGACACAAGGTAGGGCAATCTACATTTAGTAACAAGAGACACACATGTATTCAAACTTCACACCAGCAGACAGTCCCATCAGGAGGGAGGGCTGCTGGAGACCCCCCTCCCCCACTATGCTAATACACGTAAACACATACATCCCATAATAGTTTGCTCCCAAGCAATAGAACAATGGGATGCAACCACATAACATCAATCAACAACTCCCACCCCAATATTAGGACAGATTACCCTGTACCCCTAACAGGCACAGGGTGATTTACACATAAGAGGGATATGGGGAGCTGAGTCAGGGGTCTCCCCACCTCTCCAAAGTGAGCTGGGTTCCATGGGCCCCCCACCCAAAATGACTCCCGTCACAGAGAGAGACAGTTGTTTTGGACGTGGTCACTTACAGACCACCTACTGTGATCTACCAGTGAGCCTAATAGAAATACGTGCACACGGAAGTAAGGCACTGACACTGTTTGCAGTTTGCCAACTTCCCAATTTCTACTTTATTGAGGAACTAAACATAGCATTTATAGGTCTCCTGATGTAAGCGAAGCATATGTGATGATTGGGTGAAAAGTCCCCTAAGTTTCCTGTGTGTTCTTTCATCCGCATTGATATCTTCCAACAATTGTCACAAATAAGACTCATTCCCTTTTACGGGGGTTATGTTGGAAGGTGCTTTTTCTTCTGAGTCACCTCGGGTGAGACTCCGAATGAAGGCGCCATCTTAATTATCATTGTTCTGTTAACCTATATCTGATTGTTTACTTAAGAGAGTAAGGAATTTAAAGAGCAAGAGGCAGAGAGAAGCAAAACTATAAAATTGTAATTTTACTGTCTGACAAAGTACAGATTGTCTATCACAATCCATTACAATCCCCCCTTAAATTGGCTATTTTATATTGACCTGTCCCTGTGTCCTTCTAATGTATAGAGCTCTTAGGTGGCTAGTCCATCCTCAGAGTCCCGATGCGTACTGAGAAGGCCACAGTCAGGCACTGTCTTTCCCTGCCTAAAATTGTCTGTTAAGGGGGGGGAGAGAAAAGAGTTGCTACACTTTTTATGGGTCCAGAATATGATAGTCTGGGGCCACGGTTTGCAAGGGAGTATAAGATTCTCCTCCCTCTCGAGGGAGTTCAGCATCATCATAGTTCATGAAAGTGGGGGAAATCTCACTTACCGTCTTCCCAATTAGCTTCTTAATACAAGGGGCCACACAACAGGTGATTACTGCTGCTAGAATGAGTATACCCAGAATGATCACCCCTGCCTGTGCTAAAGATTTCTGCCAACCACACAACCATCCAAACCACTGATCCCAGGGGTGTGTGATGCCTGAGTTTTCCTTAAGCTCGTTTGATAGGTCTTCTAACTTCTTTATGGCCAGGGGGACCTTCCCATTTGGGCCTGTATTGTCTGGAATATATGTACAGCAAGACATAGTCTTGGGTATCATTTTTCAGACCCCACCTTTTTCAGCTAACATCATGTCAAATGTCATACGATTTTGGAATGCCATGGTGGAGGTAGCCTCCAACTGTTCCGCTATCCCCTTTAGGGCATCCCGCGTATCATTTACGAATCGTTGTTGGTTATAGTATATGTAATTTATCCAGTCCACATTCCTATTTACGGTAATGATGGGAATTAGGGATTCAAACCCCGCGCCTACTTGGTCTCTAGCCTTGAATTCATCTGGCACCCCCCTTGGGACTCCTATTGCATTTATGTAGACATGGGGGTCGAAACTCCCTTCTGGGGCATTCTGTTTCTGTCTCATCGTAATGGGGGGGTCAGGCACCTCCTTGAACATCGGGTGTGAGAGGATATGCAGCAGCATTATGGCCTTGGCAAGGGTACATTCCCCCCTCCACCTCCCTGTCAGTCGGGTTCTGATGTTCTGGTCACCACAGATCCAGAATATATCCCCTAAGGACATAACTTGATTCTGGGTTAAATTCGTCGAGACTGTACTGTAGGTGGCACAGAATCCCTTCGTGAAATTCCCCAGGAATCCCCCCCCCCCCATGATGGGCGTAACATGTGTAGTTACCCGGATATATGGTCAAACCATCTGGGGCCTTTACATCTTCCGTGAGTAGAGAATAACACCTTTTCCATTCTTCACATCGGGATTGGTCTGTGGTGGTGTTAGCATATAGACTTAAGACACATACTTCTGTTGAGTTCGGTAGAGTGAGTGGTACTGTCCCCAGATGTGGTCTAGCATGTCCACATACATAGCAATTGGATTTATTGTGGGAATTTGCATTGTACTTCATCCATTCTAACCACAGATTGGTGTCTGAGAGGCCAGTTTCTACTGCTATGGTGTCTTCGAATGTAGGGTTTGCTATAGCCACCATTTCTCCCAACATTTTGATCTTTGGAATAAGTGGGTTATGGGTGGGAGTGAGATCCCTGGAAGGTTCCCATCGTTTTGATTCATATATATATCCCTTATCCAGAATTTTCCCATCATTCCCCCATGTGCCCCCGCCAACCAGTGTCCCAACCAGTAAAGCCCCTCATCTCCTGGGCTGGGGTTCTCTATGGTGAGGGTGAGTGGCATGTTTCTCCCTGTTGGTTTTTCATATGAACATGTGCCTGTTTTGAGTATAGTCAATCTATCAATTAGGCTCTTCCCATTCTTATCTTTACAGTTCAAAGCACTTAGTGGTTTATACCCCCAGTCAGGCCCCGTATTCCATCTTACCAAGCCCCAGTATCCGCAATTGTCTCCCCAATAGTCATCCGTCAAACATATATATATATCCTACTGGAGTGTTGGGGACGGTCCCGATACATAGTACACTGCCAAGGTTGTTTCGGACAAGACACTATGTAGCAGAAATCAAAGGTGAAAATGGCCACACGGGTGTTGGAAGAATTATACCAAAATGTTATCAATCCACCCTGTTTGGGTGTCCCACCTTCCCTTGTGATTGCCACTCTTTGTCCCCTACCCATTCCCCAGAGCACATATGAAAGGATATATGTGTATACACTCATGTTCCTAGTTGTTGTCTCCTGGGGGCTTGGCTTTCTTGCAGGGAGAGGCGTGGATCCAGGTATTCTTTCCTTATAGCTTCACTGAGATGGCAGTCACCAGGAGCACTTGGAAAGGGCCATCATATCTGGGCTCCAGTGGATGTTTTTGTAGGAATTTCTTGACCGGGACCCAATCTTGGGGTTGCAAAGTATGGGTTCCAGTGTCCGCCTCGGGGTCTGGAATGGAGGAGAAAACTTGTGCATGGATATTAGTCAATATGCGTGCCAGTGATATCACATACTTTTTCAATGAATCAGACTGCAGTTGTAATTGTTGAGGATAGTAGGTTCCAACTCTAGGGGCGGCCCCAAACAAAATCTCATAGGGAGACAACCCATGGTTCCCCCTTGGTGTGTATCTAACACTGAAAAGAGCAATAGGCAAACTGTCTGGCCAGCCTATGCCTACCTCTTGAGCCATTTTCAACATTCTTGATTTTAAAACCCCATTCAGGCGCTCCACCTTCCCACTACTTTGGGGATGATAGGGTGTGTGGAAAGCTAATGTGACCCCCAAAGCCCCCCAGATCTCTTTTGTGACATTGGCTGTAAAGGCCGGTCCCTGATCGCTTTCAACCACCTCGGGCACCCCGTATCTGCAGACCATTTCCGTGAGCAGCTTCTTGGTGGTGATTCTTGCTGTTTGGTTGGTTACTGCGAATGCCTCTGGCCATCTTGAGAACATATCCAATACCACTAGGGCGTATTCAAACCGCCCACTTTTCGGCATTTGAATATGATCTGGATCCTTTGGAATGGATATATCGCCTTGGCAAGATGTTTGTTTGGAGCTTTCTCAGGTCTTCCAGGGTTACATTTGACACACACAACACAAGATTTGCAGTATTTATCCGTATATGTGGTGATTCCTGGGGCCACATAGTATTTGTTGATCAGAGATGTCTTGGAAATTTGCTTTCAATTAATTTTCCTTACCGTGAGTGCCCGCAGTTGGATGCGCAGCAATCCCCCATAAAGCTGTGCGAACTTTGCTGCAACCGTATTGCGCCCTCCGCTTACCGCGACTGCAGCTTAGCTCCACAATTCCTGCACCTCCAACCGGTGTGCAAAGGTTTAGCTCTTTTGAGATGTGGGGAAATGGAGCTCCAGTAATCCAGGAATAAATCAGACGATACTCCCAGGTTAAAGTTGGAATCCACTCTGCCCGGGTCTAACCCCGGACTCCTGTTTTTATTATCTTACAAAACACCCCCGCCACACGGGGCTAAGTCAATCCCCTCCCACAGAGCAATGTATAGGGAGTGTCCATACACGAGAATGTCCATCCTGCTCGGAGTGCAAAGTTCCCTCTTAACCTATACTAAGAACCAGTTAAACCAGTTTTTCTGTCCTCCCCCGTAAGCTCGCTTTGGAAAGCAAGTTTCACATTATTTACATGCTATCAGCTCCCAGCAGTATGTACATTGTCTGTACAAGCATCCCCTAGATTAAACAGTGCCAGTCTGTATCTGAATAGGCCCGATACGATCTTTATTAAAACACATCCATCCAGATACAGTTCAGGTCGGTAGCGGCTTGTAGAGATATACATGAGCCTACACGTGGAGTTCGCACTGCCTGGCACCTGGCCATACGAAGTCCATGTGGTACTATGCTGCTGATATGTGGATACAGGCCCGCGGCAGGCGGCATTCTCATCAAATGCCGTGGTGGCATACACGCCAGTCTATAAGCGCAGATCTGCCATCTCATCCATTACCGAGCTGAGTACTGTAATATATACATTGTAAATGCACATGGCCTAATTGCAGCCTTCAGAGCTTTAATTAAGCCACACGAGAGACATATGAATAACACTAATATATGACAGATTTAAAGGACAACCTGTAATAGAAAATTTCCATGACAGAGAGTTCATTAGCATCTTGGACAGATGTGACGCCCCATGTGCCCATTGCACTGTAGCTGGATATAGGGACCTGGGGAGCAAAACCTTCTTCCCTACCATCCACAGTCCTTTTTCCTGGACTGCTCCTTTCTGTATCCATCCCTTCCTTTCAGCTTCTGAAACATTTTCTTGGGCTTCTTGGAGTTGGGTATCCTTGGGTTGGTGAATCAACACAGGCACCACTTCACCGTGCACCTCTTCATCCTCTTCCTGCTCTCCAACCACAGCTTGTTTAGCAGCCATGTCTGCTAGATGATTCCCTTTTGCTTCCATGGTGATCAACTTACCATGAGCCTTCACTTTCAGTATGGCCACTTGGGCAGGTAGCAAGAGTGCTTCCATAAGGTGGTTGATCGCCTGTCCATGCTTTACAGGAGTTACAGCTGCAGTGTGAAAGCCCCACATTTTCCAGATTAGGCCAAAGTCGTGTGTGACCCCCAGTGCGTACCTGAAGTCCGTGTAAATGTTAGCTGTCTTTCCTTCTGCTAACTCACAGGCTTTGGTGAGGGCCCTTAGTTCAGCCTCTTGTGCAGATATAGAGGGTGGAAGAGATTTAGCTTGCAGTACCGTTGTGTCGGTAGTCACAGCATATCCAGTGTGGTAGGTACCAGCATTGTCTGCAAAGCGGGATCCATCCACAAAGAGTTTTAGGTCAGGATTTGATAGGGGCGTATCATAGACTGTTGGTAAGTGTATGTGTGTGAGAGAGAGTGTTTGAGTGTGTGAGAGAGAGAGAGAGAGAGAGAGAGAGAGAGAGTGAGTGTTAGTGTTTGTGTGTGTGAGAGAGTAAGAGTGTGTTAGTATACGTGTATGTGTGTGTGAGAGAGAATGTATGAGAGAGAGAGTGTGTGAGTATCTGTGTGTGTATCAGAGAAAGCATGTGAGTGTGTGTTTGTATGTGAGAGTGAGTGAATGTGTATGTGTGAGTGTGTGAGAGAGAGACAGAGAGAGTGAGAGTGTGTTAGAATACATGAGTGTGTGTGTGTATGTGTTTGTGAGAGTGTGTGTGTGTGTGAGAGAGAGAGCATTTGAGTGTGGTATGAGTGTGCGTGTGTGTGTGAGTGTACGTGTTTGTGTATTTGTGTGTGAGAGTAAGAGAGTGAGTGTGTGTGAGAGAGAGTGAGAGAGTGTTAGTATACATGAGTGTGTGTACGTGTTTGTGAGAGTGTGTGTGAGTGTACATGTGTGTGTGTGTGAGAGAGAGAGCATGTGAGTGTGTATGAGTGTACGTGTGTGTGTGTGTGTGTGTGTGTGTGTGTGAGAGAGAGAGTATGTGAGTGTGTATTTGTGTGTAAGAGTGAGTGTGTGTGTGAGAGAGAGAGAGTGAAAGAGTGTGTGTGTGCGTGTGTGACAGAGAGAGTGAGAGTGTGTTAGTATACATGAGCGT